>NC_061119.1:135070570-135218690 GCF_002878395.1 Capsicum annuum | reverse complement strand
CTAGGTTTTGGGATTCTTTTATTTATTGATTTTTATATCATAGATTCCACATTCTTTTCCTTATATTATTGACTAGTCTAATACCAGCTGTTCCAGACTATGGGTTGGCTTGCCTACTTGTAATACCCCGGGAAATTTTTCGTCGAAATTTTGTGCGTAAACTTGTTGGGTTCTATCTTCTAGGATGAATTATAAATTTTCCGCATGGAATGTATTAGATTATGACCCACCATTATGTAGAGTATCGAATAAGCTTTCCAAATATATGTGGATCATCCAAAAAGGATACTCGAGCGACGAGTTATGAACATTCCGATCGAACCGTGAATAGTAGTAAACAGTAAAACGTGCAGGAAAAAGTACTGAGGCCTGGCATATTTTTGCTCCAACTTTAAATGATCATAACTCCTTGTACATAATGGTCTGGGTGATTTACTATATATCAACGGAAAGATCTGCGAGTCCTCTTTCCAATGAAATTGGTTTCATCCAATTTGTCTATCGGAGCAAAAAGTTATGGTCGATCTACTTTAGCCTATCAAAAGTGAATTTTTAGGTCAACTTCAAATGATCATAACTTCTCGTACACAATGATCTGGGTGAGATACTATATATCAACGGAAATATATGAGAGTCCTCTTTCTAATGAAATTGGTTTCATCCAATTTGGATATCGGAGTAAAACGTTATGGTTGATCTACTTCATACTATCAAAACAGTCCACCAAAGGAAAGATTCAAGATATTTTTTATTTTTAGGGGCGTTTTGGTCATTCCCCCTCACCCAAAATCCATCCAAACCCTATATTAAAGCCTATTAGAAGCATTATATGTTATATTTCATCAAATTCCCTCAAAAAGAAAACCCTAAGCTCCTACATCCAACTTCAAGAACCTCTAAAGTTCACCATTAATTCTGCAAATTTATTCAAGATTCTAAGTTCCTAGTTCAAGAACTCCAAGAACTATCATTCAAAGGCATGATTAACATCTCAAAAATGAGTATCGATCTAAAGTTTATCATTCAAGGTATGTGGATTTTTTCAACAAGAATTCTCTTTCGTTCTTGAGCCCAAAAGTAATTTTCTTTACAAAGGCATGATTTTTATTTGATTTTTACGAATTTGAAGCATGAACCCATATCTTATGATGATTATTATGAAATCTTGATGTTCATGATTTTGAAAGATGAATTTACATGTGTGGAGATATAAAGCATGAATCTTGAATGATATTTATCATGATTTTGATATTTGGGTCATGAATCCTCATTGGAAATTGTGTTTTTTTGAGAAAGTGTGTGTTATAAGTACGTTGATATTGAATATTTGAGATATTTTGAATGATTTGACCTTTTGGTCTTAATGGAGTTATTTTGAACTTGAGTGTGAAAGAAATTCACAACGTGGTTGATTTTGATAGATTTGGAGCATGATGGCTCCCAAGTATATTTATATATTACTAAAATTATTTTGTTGTGGATTGTCTTTGAAATGATCTGAGCTAAGTTCGGAAGAAATCTTTAGCACTGAGTGGGAGGTATAAAGCGACCTTACTTCCCTAGAACTACGTGCCCCCATAGGAGTGAGCCTGAGACTGATTTATATAGTGATCACTAGTTTGTGTGTATTTGATATCGATAGTCCTACTCTGATGGCAAGGATAGGATGACTCTCCCCAACGTTGGTGGTATGTTGGACTCCATGTAGCTCACATGGTTTATGTCGGTTATAGGATCTCCCAGTGTGTGTGTGTTTCCTTGTGTCTATGGTGAATGGTGAAGTGATTTGAAAGTGGAATTATGAAAGTTATTCTTTCAAAAGATTTAAATGATATTTACATTATGAGAATTGATATTCTTGATGAACTGAAAGTGATTGACAAATTATATGATGACTCATATGTGTTATTGTACTTATTTCATCCTCTCATGATTATGATGATTTTCTTCGGGCTATATGAGTCTTTCATACATCCTGCATATTTTTTATAAATATTTATAATGATGATGTTTATACAACTACATACACCCCCATATACTCGATTCCTTTCCATATTACTGACCCACATCTTCGAATGTGGGCTATATTTTCTCAAAATGTAGGTTTAGATGCTCAGTTCTAGGTTTGACAATGATTCTTCAGGCACTCTATTCTACATCTTTTATTGTGGTGAGTCCTCATGTTTCGAGGACGTGATGTCTGATGTTGGATTAACAGAATTATTTACATTTGATAACTGAGTATGAGTCAGTTGGGGCATGTCTCAATGGCTCGCTGGTTTTATGGATTTTCTTAGAGGCTTGTCAGACTAGTATAGATGTTGGGAGTTGACTAATTAGTCATATTTTGTTATCTTTCTGAAATTCTTTTATTTTTGGATGATGATTACTCTATTGATATTTAAGGGTTATTTATGGAAACCCCATTGATTTGTGTTGAACTGAATGAAAATGGCTCAAAGGGTTATCTTGGGATTACTCGTAGCCTCCAGCACCATGTGACGCTCCGAGACCCATTTTTTGGGGGCGTTACAAACTGTGTATCAAAGCCTAAGGTTTCAAGGTGTCCTAGGGAGTCTGAGAAGCCGCGTTAAGTAGAGTCTTGATCATCGGTGTGTAGCACGCCACATCTATGAGCAAGAGGCTATAAGACGTTTAGGAAAAAATGTGATTCTTTCTTTCATAAGTCTATCGTCCTTAAAGTGTCTCTCTCTTCTATTAATTCGTGCTCTTCTCTTTCAGAAATATGCCTCCACGTCGAGCGAGAAGAAATAATGATGGTCAGCAACCTCAACCCACTGACCCATTGAATGAAAACGTGTCTCATGTTGAATTTTGGGCAGCCTTTCAGGTGCTGGCCCAAGCTGTTACTGCAAATATTCAGGCCAACCCGGCCCTGGCTCCATAGCAGCAGGGAAGTGATTTAGCTGCTGCCAGGATCCGTGACTTCATGCGGATAATTTTGCCGAAATTTTATGGGTCCAAGTCTGATGAGGATCTATGGTTGTTTTTAGAGGAGGTGCGGAAGATTACTTAGGTGATGCATGTATCTGAGGAATATAGTGTGGAGTTGGCTGCGTATAGGTTGAAAAGCCTTTCTTATGACTGGGTTGTTGCTTGGAGGAAAGGTAGAGGTGAGGGAGCTATCCCTAAAACTTGGCAAGAGTTCCAGGATATATTCCTGGATAAGTTTTCCCTTTGGAGATAAGGGAGGCGAAGGTGGAAGAGTTTATGGACCTGCGACAGGGCTCTATGACTGTTTGGGAGTACTTTCTAAAGTTCAATCAGTTGGCCAAGTATTCTCCTGACTTAGTGGCTGATAATTGGGCTAGTATGAGTAAGTTTATGACTGGAGTGTCTAGTTATGTGGTTAAGGAGTGTAGGTTTGCTATGCTGAATAGTGAGATGAATCTTTCTAGGTTGATGACTTATGCCCAATAGATTGAGGCAGATAAGATAGGAGAGAGATAGAATGAGAGGGAATAAAAGAGCTAGGTCCGAGCAGCACAAATTGGGTCAGACTAGATCGCAGGGAGGGAGTCGGCCTCAATATCAGGATCGCTCGTCTATGCCAGCACCATCATCTGCTAGTGCTCTCATGCCTAGAGGTAGGCAGGAGCAAGGTAGCAGGTCATATGTATCCAGGTCCCAGTGCAGTGCTGGCAATAAGCCAAATCGTCCCTTGTGTCCTAAGTGTGGTAGGATTCATTCGGGTGAGTGTTGGGGTGAGAAAAGGGGTTGTTTCCGATGTAGTGACATGGGTCACAGAGTTAGAGATTGTCCACAAGATGGACAAGGGCGTCGTGACTATCGCCCTCAAACCCAGACTCAGACTGTTAGTGCTCTAGTTCTAACGACTCGCCCAGCCCCAGCTTAGGGTGCCTCTTCTAGCAATGCTGGCGGGCAGTGCCAGAATAGATTCTATGCTTTACCATCCCACCAGGAACAGGAGGACTCTCTCGATGTTTTTACTGGTATGCTTTATATATTTCAGTTTGATGTGTATGCTTTGTTGGATCCTGGATCCAGTTTCTCATATGTTACAACTTTGATTGCTATGAATTTTGAAATGAGTCCTGAGATTATTCCTGAGCCTATCCTAGTTTCTACCCCAGTGGGTGATTCAATTGTTTCCCAGAAAGTGTATAAAAGGTGTCCTGTTACCGTTCTTCATAGAGTCTTGTTGGCTGATCTGATTGAGTTAGACATGGTAGATTTTGATGTGATTCTGGGTATGGAATAGCTGTATTTTTCTTATGCCTCTATTGATTGTCGAACCTGAGTGGTCAAGTTTCAGTTTTTGGATGCATCCGTGTTTGAGTGGTCTAGGAATTTTATGTCACCTAAGAGTAATTTTATCTTTTATCTTAAAGCTAGAAAGCTTAGTTCTAAGGGGTGTATTTACCATTTGGATAGAGTCAAAGACACTAAGTCTGAGACTCCAACTCTCTAGTCTGTTAACGACGTCAATGAGTTTTCTGATGTCTTTTCGAATGATCTCCCAGGGATACCTCCTAATAGAGAGATGGAGTTTGGGATTGATCTTTTTCCCGATACTCAGCCCATTTCTATTCCTCCTTACCGTATGGGCCCTGCAGAACTTAAGGAGTTGAAAGAGCAACTCAAACATCTACTAGATAAGGGTTTCATAAGGCCCAGTGTTTCTCCTTGGGGTGCTCCTGGGTTGTTTGTAAGAAAGAAAGATGGCTCTTTGCGTATGTGCATTGATTACCACCAACTGAATAAAGTCATCGTAAAAAATAAGTACCCCCTTCTGAGAATAAATGATTTGTTTGACCATTTGCAAGGTGCAAGTTATTTCTCAAAGATAGACCTTCGTTTCGGCTATCATCAACTCAAAGTTAGGGAGTGTGACATCTCGAAAACCGCTTTCCAAACTCGTTATGGCTATTTTGAGTTTTTTGTTATGTCTTTTGGGTTAACTAATGCCCCAGTAGCTTTCATGGACCTCATGAATCGAGTGTTCAGACCATATCTGGATATGTTTGTCATAGTGTTCATCAATGATATACTAGTGTACTCCTGTAGTGAGGATGGACATTCTAATTATCTTCGAACTGTCTTGCAAATCCTTAGAGATCACAAGTTGTTTGCCAAGTTCAGTAAGTGTGAGTTTTGGCTAAGGTTAGTTTCTTTCTGGGTCATATCATTTCTTCTGAGGGTATTAGAGTTGATCCCCAAAAGACTAAAGTTGTTAGAAATTGGCCTAGTCCTATTTCTCCGATTGATATCCAAAGTTTCTTAGGTTTAGCTAGATATTACCTCCATTTTGTTGAGGGTTTCTCCTCTATAGCATCTCCTATGACTCGGTTGACCCAAAAGAAAGTGAAGTTCTTATGGTCCGAATCTTGTGAGAAGAGTTTTTAGGAGTTGAAGACTCGACTCACTTCAGCCCCTATTTTGACTTTGCCTGATGGTGTTGATGGTTTTGTGGTGTACTTTGATGCTATGAGAGTTGGGTTGGGTTGCGTATTGATGCAGAAGGGTAAGGTGATAGCTTATGCTTCTAGACAGTTGAAACCCCATGAGAAAAATTACCCCACCCATGACCTTGAGTTGACTGCTATTGTGTTTGCTTTAAAAATCTAGAGACACTATTTGTATGGTGTCCATGTTGCACTGATCATAAGAGTCTGCAGTATGTGTTTACCCAGAGAGAATTGAATCTTAGGCAGAGACGATGGTTAGAATTGTTAAAGGACTATGATATGAGTGTGTTGTACCATCCGAAAAAGGCCAATGTTGTGGCGGATGCCCTAAGTAGAGTGTCCATGGGTAGTGTTTCTCATATGGTAGAAGGTAAGAAAGAGTTGGCTCGTGATGTACATCGTTTGGCTAGATTAGGGGTTAGGTTGTTTGACTCTGCTGAAGGTAGTATAGGGGTTCAGAGTAGTTTCGAATCCTCCTTGGTTTCGGAAGTGAAGGAAAAACAATACTTAGATGCTAGTTTGGTCAGATTGAAGGAGTCAGTCAAGGACCAAAAAGTAAAGGTTTTCTCCTAAAGGGGAGATGGTGTGTTGAGATTGCAGGGTAGATTGTGTTTCCCAAATGTTGATGATCTGAGACAGAGGACTATGGCTAAAGCGCACGGGGCACGATATTCTATTCATCCTGGTGCCACTAAGATGTACCGAGACTCGCGGGAAATCTATTGGTGGAGTGGCATGAAGAAAGATATAGCAGTGTTTGTAGCTAAGTGTGCAACATGCCAATAAGTTAAGGTTGAACACCAAAGACCTGGTGGTATAATGCAAGAGTTTAGTATTCCCACCTGGAAGTGGGAAGAGATAAATATGGACTTCGTGATTGGTTTACCTCCTTCCCGACGCCATCATGATTCCATTTGAGTTGTGGTTGATAGGTTGACTAAGTATGCTCATTTCTTGCCTGTTCATACTTCATATACTACTGAGGATTATGCTAGATTGTATATCTGAGAGTTAGTTAGACTGTATGGAGTTCCCTTGTCTATTATTTCGGATAGGGGTACTCAGTTCACTTTGCAATTTTGGAAAGCTTTTCAGAAGGGTCTTGGTACCCAAGTACTTTTGAGTTCTGCTTTTCATCCGCAGACCGATGGTTAAGCTGAGCGGACCATCCAGACCTTAGAGGATATGTTGAGAGCTTGTGCACTTGACTTTAAGGGAAGTTGGGATGATCACTTACCGTTGATAGAGTTTGCTTACAATAACAGTTTCCACTCTAGTATTGGCATGGCTCCATTTGAAGCCTTATATGGGAGGAAGTAGAGATCACCCATAGGTTGGTTTGAGGTGGGTGAAGCGGCTGTGAGTGGTCCTAATTTGGTATTTAAGGCTATGGAAAAAGTTAAGTTGATTAGGGAAAGGTTAAAAACTGTGCAGAGTCGTCAAAAGTCTTATGCGGATGTTAGAAGGAGAGACCTTGAGTTTGAAGTTGGTGACCTAGTGTATCTGAAAATTTCACCCATGAGGGGGGTGAAGAGATTCAGAAAGAAGGGGAAGCTTAGTCCCCGTTATGTTGGTCCTTACAAAATTATTAGCCGTGTTAGTAAGGTAGCTTATGAGGTCGAGTTGCCTTCTGAGTTGTCCTCTGTTCATCCAATATTCCATGTCTCCATGCTTAGAAAGCATATTAGTGATGCTGTGGTAGTGGATTCCTCTGTGAGTGCTGACATTCAAGAAATTCTTTCTTTTGATGAGATTCCTATTGAGATTCTTGATTTCAGTGTCCGAAGACTAAGGAACAAAGAAGTTCCTTGGTTAAGGTGTTGTGGCGAAACCAATCTGTTGAGGGTGCAACTTGGGAAGCTGAGACGGATATCCAATCCAAGTACCCGCACCTATTTTCCGTGAACTACGATCAAGCCGAAGGTACCGTTATTTCCTAAATCATGCACTTTTGATAAAAGTTGCAGCAGTTCAACTGTCATTTATTATGTGTTCAGCTGTAGTTTCTTGAATTTATGCATTATATGTTGCATTCGGAGTGAGAAACGATGTGGTGATGATTCTAACGAATGGTTTCAGCTGTATGCTCTATTCCCTATCTAATCTTGGCATGTCTAGCGTCATTCGAGGAAAAATGTTTCTAAGGGGAGGATGATGTAATACCCCAGAAAATTTTTCATTGAAATTTTGTGCGTAAATGTGTTGGGTTCTATCTTCTAGAATGAATTATAAATTTTCTGTGCAGAATGTATTAGATTATAACTCACTATTGTGTAGATTATCGAATAATATTTCCAACGATATGTGGATCATCCAAAACGGACACCCGAGCGACGAGTTATGAACATTCCGATCGAACCGTGAATAATAGTGAACAGTAAAATATGCAGGAAAAAGTACTGAGGCCTGGCATATTTTTGCCCCAAATTTAAACGATCATAACTCCTTGTACATAATGACCTGCATGATATACTATTTATCAACGGAAATCTCTACGAGTCCTCTTTCCAATGAAATTGGTTTCATCCAATTTTTCTATCGATGCAAAAAGTTATGGTCGATCTACTTTAGCCTATCAAAAATAAATTTTTGGGTCAACTTCAAACAATCATAACTCCTCGTACACAATGATCTGGGTGAGATACTATATATCAACGGAAATATATGAGAGTCCTCTTTCTAATGAAATTAGTTTCATCCAATTTGGATATTGGAGTAAAACGTTATGGTTGATCTACTTCAGACTATCAAAATAGTCCACCAAAGGACAGATTCGAGAATTTTTTGATTTTTATGGGCGTTTTGGTCATTCCCCCTCACCCAAAATCCATCCAAACCCTATATTAAAGCTTATTAGAAGAATTATATGTTATATTTCATCAAATTCTCTCAAAAATAAAACCCTAAGCTCCTACATCCAACTTCAAGAACCTCCAAAGTTCACCATTAATTCTGCAAATTTATTCAAGATTCCAAGTTCCTAGTTCAAGAACTCCAAGAACCATCATTCAAAGGCACGTTAACATCTCAAAAATGAGTATCGATCTAAAATTCATCATTCAAGGTATGTGGGATTTTTCAACAAGAACTCTCTTTCGTTCTTTTGTCCAAAAGGAATTTTCTTTACAAAGGCATGATTTTTATTTGATTTTTACGAATTTGAAGCATGAACCCATATCTTATGATGATTATTATGAAATCTTGATGTTTATGATTTTGAAAGATGAATTTACATGTGTGGAGATATAAAGCATGAATCTTGAATGATATTTATCATGATTTTGATGTTTGGGTCGTGAATCACCATTGAAAATTGTGTTTTTTTGAGAAAGTGTGTGTTATAAGCACGTTGATGTTGAATATTTGAGATATTTTGAATGATTTGACCTTTTGGTCTTAATGGAGTTGTTTTGAACTTGAGTGTGAAAGAAATCCACAACGTGGTTGATTTTGATAGATGGGAAGCATGATGGCTCCCGATGTATATTTATATATTACTGAAATTATTTTATTGTGGATTGTCTTTGAAATGATTTGAGCTAAGTTCGGAAGAAATATTTAGCTCCGAGTTGGAGGTATAAAGCGACCTTACTTCCCTAGAACTACGTGTCCCTATAGGAGTGAGCCTGAGGCTGATTTATATAGTGATCACTAGTTTGTGTGGATTTTATATTGATATTCCTACTCCGATGGCAAAGATAGGATGGCTCTCCCCAACGTAGGTGGTACGTTGGACTCTATGTAGCTCACATGGTTTATGTCGGTTATAGGATCTCCCAGTGTGTATGTGTTTCCTTGTGTCTATGGTGAATGGTGAAGTGATTTGAAAGTGGAATTGTGAAAGTTATTCTTTCGAAAGATTTAAATGATATTTACATTATAAGAATTGATATTCTTGATGAACTGAAAGTGATTGACAAATTATATGATGACTCACATATGTTATTGTACTTATTTCATCCTCTCATGATTATGATGATTTTCTTCGGGCTATGTGAGTCTTTCATACATCCTGCATATTTCTTATAAATATTTATGATGATGATATTTATACAACTGCATACACCCCCATATACTCGGTTCCTTTCCATGGTACTGACCCACATTTTCGGATGTGGGCTATATTTTCTCGGAATATAGGTTCAGATGCTCAGTTCCAGGTTCGACAGTGATTCTTCGGGCACGCTGTTCTACATCCTCTATTGTGGTGAGTCCTCATATTTCGAGGACGTGATGTCTGATGTTGGTTTCATGGAATTGTTTACATTTGATAACTGAGTATGAGTCAGTTGGGGCATATCTCAATGTCTCGCTGGTTTTATTGATTTTCTTAGAGGCTTGTCAGACTAGTATAGATGTTGGGAGTTGACTAATAACTCGTATTTTGTTATCTTTCTGAAATTCTTTTATTTTTGGATGATGATTACTCTATTGATATTTGAGGGTTATTTATGAAAACCCCGTTGATTTATGTTGAACTGAATGAAAATTTCTCAAAGGGTTAGCTTGGGGCTACTCGTAGCCTCAAGCACCGTGTGACGCTCTGGGACCCATTTTCTGAGGCGTTACACTACTGGTGGGTTATGGTAGGCATATCATGACCTGAGAAAATTAGGTCGTGACACTCCCCCTTATGATCCATAGAATGTTCTTGATAGACAGACTAAAAAATTATTATCAGCAGCAGCTAAATAAGCTAGAATGGATGAGGAAGCACGCTTAGTTGAAGAGGATAGGGTAGCCCAGCAATCAGCACTAGCTAGGTCAAGACAAGTGTCTGAGCATCGTGGTAAAGTATGAAGAGCTAGAGCTATGATGATTCCTGCATATCAACATCTTTAGCCACATGATGAAGATGAAGACATGCTATATGTTGAACCTGATGAGACAGGAGCCATCATTCCTCCTGCTTTACCCCCCAATGTTAAATTTTACATTACGAGTGCTATGATCCAATTGCTCAATTTGAAGGGTGCAGTTTCGGGATCAGTAACTGATGATGCAAACATAAATCTAGCTAATTTTACTAAGATCTTTTCATCATATTCTATTCTGAGGGTAGACCAGGAAGATTTGAGATTGAAGTTGTTCCCATTTTCATTGACTGGAAAAGCATCACTATGGTGAGGGGAACTTTCTAGAGGTTCAATCCCTACTTGGTACGAGTTTTAGAGATAATTTTTGAATAGATTCTTCTCTCTTTTAAGGATGCTACAGTTGAAATATGATATCTACAATCTCATACACCTACCTACAGAATCCATGTAAGAGGCATGGTCTAAATTTACGAAGAAGTTGAGCATAGTACCTAATCACAGAATCACAAGATCCTATCTGCTGGAAATCTTTTATACATCATTTAATGTCAGTTCAAGATTAATGGGAGATAACTATTTTAGGAGATGCGTTAATGCATCTTCAGTGGGACGCTGAGCAAGAGATGCTAGATGATATTTTGTTGACTAATCGAGGTTAGCATAATAGAGACATTTAGCGTGGTACAAATACATATTCTATCGGAGTAGCTAATGATTATGAAGTTGGTCATGATTTGGTAGCATAAGAGGTTGCACAACTTCAGGCAGATATTAGGCTGCTTAAAAATAGTTTGCAATAATGAATGCTAAGAAAGTGAATACAATTGGGGCACACGGATCTACTTCTAGGACTTTGGATATTGAATCTGATGATTAAGCAAAGTATATTGATCGTGACTTGGTGGATTTCAGAGCCCAAGGGCATGGGAATTAAGGTTAGAACTATTACAATGATAGATACAAAGACAAGAGTAGAGATGAGATGGTGATTGGAGACACAATGATAATTAAAAAAATAAGAGTGACAGATATGTATCACTAGGTAGCCATGATACTAGGTCTAGAATAGAGGCAATATTGTCGAAACTGGTCAAAGAGAAAGAAAGTCAGGAGAGCAGTCTTAAGGAGATTAAGGCAGACTTGTCAGGGTTGAATCAAAAAGTTAAGTCACATGCTACTATAATCAAACAACTGGAGCAGAGATAAGGCCAGATATTGGCCACATTAAATCAAAGGCAACCTAACACTCTTCCTAGTAACACGGTTTCAAATCCAAAGAATGATGGTCACTGTTATGCCATTACCACTTAGAGTGGCAAAACCAATATAGATCTGCTTGTACCCACTGTTGATGAAAAAAAGAATGATGATGATTCTGTTGATGTGGAAATTAGTAACAAGAAAGATAGAGGAAGAGATGAGGCTAAGGAGCATATGTTGAATCCTATTCTGAGACCTCACCCTCCTTTTCCTCAAAGGCTGAAAAAGAAATAAGAAGAGGGTAAGTTTTAAAATTTTTTGTCTATTTTAAAGAAACTATCAGTCAATATCCCACTTGTAGAGGCATTGGGGCAAATTCTAGGATATGTAAAATTCATAAAGTATCTAATCACCAAGAAGAGGTTAGTCAATCATAAGCCAGTCGACAATATTCATCACAGCAGTGTCGTAGCTACTACATCATTGGTAGAAAATAAGGAGGATCCTAGTGCTTTCACCATACCTTGCACCATTGGATCTTTCAACTTCACTCGAGCATTATGTGATTTGGGTACTAGTATCAAACTCATGATATTAGCAGTATTTAAGTAGTTGGGATTGGGAGCTCCCACACCAACCACCTTGAGCCCAGTGATGGCAAATAAGAAGTGAAAAAACCAATTGGTATTCTATATGATGTATTGGTGAAGGTGGCTTCTTTCATCTTTCTTGATAATTTTGTGATATTAGACTGTGAAGTGGACTTTCAAGTCCGAATTATCTTGGGAAGGCCATTCTTGGCTATAGGAAGGACATTGATTAATTTGGAGCAAGGACATCTGAGGCTGAGACTCAATGATGAACAAGTGGATTTCAACGTGTGCTAATTAAAGAAGTACCTAATGAGTTAAGAGTAATATTTGTGATTGATGAGTATGATGAAGAGATAGACTCTTTCCATGATTTGATGCAGTACAACTTGTGAAGATACTTCTAATTTTTTTCCTATTAAAGAAAGGTTGGGTGTTGAAGATTTGGCAGCCGTGATCATGAACTTCAATATTGATGGTATTGATGACTATGATGAAATGGTATGTGCAATATATATGAGTAGTTCTTACATTTATGCACCAAAGAAGCTTGATTTGGATCTAAAGAATAGAACCACCCCCCTTCTCGCCCATCTATTAAGGAGCCACCCATCTTAGAGTTGAAGGCCCCCCTTCTCATGTGTGATATGCATTTTTGGGGGCCAACAACACTTTACCATTAATCATTATAGCTGACTAAATAGAGATAGAAGTGGAAACTTTATTATCAGTGCTACATCGATTCAAGATGGCCATAGGTTGGTCTATAACAGATATTATAAGTATCCCACCTGGTCATTGTACTCATAAAATTCAACTTAATCCGGAATGTATTCTAAGTATAGAGCATCAACGTCTACTCAATCCTCCTATGTAGGAGGTGGTGAAGAAAGAGATAATCAAGTGGTTAGATATTGGTGTAGTGTATCCCATTGCTAATAGTAAGTGGGTTAGTCCAGTACAATGTGTTTCAAAGAAAGGCGGTATTACTTTTGTGCCTAATGAGAAGAATGCGTTGGTGCTAACGAGGCCAGTCATAGGATGAAGATTGAGCATGGACTACAGAAAATTGAATGCATGGACTTAGATGGACCATTTTTCTATGCCCTTCATGGACTACATGTTGGATAGACTTGCGAGCAGAGGATGGTACTATTTTATGGATGGGTATTCGGGTTACAACCAAATCACTATTGCACCCGAATACCATGAGAAGACAACCTTCACTTATGCTTATGGGACCTTTGCATTCAGATGTATGAAATTTGGGTTATGTAATGCTCCAGGCATATTTCAAAGAGATGTATGATGTAAATATTCTCTAATATGATAGACGGAACTATCGAAGTGTTTATGGATTATTTTTCAGTCGTTGGAAATTTTTTTGATGACTGCTTAGTATACTTGGCAAATGCTTTTCAAAGATGTGAGGAATGCAACTTGGTACTTAATTGGGAAAAATGTCATTTTATTGTCAAAGAAAATATTGTGCTTGGGTACAAGATTTCAAAAAGGGATATTGAGGTAGATAGATCAAAGATTAAAATGATCGAGAAATTATCTCCACAAATTTCTGTGAAGGGTGTTCATAGCTTTTTGCGACATACTGGGTTTTACAGGTAATTCATAAAGAATTTCTTAAAGACTACCCACCCTCTTTGTAGGATTCTTGAGAAAGAGGTGAAATTTTAGTTCACTGAGCCATGCGTGAAGGCTTTTGTATGTCTAAAAGAGAAGTTGATCACTGCTCCTATCATCGTATCCCCAGATTGGTCCTTTTCATTTGTGGTTATATGTGACCAAGTGGAGTATCCTTATGGGATGTATTAGAACAACAAAAATAAAAAATCCTTCATCTCATCTACTGTGCTATCAAGGCACTAAATCCTGCTCAAAAGAACTACACCGTCATTGAACAAGAGTTATTGGCAGTGGTTTTTGCCTTTGAGAAGTTTAGGTCTTATTTGATTGGGAAAAAGGTTATTGTGAACACTGATCATGCAACATTGTAGTACTTAATGGTTAAAAAGGATGCAAAGCCTAGACTTATTAGGTGGGTGCTAATGCTGCAAGAATTTGATTTCGGGTTTCAAGGACAGAAAAGGCACAAAGAATCAAGTTGCAGATCATTTGTCTAGACTTAAGGAGGAAGCTACGCAGAATGTCAAAGATGGGCTCATGATTGATGACATTTTCTAGGTGAGAAGATATTAGCAGCTTCTCAAGATCTAATTGGACGGTTTGCAGACTATGTAAATTATATAGCAAGTGATCTAGTCCCAGAAGATCTTTTTTTTCAGAAAAGAAAGAAGTTTATGCATGAGGTAAGGAAATTTTTCTGGGATGAGGCTTATTTATTCAGAATTGATGCAGATGGGATTATCTGTAGATGTATGCTTGAGATGGAGATGATGAGAATACTTGAGGCTTGTCACTCATCACCAGTCGGGGGTCATCATGGAGGAACTTGCACAGCTCACAAAATCTTGCAATTCAGGTACTATTGGACAACAATATACAAAAATACACATGATTTTTCTTTCACTTATGATCCATGACGACGCCAAGGTAATATCTCTATACGACATGAACTTTCTATGATTCCTATTTTCGAATTGCAATAGTTTGATATATGGGGTGTGGATTTCATGGGACCTTTGTATGTTTCTTTGGCATGAAGTATATTCTTGTGGTTGTGGAATATGTTTACAAGTGGGTGGAAGCAGTTGTGCTCCCTAACAATTGACATGGTCCCAACCAGGTCCTAGATGTGTCGGGTGCCTCAAGACCAACTGAGATAGGAGACCACCCCCAATACCCAACCATATCCTCCCTACACCATATGTTGAATAAATTCCAATTTAATATACATAACCAAATGGAACAATCATAAATCAAATACAGTCAAATAGTGTTAGCCCCAACACCTTACCAATGCCAAGGATGACAAAAATGATGACACCGCCTATTCCAACCCAAAGTAGTCTCATAAATCCTCTATTTGAAATTAAAACAACATCGGTGAAAGTTGGAGGACTCAACCTCATGAACTGGCCAACCCTTGTGGCCTCAGAAGATAGAGTAGCAGATGTACCACACTCTGCTTGAGAATATACCAACTAAGCAATCATATGAATCGAATAATGAAATTCAGCATTCATCATATCAGTCTGATGAGGACTAGAGGGAATAGGTGGAACTTTAAAAAATCAGGTACTGGACCCCTAGACCAAGTATGGATCCTATGAGTAGAGCGTTTCCCATCAACATTGTCCCTAGTTTGGACGGAGGAGTTTCCATGAACTTTAAATCATTTAGGCATGATTTGAAAAGTGAACAAATGGAAATTAGAAAAAATTTCAGGACTTAACTCCAAATCTTAAAAACAGAACACAAGAGAAATATTTCTTAAATGCCATGTAGCCTCTCCCTTATGAGTGTGATGCACTACACACCCTTAAAAGAGACTCTACTTGATATGGATTTGTAGAATACCAAGTGACCATGAACCTAGGGCTCTGATACCAATATGACATGACGTGCCTGGTGCCTCAAGCCCAACTAGGATCGGAGACCACCCCAATACCCAACCATAGCCACCCTACACCATATGTTGAATAAATTCTAATTTATATAACATAACCAAATGGAACAATCATAAATCAAATATAGTCAAATGATGTCATCCCCAATACCACTACCAATGCCAAGGTTAATACCAATACTGACACCGCCTATACCAACCCAAAATAGTCTCACAAAGCCTCTATCCAAAATCAAAACAGCATCTAGTTGGGACATGCCCCTGACCATAACCAAAAACAAAGTCTAAGAAATAACCAAGTATGAATAAAATACCATAACATGAAATAGAGCCTTCCATATTATGGAAGCTCACCACTTTAATCCAACTCTAAGTGGTACCCGAATTCGATCACTGAGAAAAAGAAGTAGTATGGCCGGTTCCTGCATTACGTTGGGATACATCCGCCCTAATAATGCTTAGCGGGTGAATGCTAACATGCACTCAGGATAAGGATAAAACAATGCTAACATTTAAAACCAAGCAAATAACTATATGCATTCACATCTATATATATAAATATATTCATGCCGAGAAAGGAAACTGGGTTTATCATGTATTTGAAACCATTAACCTGGGTTTGTGTAGCTTAACCATCCTAGTACCATCCATGTAGCCGTATGAACCAGAGATATCATAGGGGTTAGGGATTCCCATGTACCCTTCATCCACCATGAGACATTTATACAAATATAACTTAGGGGATTCCCGTGTACCCAACAAGTATATGGTCTCCATGACCAATCCTCTTGTGTGCAAACATGAGTTTCCAATGTGCATCCATTGGACTCACACCTTCATGGTTAGCTATCAAAACCCGCTATTATTGCCTAATTAAAACCATTAACACATAAATAAAAAATAAATTATATAAATTATTAACCAAGGCCATATTAAGTTCTATCGTCATACCGACTATAGCTTGCAAGCAACGTCCTTCACCAATCACTTAGGAGATTTTCATGTACCCCGTAGGTCCCATTATTAGATTCACTTGGGGATTACCGTGTATCCCGCAAGGTTTTAAAATCAAAACCATGACCATCAAGGCCTTACTATTTAGCCATTAAAACTATCTATCCAATTTGGGTTCCATTACCATACTATATCATTCAAGGTTTTCAATGAGAATCCAACTATGTAATAAAAGCATTCGCATAGATATTTTAACAAACATGTTGAGGGCATATAGTTTCCAAAACCAAAACCAAGTACCAGTTGACAATTCCCACGAAACCACATGTTTAAACCACCATTATAATATGTAAACCATAAGTAAAAACATAGGAAAACATAAATCAACTATTAATAATTAAAACCCCCAACATATAATTCAAAACCAAATAATACCCATAATTGAATCATGAAAACCATTCATTAAAACATGAATTTAGTTGAACTAACAATGAGGGAGGAGTAACATACCTTAGATTACAAAGAAGATGGAGATAAACCACTCTTAAGAGCCTTAATTGACCACCTTGAAGGAAACCTTATTCTTTGCTTAACCCAAGAGCTTGAGAGAGATTAAAGAGTTTTTTTTTGAGTGTTTAAGATTAGAATAATAGGTAAAAGATGTCCCAAAAGTATTTTAATTCATGGGGTCATAAGGGGTTAAGAGGGGAAATATCTAGAATACCCCCAACTTAAATTGTACAAATTTCTGCAGAAGGGTACGACTACACCATCCCCAGACCGTTCCCTAATATACAAGTGGTACCCACCACTCAAACCCTTGACAGAATATTGGACACCACACACTGTCCACCATATGACTCCCCTTAGCTAAAGTCATACCCATACCATACTATTGGTACCCTCAAACTATATCCAAGATAGAATCCAAGGGGGTTGACACTAGGCAACATATGACTTAGACTATACCACTCTTACCCTATCCTCACAGCTCTTAGTGAGCCACTCCTACTCGGAGCCAAGTCAAGTTACTAAGTTTCAAATTGAATAAAGGACCAAGTCATAACTAACTATATGACTCGTACCCACCTAAACCACTCTAGGTTTTATTCCTTAGAAAATTTCCTAAGTTTTGAACTCTCTGGACATCATACGACTAGGGGTACTAGTCTTATATCGGGATATTATTTATGGTTCATCACTCATATATTGATTAGTATGGTTCGATTGACTACTGTCCAAGGTACGACTACTCTATAAGGGTCGTATGATGGGGAGAGAGTCGTATAATGCAACTCGTAAGATATCCTATGTCTTAACCTAGTTGATTTCATTCTACCTATGGTATAATTTATTAGTACCAGCTGTATAATTGTGTATGAGTGGGACTTAGGAGTCGTAGGTTGGTCAGTATAGGGAATGAGATTCTTCTTAGAGTATGAGTTATGGGTACCACTCCTACCTTAAGGTATGGAGAAGGGTCATACCCTTTTATGGGAAATTAATACAGTTTAAGTAGGGGTAATATGGATATTTTCCCTTATAAATCCTTGGGACCCCATGGCTTAAAATACCTTTTTGGGGCTTCATTAACCTACTTGAAATCAATCAAACACTCTCAACTCTCTCAAAATCTCTCAAGGTCATTGGGGTAAGAAAAAGCTACAGTTTCCTTTGAAGTGGTCAATTGAGGCTCATAGGGGTGATTTCTTCATATCTTCTTCTCAATCTAAGGCATGTTACTCATTCCTAATTGTTAGTTATAACTAAAGACATGTTTTATGAATTGTTTTCATGGTGTAATTATTGTATGGTTTTGAGTTTTCAAATATATGTTGGGGGTTTTTTTGTTATAAATGCTTAGTTATGTTTTTTCTATGTTTTAATTACAGATTTATATATTTTTATGGTGGTTTACATATTTGGTTGCATGGGAATGGTTAATTGATACTTGGTTTTTGTTTTGGAAACATTATTCCCCAAATGTGTTTGATAAGATGCTTATGAGAATGCTTTTATTACACTGTTGGACTTTTAACGAAACTATTGCTTGGTATAACTTGGTAATGGAACCCTAAATGGTATAAATGGTTTAAATAAATTTGAATGGTCAAATGATAAGGTATAATTAGTCATGGTTGGTTTAATTAGCCTTGTGGGTATAGCGTAATCCCCAAAATAAACTAAGTAATGCACTATACTTGTGGGGTACATGTGATTCCCCAAAGTAAACTTAATAACATAATCTATGGGTACATGGAAATCCCTTCTTCTTAAAGAGGATAGCTAAGGACATTGCTTGCAATCTATAGTTGGAATGCTAATACCACTATTTATATCCTTGGCTAATAATAAATAGAATGGTGGTATGGTTGTGTGGTAATAGTTTTTAATTTGGCAATAATGCTAGGGTATGATAGCTAACCGTAAAGGTGTGAGTCCAATGGATGGACACTAGAAACTTAGGTTTTCCAATATGGGGATTGTTTATGACGACCATATATGATACTTATTGGATACATGGGAATCCCCTAGGTACATGTATATATGTATCATGAAGAGCAAAGGATACTCAAGAATCCCCTACTCCTATGGCATCTCTGGTTCATGTAGCTTTATGCATCGGGGCCTGTTTTGGGGGTAAAACTGGACCTATATATCATGTGGGTGGTTCTAGTATGATTAAGCTATACATACCCAGGTTATGGTTTAAATGCATGCTAAACTCAATTACTTTTCCCAGTATGGTTATACATATGTATGTATGGTTGTGAATGTATATGGTTGGTTTACTTGGTTTTAAGTGCTGGAATTATTTTATCCTTATCCTGAGTATTTACTAGCGTTCACCCGCTAACCCATCTTTGGGAGACTGTATTCCCTGCGATATAGGAATCATCCATTCTACTCTTCCACTATAGTGACCGAAATCGGGATTAGATTGATTGGATTGAAGAGGTAATCTTTCATAATCTAAAAGGATCCATTTCATACCATGGATGCTTTTTTATACTTTGGTTATTTCAAGGATATTAGTTTTGGCTATGGTTGTGGGCATGTCAAAATTGAATATTGCTTTACTTTTGGTTAGAGGCTTTATGGAACTACTATGGGTTGGTATGGGTGATTTTGGTTGTGGTGTCATCCTTAATATTTGCATTGGTATTGGAGTTGATACCGTTTGATTGAATTTATGATTGTTCCATCCTATTATGTTATGTTATAGACATACTCTTGGTTATTGTTTTGTTTTGGTTTTGGTTATTAGTTGGATATAGGTTTGTTGGACCATCTTAGGTTGGTCATGGTCATGGACCTATCTCACTGTTTGGACTTATAATAAATACTATCTTGTTATATGTTTGAAATTCATTCGACTTATGGAACGTGTTTGGAGGTTGGGTTAGGTAACAAGGGTAGTACACGATCTTGGTTGGGCTTGGGATGCCTATTATGATAAGGCCTTAGTTTGTTTACTGTCAAGTTGGTATTAGAGCCTTAGGTCCATGTCAAGTAGAGACTTTTTTAAGGGTCTGTAGCGCGCCACACTCATAAGGAAGAGGCTACGAGGCATTTAGAAATGTTTCTCTTCTTTATGTTCTATTTTTAAGCTTGGAGTCTAAGTTTGGGAATCTTCTCTAATTATTATTTATTCTCCTTTTAGATCATGCCTCAATGATTTAAAGTTCACAAAAACTTCTCTGCCCTAATTGGGGACAATATTAATGGGACACACTCTACTCAGGGGATCCATACTCGGTCTAGGGGTCCAGTCCCTAATTATTCTGGATTTCTACTAGTTCCTTCTAATTTTTCTCAGGCAGACATGATGAATATGAAGTTTTATTAGTCAATTCAAATGATTGCTCAGTTGGTGGTTTCTCAGACAGAGCGTGGTGTATCTGGTATTCCATCTTCTGAGGCCACAAGGGTTGGCCAGTTCATGAAATTGAGTCCTCCAATCTTTACTAATGTTAAGGTGGAGGAGGATCCTCAATTTTTTATGGATGATATGGAATATATATTTAGAATACATTTCAAAAATATGGAAGGGGTGGGTTTATAGCTTATCATCTCAAGGATGTGGTGTACCAATGGTACGAGGACTAGGATCAAGAAAGGGGTGATGCTGAGAAGTTATCTCTGTGGGAGACTTTCTCCAATCTTTTTCTAGACCGCTTCTTTTCTCAGGAATTAAGGGAAGAAAAAGAGGAGAAATTTGTTAATTTGTAATGCGGGAAGATGTCAGTTGAGGAATATGCCTTGAAAGTTCACCAGTTGTCTAGGTATGCTCTAAAATTAGTGTCTGATATGAGAGACAGAATGAGAAATTTTGCTTCAGGACTTTCTCAGGATTTTATCCTTGAAAGTAAGACTGCATTACTGATTAAGGACATACATATTTCTAGATTGGTTATTTATATGCAATAGGTAGGGAAGGAAAAGAGAAAGTAGGTTGAGATAGGGGAAAGGCAGGGTAAGAAGTTTAGGTTCTCTGAGTAGGGTGGTCAACAATAAAATAATTGGGATAGCGGTAAGTAGCCAAAGAAAAAGTGGGGAAGTTGGTTCTTTCTCTAAAACTAGTAGTCATTACACGAAGTAGTCAGGAGATAGACGTCAATGGGGTAGTGATAAGTTCAGGGCATAAGATGCCCAATCTTAGACTAGTGGGGTACAATCGGCTTTATCTTATCTTTTTTATAGGTTTTATGGTCGGTTGCATTGGGGTTTCTGTGATGAGGGGAGGGATATAAGCTTTAAATATGGTCAGCAAAGCCATATACTTAGAGATTGTTTGGTTGGTAAGGTTGCTTCGGGAGTGAATAAGGTTCCAGTTGCCTCTTCATCTGCTCCTGCACCAAAGGATGCTGCTTTTGCATCTATTTCTGCTTTTAGTACCAGCACAGGCCAAAATAGGTTATATGCTCTTGCATCAAAATAGGATTTTGAGGCATCACCTAATATTGTGACTGGTATATTACAACTCTTTTCTTGTGACGTATATTATTTACTTGATTTGGGGTCCACTCTCTCCTATTTGCCCATATTTATGGATATGTATTTTTATTTTGATCCCGAGGTTATTTTTGATCTTTTTTTATTTCTACCCTAACAGGTAACTTTGTAGTTGCTAAAAGAGTTTATAGAGGGTGTGTGGTATCTGTTGGTAGTAAGGATACTTTGGTAGATTTTTTCGAATTAGATATAGTGGATTTTGATGTTATTCTAGGGAAGGATTGGTTACACTCATGCTATGCATCCTTAGATTATCGGATCCATAAGGTTGTCTTTAAGTTCCCTGGTAAAATGGTTATTGAATAGGTGGGTGGTTCCTTAGATCCTAAAGAGAAGTTTATCCCATATCTTAGAGCTCAGAGGTTAATTTCTAAAGGGTGTCTCTAACATTTAGTCTGAGTTAAAGATACTAACTTAGAAGGTCTTTCTTTGTATTCAGTTTTAGTGGTGAATGAGTTTCCTAAGGTCTTTTCAGATGATCTTCCTGGTGTTCCTCTGGATAGAGTGATTGAGTTTGGGATTGATTTGGTTCTGGACACTCATCTAATATTTATTCCTCTTTATAGAATGACTCCGACTAAGTTTAACAAACTCAAGGAGTAACTTGAGGATCTTTTGGATACGGGTTTCATCCATCCTAGTGTAACCATGTTGGGTCCACCGGTGTTATTTGTGCATAAGAAGGATAGCTCCCTTCGATTGTGCATTGATTAAAGGCAGTTGAATAAGGTAACGGTCAAGAACAAGTAGCCTTTTCCAAGGATAGATTACTTGTTTTATCAGCTGTAAGGTGCCAAGTTCTTCTCCTAGATTGATCTTAAATTTTGGTATCATCATCTTAAGATTAGGGAGGTGGATATCCCCAAGACTGCATTCCGTACTTGGCATGGGCACTTTGAGTTCGTGGTCATGTTATTTGGTTTGACCAATGTCCCAACAATATTTATTGACTTGATGAACAGGGTCTTTCGACAATTTTTAGATCTTTTTTTCATTGTGTTCATTAATGACATCCTAGTATATTCTAAGAGTGAGGTAGATTATGCCAATCACCTCCGTGTGGTGTTGCAGACCTTAAAAAACAATAGTTGTATGGCAAATTATCAAAATGTGAATTCTAGTTAAACTCTTTCACTTTTTTGGGTCATATTATTCTAGTTAGGGGATCATGGTGGATCTACAAAAGGTGGCGGTTTTTAAGAAATAGCCTACACACATGACTCCAAATGATATTCAAAGCTTTCTAGGTTTGACCTGGTACTATAGGAGGTTTTTGGAGAGTTCTTCGATGATAGTGCCCCATTGACTAAGTTGACTCAAACTAAGGTAAAGTTCTCTTAATCAAATGCGTGTGAGGGTAGTTTTGAGAAGTTAAAGGATAAGCTGACTTTGGCTCTAATTTTGACTTTGCCTGAAAGTAATAAGGGGTTTTTGGTTTACTAAGATGCGTCCCAGATGGGACTTGGTTATGTTTTAATAAAATATGGTAAGGTGATTGCCTATGCTTCTAGGTAGTTTAAGGTGCATGAGAGGAACTATCCTACTCATGATTTGGAGCTTTTAGCGGTGGTGTTTTCTTTGAAAATATGGTAGCACTATTTGTATGGAGTGCACACGGACATTTTTTCTGATCATAAGAGTCTAAAGTATGTGTTCACTTAGAAGGATCTTAACCTCAGGCAAAGGAGATGACTTGATCTTCTCAAGGATTATGATATGAATCTTTACTACCACCTAGGTAAATCTAACATAATTTCTCATGCTCTTAACAGGTTGTCCATGGGAGTTTAGCTTATGTGGAAAAAGAGAAGCAGGAGTTGGTGAAGGATATTCACCACTTGGATAATCTTAGGGTTCATCTTTTAGACTCTAAGAGTGGTCTTGCATTAGTACGGGAAGTGGTTTAGTCATCTCTTGGTGCAGAAATAAAGGAAAAGAAAATGCTAGATCCTGTCTTGATAGAAATCTAGGATGATGTACGTGGGAAAAAGGTAATGGTATTTGAAATCAGTGGTGATGGTACCTTGCGAAACCAAAGGAGGTTATATGTTTCGAACATTGATGGTTTGTGAGAAAGGGCATTGGCTGAGGTGCATGAATCATGCTATGTTGTTCATCCCGGTTCAAAAAAAATGTATCATGATCTCAAGGAGATATATTGGTTGAATAGTATGAAGAAGGATGTGGCTGATTTTGTGGCCAGATGCTTGGTGTGTCAATAAGTGAAGGTTTAGCACATGAGAGCTGGAGGCTTGTGTAAGGAGATTGAATTGTTAGAATGGAAATGAGAGGTGATTAATATGGATTTCATCACCGGTCTTCATCGGTCTCGAAACCAATTTGATTTGATTTGGGTCATCATGGATATGATGACAAGTCAGCTTACTTCTTGCCAGTGAGGACTAACTTTACGACTGACAATTATGTGAGGTTATATCTTCATTAGATTGTAAGTTGCATGGGGTACCTATTCAATTATCTTTAATTGTGGTACACAGTTTTCATCTCACTTTTGGCGGTCGTTTTAGAAGGGGTTGGGGACTAAGGTTAGTCTGAGTACTGCTTTTCACCTGCAGACAAATGGTCAATCAAAAAGAACTATTCTAATGTTGGAGGATATGCTTCATGCATGTGTGATTAATAATGGTTGTACTTGGGTTGAGCCTCTACCTCTTGTAGAGTCTGGTTATAATAATAGTTATCATTTTAGTATTAGGATGGCCCTTTTAAGGCATTGTATGGTAGGAGGTATAGATCTCCTATTGGGTGGTTTAAGCTAGTGAGGTGGATATGTTTGGCTCAGATTAAGTTTATCATACTATGGAGAAGGTAAAGGTAATTTGGGATAGGGTTAATACTGGCCAAAGTCACAAAAATTCATATGCAGATGTAAGATATAGGGGCTTGGAGTTTAAGGTTTGGGATAAGGTGTTTCTAAAGGTATCTCCCATAAAGAGAGTAATGCAATTCGGGATGAAGGGGAAGCTCAGTCCCCGGTATGTTGGTCCTTATGTAGTTTTGAGGAGAGTTTGTACTATTGCATATGAATTGGAGTTGCCTTCTAGTTTGAGCATCATTTATCCAGTATTTTATGTCTCTAAGTTGAGAAAGTGTATAGGTGATCCTTCATCGGTTGTTCCTTTAGAAAGATTGGGTATTTTGGATTCTCTGTCTTATGAAGAGATCCCAGTTGAGAAATTAGATCATCAGGTTCTTCGATTGTGTACCAAGGATGTATCTTTGGTTAAGGCTTTATGAAAGAACCACAAGATGGAAGAAGCTACTTGGGAAGCGGAAGAGGACATAAAATTCAAGTATACATATTTGTTTTCTACTTCAGATATTCATGCAGAAGGTATGTGTTCTTGATCACATTTTTGTTTTCTAACTTGGTTAAAGGAAGGTTGATTTTCTTGCATTTTTTTAACTTAGTTAAAGGTTAGAATAAATATGTTGGGGTGTGATTCGTGCTTGTACTACCTTGTCCATCATTTAAGGACGAATGATCCTAGTGAGGGAGACTGAAACACTCTGGGTTTTGGTCCTTAGAACATTTCCTGAGTTTCGAACTCTCTGGATATCATATGACTAGGGGTACTGGTCGTATGTTGGGAAACGGTTTAGGGGTCATCACTCAAATATTGAACAGTGTGGTTGGGTTGGATACTTTCCAAGGTACGATTTATATATAAGGTTTATATGATGGGGTGCGAGTCATATGATGCAACTTGTATAATGTCCTATGTCTTAACCTAGTTGATTTTATTCTGCCTAGGGTACGGTTTATGGGTATCAGTCGTATAATTACGTACGAGTGGGACTTAGGAGTCACAGGTTGGTCAGTATAGGAATTGATATTCTGCTTGGGGTACGAGTGATGGATACCACTCATACCCTAGGGTGCAAATAGGGGGGTCGTACCCTCCTACCAAAAATTAATACAGTTTAAGTGGGGGTAATCTAGATATTTCCACTTACATCAAACACTTTAAATTCTCTCAAAATCTTTCAAGGCTCTTAGGGTAAGCAAAAGATATGGTTTCCTTTAAGGTGGTCAATTGAGGCTCATAGGGGTAATTTCTGCCCTTTTTCTTCTCAATCTAAGGCATGTTATTCCTCCCTCATTGTTAGTTCCAACTAAAGGCATGTTTTATGAATTGTTTTCATAGTATAATTATTGGATGGTTTTGAGTTTTCAAATATATGCTGGGGATTTTGTTATAAATGCTTGATTATGGCTTTCCCATGTTTTAATTATGGATTTACATGTCTTAATGGTTTGGACATTTGGTTGCATGGGAATGGTTAATTGATACTTGGTTTTGGAAACACTATGCCCCCAATGTGTTTGGTAAAAAGCCTATGATAATGCTTTACTACATTGTTTGACTTTTAATAGAACTATTGCATGGTATAAATTGGTAATGGAACCCTAAATGGTATAAATGGTTTAAATAAATTTGAATGGTTGAATGGTAAGGTTTTTGTGGTCATGGTTGGTTTAATTAAAGGCCTTGTGGTGTACAGGGGAATCACCTAAGCTAACTAAGTAATGCACTATACTTGCGGGGTACATGGGCTTCCCCAGATCAATTTAATAATGTAATCTATAGGTACATGGGAATCCCTTATTTCTAAAGAGGATGCCTAAGGATATTTCTTGCAAGCTATAGTCGGTATGATGATACCATAATTTATAGCTTTAGTAAATAATAAATGAAATGGTGGTTTGGTTGTGTGGTAATAGTTTTTAATAAGGCAATAATAGCGGGGTGTGATAGCTAACCGTGAATATGTGAGTCCAATGGACGGACACTGGAAACTCCTGTTTTTCGACATGAGGATTAGTCATGACGACCATATATGATACTTATGAGGTACACAGAAATCCCCTAAGTACGCTTGTACGTATGTATCATAGAGAGGGAAGGTTACTCGGGAATCCCCTACTCCTATGGTATCTCTGGTTCGTGCAGATACATACATCAAGGCCCATTCAATGGGTTACACTGGACCCGTATAGCCGTGGGTAGTTCTATGATGGTTAAGCTACACAAACAAAGTTAATGGTTTTAAATGTATGCTAAACCAGGTTCCCTTTTCCTGCAAAGTTATATATATGTATGTATAGTTGTGAATGCATATGGTTGGTTTACTTGTTTTTAAATGTTGGCATTATTTTATCATTATCCTGAGTTCTTGCTAGCATTCACTTGTTAACCCATCTTTCAGCGGATGTATCCCTACACGATGCAGGAACCAGTTATTCCACTCCTCCTACTTAGTTATCGGACTCGGGATCAGCTCTATTGGATTAAAGTGGTGAGCTTCCATAGTCTGTAAGGCTCCATTTCATATCATGGATGTCTTTTCATTTTTTTTGTTATTTTATAGATATTGGTTTTAGCTATGATTGGGGGCATATACCAATCAGATATTGTTTTACTTTCGGTTAGAGGCTTTTTGGAACTACTATGGTATGTATGGGCGGTGCCGGTAGTGGTGTCATCCTAGTATTGGCATTGGTATTAGTGATGAGACCATTTGACTGATTTTATGACAATTTCATCCTATTATGTTATGTTATGGACATACTCTTGGTTATTGATTTGGTTTGGTTTTGGTTATTTGTTGGATATGTATTGGTTGGACTTGCTTGGGTTGGTCATGATCATGAACCTATCCCAGGATCTGGACTTGTAATAAATACTATCTTGTTATATGTTCAAAATTCATATGACTTAGTGTACGTGTTTGGAGATTGGTTGGGTAACGGGGGTGGTCCTGAATCTTAGTTGGGGAAGACAGTGAATGCCAAATGGACAAAATGGTCATGAAAGTTAGATGATGCATTATGGGCTTACCAAATAACTTTTAAGGCCCCCATTGGTGCTTATCCTTATCAGTTGGTGTATGGAAAGGCATGTCAATTGCCTGTAGAACTTAAATATAAAGCACTATAGGCACTGAAAAAAAATTTTGATTGGTAAGATACAACAAAGTCAAGGATGAACCAGATGAATGAGTTGGATGAATTTTGACTTTGGGCATATAAAAGTTCTGCACTTTACAAAGAGAAGGTGAAGCTGTATCATGATTGCAAAATTTAGAAGAGGATATTTGAAAAAAGTGACCAAGCATTGCTCTATAACTCAAGGCTTCACTTATTTCCAAGTAAGTTGAAATCTAGATGGTATGGTTTTAGATGGTATGGTCTATTTATTGTGCTAAGAGTGTTCCCTTATGGTTCTTTGGATTTGAAACGGGGTGGTGAAGCCCCATTCAAGGTGAATGGGCAAAGAGTAAAGCATTATATGGGCAACACTAAAGATGTAAGTGTGATTTTTGAGATGGACAATAGTGAAGTCTGAGTAACCAAGGCAACTGCGTTGTGCTGCGATGTTAAATCAAGTAACATGTGAGAGGCAACCCATGTTTTCGTACTCATTCATTTATAGGATAATACGTGTATTCAGTGTGCAAGACTAAAAATTGTTGAAAAAGAGCCAGAAATTCCAAGAAATTAGGTCATATGGACTCTTCACGAGTCATATCATTTGGTAACGACTCGTGCGTCGGAGTCGTAAGGACCTGGGAGATGATTTAGATCTAGGTAAAAGTTTCTGGAGTCTTTATGATTCTCTGTACGAGTCATACCCTCAAGGTATGAGTCATCACCTTAAGTCGTGTCCACTCTAGAACCCTGGTAAGGTTCTAGGTCTTTATGAGTGGAGGTAAAGACCCATAAGCCTGGGTACGAATCATACACATTACTCATAACCTAGCTCACTAGTTCGAGGGTCATGGGTCAACCCGGACCAGTTCACTTGATTTAAAACAAAATAGGGTACCTAATATAGGTACCCGATATTCGAATCACTTTAAACCTCTATTGTTGACCAACCATCGAGCTCTACAAGCATGATTTCACTACAAAACACACAGTTCATCAATCAATTCTCTCATAGTGCATGAAGTTTACAAGAACTTGGGGAAAAAATTGAAATTTACTTGTGTGTTGAAATTTACAACCCTAGTTCTTAGAAATTAAGCTTGAAATAGAAGTTGGGAGTGAACTTGAGATTATGTATTGAAATTATGTTGTTCGACTGAATTGTGGTTGTAATGCTATATCATAAAGGGTAGAATAGGTATTACAAGTTGGGACCAACTTATAAAGTTAAATCTTTTTGTTGCAGTGGATATAGCCACCTTACAAGTTGTAACGAGACTCGTACCCACTGACAACATAGAAATTTAACTTAGTGTAGGTACTGGTATGGGTACAACTTGCCTATTTGAGTTGTATCCAACCCATACGACTCATAAACACAAGACATAAGGACCTGGGAAGATAACATAGAATTGAGTTTTATTTCTGGTATGATTACGATTGTTGGTAACGATTCATAAGCTATCCTTTTGACTGGTTAGGAGGGCTCATAAGTAGACCAGTGAGACTTAGTTAAATGAGTTGTACCCAGTTGATACGACTCTTACCCCCAGTTGTACACTAAACAGAATATGCACACTAACACTGACTTTTCTTTATTTTCTTTTCTTTCTATAGTATTTTCTAATGAGTGTATTTGCCCAGGTACCATACTTTCCAAAGGTACCTCATCCTCAAAACAAGTAGTAAAGAATGGAAATAAAACGACATGTGTTTCAAGTTCTGAGTCCACAGAGTCATCTAGTAGTAGCGGTGACCTTGTCAAATTCCCAATGAAGGTAAAGGTGAGGGAAAGAGACTAATGAAAGGAAAGAGGAGATAAAAAATTCAATTCAGAGAACACAACTCTAATAGCACCCAAAAATAATAACCCTTAAACACCCTAGGTTCTGGTCCTTAGAAGTTTCCTCGATTTTAAACTTTTTGGACATTATATGACTGGAGGGTACTTATCGTATGATGTGGATATATTTAGGGGTATTTGATCATATGTTACTTAGTGTGGTTTTGGTTGGTTTCTTTCTAAGGTACAATGGACATCATAAGGGTTGTATGGAGATTATACGAGAGGTATAGTCCAATGCGTATATTGTCCAGTGTCCAATCCCTTTATATTTTGTCTTGGATATGGTTTAAGGGTACTACTCGTATGGTATGGGTACGACTTAGGGAAAGGGAGTCATATGGTGGATTGTGTGTGAGGTCCAACATTCTATCTAGGGTACGAGTGGTGGGTACTACTGATATGTTGTAGGTATGGTTTGGGGGATGGTCGTACCCTCCTGCAGAATTTTTACAGTTTAAGTTGGGGGCAGTCTGGACATTTCCCCTCTTAACCTCTCATGAACCTACGACTTAAAATACTATTGGGACTTCTTTTAACCTATTATTGTCAATCTAAAACACTTTAAACACTCTCAAATCTCTCTCAAGATTTTGGTTCAAGAAAGGCTAGGGTTTCTTCAATACAATTAATTAGGGGCTTTCAAGAGTAAAATATCTCCATCTTCTTTGGTATCAAAGGCATGTCACTCCTCCCTTGTTGTTATTTCAACTAAATTCATGTTTTAATGAATGGTTTTCATGATTCAACTATGGGTATTGTTTGGTTTTGAATTATATGTTGGGGTTTTGGTTGTTGATTAATGAATATTGTTTTCTCGTGTTTTATTTATAGTTTTTCATGTAATAGTGGTGGTTTTAAATTATGGTTGCATGGGAATGGACAATTGGTACTTAGTTTTTGTTTTAGAAACTATATGCCCTCAATATGTTTGTTAAAATACTTATGAGAATATTTTTGCCATATAATTTGACTTTTATTGAAAACTTTGCATTTCATAGTTTGGTAATGGAACCCTAAATAATTTAATTGAACTAAATGATTTGGAAAGGCCTTGGTGGCCATGGTTTTGGTTTAATTGGAAATCACATAGGGTACATGGGAATTCTCTAAGGTTTGGCTAATGACATTGGTTGCATGCTATAGTTTGTATGACGATACCACTACATAATGCCTTGGTAATTAACTCTAGAATTGATGGTTTGGTTATGTGCTAAAGGTTTTAATTGGTGAATAATGACGGGTCGTGATTGCTAACTGTGAAGATGTGAGTCCAATGGACGTACACTGGAAACTCATGTTGGCAATAATCATGGTGACCATATACTTGTGGGGTACACTAAAATACCCTAAGTTTATACTTGTATATACATATCATGGAGGGCAAAGGGTATGCGGGAATCTCCTACCCCCATGATATCTTCGATTCATGCTGCTATATGCACTGGGGCCCATCCAGGGGTAACACTTGATCCATATATCCCGTGAATAGTTTTAGGATAGTTAAGCTACACAAACATAGGTTAAAGTTTTAAATGCATGCTAAACGCGAATTCCTTTCCTTGCATGGAATATATATAAATGTATGGATGTAATTACACATGGGTATTCACTTTGATTTTAAATGTTGACATTATTTTATCCTTACTCCTAAGTACATGATAGTGTTCACCCACTAACCCATCTTCGGGGGATGTATCCCTACGGTGATGTAGGAACCGGCCATACTACTCCTGCTTAGTGATTGGATTCGGGGACAACTTGGTGTTGGATTGAAGTGGTGAGATTCCATACTATGGAAGTCCCTATTTTAAGTCATGGTCTTCTCTACATTATTTTGTTAGTTCTTAGACTTTAGTTTTAGCTATGGTAGGGGGCATATCCTAATTGGATGTTATTTTAACTTCACATATAGACTTTCTGAAACTACTTTGGGTTGGCATGGGCAGTGTTAGTATTGGTGTCAGCCTTGGTATTGGTATTGGTATTAGGGCTAACACTATTTGACTGTATTTGATTTATGATTGGTCTATTTTGTTATGTTACATAAAATTAGAATTTATTCGATATATGGTGTAGGGTGGTTATGGTTGGGTATTGGGGATGGTCTCCGATCCCTATTAAACTTGAGGCACCCAACATGACTAGGCCCTAGTTTGGGTTATGTCAGATTAGTAACAGAGCCCTAGGTTCATGGTCACTTGGGAGTCCACAAAGTATTATTTAGTAGAGTTTATTTTAAGGATGTGATATGTGCCATACTCAACAAGGAGAGAATATGAGACATTTAGGAATGTTTTTCTTTCCTGTATTCTGTTTTCATGCTTTAGAGTCTAAGGTCCTGAATTCCTCTATAATTCTTGTTTGTTTGCTTTTCAGATCATGCCTTGACGATCTGAATCTCACAGAAACTCATCTGTCTAAATTGGGGAAAATATTAATGGGACACTCTCCACTCATGGGATCCATACTCAGTCTAGGGGTCCAGTTCTAAATTGTTCTGGAGTTCCACCGGTTTCCATCTATTCCATTTCAAACTCCTTTGGCTAAAGTGACGAATGCTGAGTTTTGTCAATCTATTCATATGATGGCACAGTTTGTAGCTACTAAGTCTCAATGTGGTGTTCCTATTACTCTATCTTTTGAGGCCACAAGGGTTGCAAATTTATGAGGTTGAACACTCTAACTTTTACTGGTGTTAAGGTGGAGGAGGACCCTCAAGTTTTTTTATGAGATGGAAAAGATCTTTTATATTATGTATGCCACGAATGTGGAGGGTGTGGAGTTTGTAGCCTACCAAAAGAATATGGCATACCAATGGTACAAATGGGATCAGGCAAGGGGTGACACTGATGAGTCATTATTGTTCCAATGCATTTTTAGACCGTTTCTTTCCTCAAGAGTTGAGGAAAGCTAAGATGGAAGAGTTTGTTAATTTGAAGTAAGGTAACATATCTGTCAAGGAGTATGTCTTGAAGTTTCACCAGTTGTCTCGATATACTCCAAAAATATTTCTAGCATGAGGGATAGAATGAGAAAGTTCACTTTTAGGTTGTCTAGAGAGTTGTTATTAGAGAGTAAGGTTATTTTATTGATCAAATACATAGATATCTCTAGGTTTGTTGTGTACATGGAATAGGTAGAGGAAGAAAAAAAAGAAGCAGGCTAGAATAGGAGAGAGGCAAGGCAAGAAGTTTAGGTTCTTTGAGTAGGGTGGTGGCCAGTAGCAGAGTGACAGGGATGGTGGTAAGTGGCCAAAGAAGAAATAGGGCAATTCTAGGTATTACTCAATGGCTATTGTTCCCTACCCAAACCCGTCGGGTGATAAGCGATTCTAAGGTGGCGATAACTTTAGGGCATAAGCTGCCTAATCTCAGGCTAGTGGGGCCCATTCAACTCCATCATATCCTATCTATAGGTTTTATAGTAGATTGTATCTGAGTTACTGTGATGAGGGAGGGACAAGTGCTTCAATTATGGTCAACCAGAGCATATACTTAGAATCTCTCCTGTTGGTAAGGTTGCTTCAGGGGCGCTAGTTGCTTCATCATCAGCTCTGGCACCAAAGGGTATGCCATTTAGTTTCGACACTGGTTGGAACCGTCTTTATGCTTTCATTACCTAATAGGAGTTCGAGGCATCACCTGATATCATAATTGGTATATTGAAACTCTTTTCCTATGATGTGTACTGTTTACATGATCTAAGGTCTTCTCTCTCTTATGTGACCCTATTTGTGGTTGTGCATTTTGGTTTTGGTCTGGAATCTATTTTGGACCCTTTTTTTATTTCTACCTTGGTAGGTGACTAGGCGATTGCTAGAAGAGTCTATAGGGTGTGTGTGGTATCTGTTGGTAGTAAAGAAACTTTGGTGGATATTTTTGAATTAGATATGGTGGATTTTGATATCATATTAGGGATGGATTGGTTGAACTCATGCTATACTTCTCTAGACTATCAGACTTGTAAGGTTGTCTTCAAATTCCCTAATGAGCTGGTTATTAAGTGGGAGGGTGGTTCCCTAGCACTTAAGGGGAAGTTCATATGTTATCTAAGAGCTCAGAGATTAATCTCCAAAGGGTGTCTCTATCATTTGGTCTGGGTTAAGAATTCTAACCCAAAGGGTTCTTCTTTGCATTCCATCCCTATAGTAAATGAATTTCATGAGGTCTTCCCTGATGACCTTCCTGATGTTCTTCTATATAGGGAGATTGAGTTTTGGATTGATCTTGTTTTGGACACTCATCCAATTTTTATTCCCCTGTATAGAATGGTTGTAGCTGAGTTGAGGGCGTTGAAGGAGAAACTAAAGGATCTTTTAGATAAGGGTTTCATCTATCCTAGTGTGTCCCCATAGGGTGCACCAGTATTATTCGTGCATAATAAGGATGGTTCGCTTCGGATATACAATGATTACCGGCAGCTGAATAAGGTGACGATAAAGAATAAGTATCCTCTTCCAAGGATACATGATTTGTTTGATCAGTTGCAAGGTGTTAAATTCTTCTCCAAGATAGATCTTTGATCCGGGTATCATCAATTAAAGATTAGGGGGTGGATATCCCTAAGACAACTTTTCGTACCCTGTATGGTCACTTTAAGTTCTTGGTGATGTCTTTTTGTTTGACCAATGCCCCTGTGGAATTCATGAATTTGATGAATAGGGTCTTCTATCAGTTTCTGGATCTGTTTGTCGTTGTTTCTACAGATGACATTTTGGTGTCTTCTAAGAGTGAGGTGGATCATGCGAATCACCTCCACATTGTTAGACCTTGAAGGAGCCGCATTTGTATGCAAAATTTTCAAAATGTGAGTTCTGAATGAATGCTATCATTTTTGTAGATCATATCATTTCTAGTGAAGGGATTATGGTGGATCCACAGAAAGTTGTAGCAGTGAAGAAGTGTCCTAGACCTATGACTCCAATCGATATTCGGAGCTTCTTGGGTTTAGCTGGTTACTATAAGAGGTTTGTGGAAAGTTTTTCGACCATAGCTTCCCCATTGACTAAGTGAACTCATGAAAAGGTAAAGTTTTTATGGTTGGATGCTTATGAGGGTAGTTTTAAGAAGCTGAAGGATAAGCTTTATAAGTATTTTCACGACCAATGAATTTATTTACTCGAAAAGCATGTCACAAACATTACAATATTTGAACCAAGATAACATAGACAAGAAGATGAATTATACGTACCACATCAAGCATATATATTTTTCAAATTCATAAATAAACAAATTTAGAGTTGTGACATTCAACACCTAAAGGATTCAAGAAAGAACATATTTTTTGAATCAAAGATAAAAATAGAAAACTGAAGCAAAAAAGAAGAAGAGAGAACCACTATATACAAAGCAAGTTAATATTTTTAAGAATTGAGGAGAGTTTTTATTATTAAGCTATCTTTTTCTTAGTCTATAAGAGAGTAAAAGAGAAGAATAAAGGTGTGTCAATATGAATGAGGAGATCTCTTTATATAGTGGAGGGTAATAAAAAATTAAAGGAAGAAAAATATTCAAAGAATTAATAAGTGGGAGTCAAAAAAGGAAAAAAAAGGATATTTTCAAAATCAAGAAATATAAAACTCTATTTGGGATGGTAAATTATGTCATAATTATCATAAATAGGCAAGTAAGAATAATTTTTGAGTCATAAGAAGAGCAAACAAAAATAATGATCATAAATAAATAAATATTCTTTTGAATCAGTAAGAATATTTTCGAATTAGTAGGAACTTATATTTTCATTATTTGGATAAGGTGAATCGATTAAGTAGAAAATTTTCTCAAATAACCATAAATAAGCAAGTAAAAAAATTATTTTTACCTTTGCCCAACAGACTAAGATTGTAATGATTAGCCGAAGCTCCGTCTAGTAGTTGCGTTCTCCATCGATGGGGTTTCAAGGGTGAAGGGTGGCTAGAATTGAGGTGCATCAGTTATTGGTGTTGTTGTTGGCTGGAACTCATTGGCCATCAACTTCGGCGAGTCAGTGATGCAAGAGGAGTAAGGGAGAGAGAAAGAGAAAGTCGTCGGCTGGTTGTGACGTTCTAGCAGGTGGTGGCCGATAGGCTAGTTGTTTCTGTTGTTTGGCGACTCACTGATGTAGACTTACTAGAGGCATAATTTCAATTGGACAATGCTAGAGGGTGGCGACAGTGACTGCTTCATGGCAGGCGACGCTGATTTTGGTTTGGTGGTGATGGGGATTGAGGAGACAGAAGAATAATGGATCTTTTCACTGGAGGTGGTGAGGGATAGGGGTTTAGCGGTTGGAGGATCACCCGTGGCAGGTGGTTTTGTAGGGGGCGGCGGCGGCAGAGCTCATGTTTTTAAGAGAGAGAAAAGAGAGAGCAAGGAAAGAGTGGGTGATTTGTTTTTATTTGAGAGACTTTTTTTATTAGGGTTATGGGGATTAAAAGAATAAAAAGGGTATTTAAATCTTAGTCATTGATCACATGAGATCAACAACTGTGAATAAAATTAGAGACTTCAATATGGGCCAGACCCGTTAGGCCAGCTTGACCCAACCTGTAAATTGTTAGGGATGGGCTATAATTTTTGCATCCCATTTAAGAACGGAAATTTTTAACTCAGTCCGTATAAGCCCCGTTGGCCTGTGGAACTTGAGCAATATGGATTGGGGTGGTCCGTGGGTAAAATAAAATATGATTCAAAAATAGAGTAGAGTACTAAGAATTAAAAAAGAGTCAAAACTCAAAGTCTATTTGTATCATTATAGATATTTATATATTAAATATGTTTAAAAAATATATAAATAATTAAAATATAAAATACTAATTTTTTTAAGGAATTGAATTTGTTTGATGAAAATGATGTGACGATGTTGAACACGCCTTAAGTGTCATATGAGTTTTTTATGAGGAGTTTATTTTCACTTTTAATGGACTAAATATTGATATTTTTTTGTTTTTTATTGTGATCAATTGAAAAAAAATTAGGTTAATATTGCTATTTAACTAGTTATATTATTACTCATTAACAGTTTTGTTTGTTTTTCAACATCTCTATTTGGTTTGAATTTTGTGTCAAAAGTTATTTAATTTCACATATTATTAGTTTATTTTTATAAATTTGAGACTTGATTTACGAGTAGTAACTTCATGTAATATTATGGTGTAAATATTTATGCAATTAATAATTTAAATTAAAATTATAAAAATAATATATTTTAAAAAGTGGGCTGGCCTGTAGAGGCCCGCAACCCATAGTGTGATGGGTTGGACTTGCTATTTTCTAGCCTGTCATGTTATGGGACAGTCCGGCCTGGCTCGTCAAACTCCAAAGCCTGCATGAGTTAGCCCGAATGGGCTAGGCCAGCCCGTATTGACAACTTTAATTAAAATTAAAAAGGGCCAATGAAATTTGATTGGGATATATAATTGAGCCAAATTGAGCTCGGTTTAAATTAAAATTAACATCAATTGGATATAAAGTGGCTAGAATTTGAATAACTTAAAAAATTGATTCAAATTAGGTTGCTATTTAATAAATATAATAAATATATAGTAATAAAAAATAAATAAAATCATTAATCTCAAATTAATTATGAATAAACTATGTAAATAAAATTAATGATGCGTAATATATTATTTTAAAATCTAAGACAATAATGATTTGAAATAAATTAGACACTCATAAACTATGAATACAAAATTTAAAATTATCATAATAATAATAACAATAATGATAATAATAATAATAATAATAATAAAAATATAGACTAGGTGTTTTAAATTATGAGTATATTTATGAAAACAATTTAATAACTGTTGAAAATATTATATTTAAATTAATAAATTATATAAAATATAAATTTAATAATAAAAATAAATTATATTCTTTAAAATCATGAATGTCACACGTCAATATTTATTTAATATCAAAATAATGTGTAAAAAAATACTAATATTAAAAATAAATAATTTTTGATAAAATTGCAGCCTAAGAGGCATATCAAGAGGCCAAAATTGGTTGTCAACAGCTACCCTTGCATTTTTAAAGAATAATAAAAGAATTGTCGAAGAGCGAAAGTTGACATAGTAGCCAATTTTTTCCAATAGAGAAAAATGGTTTGTTGGAATAGAAACAACAAGAGAGTGAGATTTAAAATGGTGTGGCCGAGATTTTAGTTTTAAGTCGCCTACATATCTCTGATTCTACGAGGATCAGGTCATTTGAAGTTCTAGATTTAGGAAGGAATGAGATTTCTTACAGAAAATTGACAAATATGGAGCACAAGTGTGCAAGGTTAGAGTATGAGCGATTTTGAAAGGTGAAATATGAATTGGTTGAGAGATATTATGATTAAAATTATGTTTCAGAATTGGGAGAAGAATAGTTCTCAAATATCTTTCCTTTTACCTGTCGTTTTTAATAAAACTAGATAAAAATGGTTAACATTGATAGAAAAGTTAACAATGCGATGAAAACAAACATAATACATAACAATAATGGTGAGAGGGAATAAAAAACCATATCTATTATGAGTAAGCAATGGTTTGCTCGTATAAATTTTAAGAGGTCGTTCTTAACCCACACAATATCCAATAAAATAATAGCCTTACATGACACTGAGATAGTTGTGCTTGGAATTCTCAGTATTCAGAAAGAAAATTCGTCTTTGAGTAATACTTAAACCAATTGACTTTCAAAGGACAGTTCTTAGCCATTGATAATCTTTAACAATAAAGTAGTGCTTAATCTAATCAATGTTCAAAGGACAATTCTTAGCCTTCGATGGCCTTTAAGAATAGGGTGGTGCTTAACCCAACCAACTTACAAAGGAAAATGCTTAGCCTTCAATGACCTTAAGAATGGGGTAGTGCTTAACCCAATTAGCTTTTCAAGGACAATGCTCAGCCTCCGATAGTTTCTTGATAGAATTGTGCTTAACCTTATCAAATCTCCAAAAACAATGCTTAGCTTTGGATAATTTCTTGAGAGAGGGCAGTGCTTAAACAATTAACTTCTTAAGGACAATGGTTAGCCTCAGACAGTTTCTTGATAGAGTCGTGTATAACTCCATTAAATTTTTGAAAACAATGTTTAGCTTCAGACAACCTCCCGAGATAGGTAGTACTTAACCCAATTAACTTTCCAACAGCCATGCTTAGCCTCAGATAATTTTTTGATAGAGTTATGTTAATCAAATATTTGTAAACAATGCTTATCTTTGGACAATTTCTCGAGAGAGGATAGTACTTAATCCTAATTAACTTTTCAAGGACAATGCTTAGCCTCCGAGAGTTTCTTGATAGAGTCGTGCTTAACCCCATCAAATTTTCAAAAACAATGCTTAGCTTTGGATAATTTCTCAAGAGAGGGTAGTACTTAACCCCACCAAATGTAGAACATACTTAGCCTTATATATCTTTTAATGGCGTATAGAATACTCAAGATTTGTACCCGTCACTCTATTCTTGTACTCAAAGAAAAATTATTAGTATAAAAAGAGGAAAAGATTGATTTGTGTCTCTTCCAGTCCTTTTCTTCAAGTCTTGAATCAGTTGCCTTTGGTCATAAGCTTTGTATCTATATCTTGAGATGCAATCCTCGATGAAATTTTTAAGATTTTTATGACCTTCTTTCTAGCCTTGATCTTGTAGAAATATTTCTAGATAGAATTTTTGAGATCTTCTAAAAAATTCTGCCATAGTTACAATCTTATCAGTCTTAAACTTGTAGAAATACAGAGTCGCCATGTTGTCATGCCTTATTTTTCTTTTGAAAAGTAGGATTCAATATGACAACTCTTTTTAGGATATTTAAAGAGTGAAAAGTTTGCACCTAGCGAATTAAGGTGTGTTCGGGCACAATTCTAGGCCAATTACGAATCATTTATTCCATCTACAACATCAGAAATTGAGTAAGGGTTCAAATTACCTTGAAAGAAAGGTGTTAGACACCTTTCGAGGTCCATAAATATTATTCCCGACCGAATTCATATTTTTACTTGGGGATTCTATGTGATAAGCAAAGGTTTATTATTTTAATAAACTTAATATTAACTAAGTGATAAAATAATAAATAAACAAGTCACGAAACATTGATTTTTTTTTGGTTACTCATTATCTAAGTGGTAAACAAATAAAAGAGGTAAATTAGATAAGCAAAAAGATAGATGTGACACAATTAATACAATAAATATTTATTAAATAGAAGATCTTAAACTACCCCAAACAATTTGTAATACCCCGTACGTTTCTAAGTCCAGCTTAGCCCCTAGTTCTTTCTTAAGAAACTTAGAACCTGAAAATTAGACTAAGTGTTGAGGGACTTAGTCACTTTTGACTCCCTTTAACTTTGAGGATTTGTAAGTTAACCTTCTAGGCTCCGAGATGATGACTTTTGAGTTGATTCATGCTCAGGGGTGTAAGTAGCATGTCTCGAGTAAGTTTTGAATTTTTTGGATAAGGTTTGGACCACGTTTGAATTTTCCAGGAAGCAACTAACCGCGATTAGACCACAAAGCAGTAAGTATAGCGGTGAAGGAACCATCGCGTCGCGGAGAAGGGCAAATTAGCAATGGTCATTTCCATTGACTCACCATGATTGCACCGCATTGCGGTGAGTATATAGATGAGGGCATCACCGTGTCGCAGTAAAGTCTTAATTGACATTCAAGTTCTAAATATTTAATTTAAAAGGTTAGTTTTGTCTTTTTCCCTTCACTTTAAAACCGGGATTTAGGTCCCAAAATAGTATCTTTACCTCATAATTCATATTTTCTCAAAATTCAAAGCAATCTGTCTCAAGAACAAACCCTAGCCCTATCAATATTCAAGTTCAGTTCTCAAGAAATCCACCAAGAACCTTCATGAATTCTTCAATTAACGTATGTTAGATGTTGATTCATAGATCCTTTTCATCCATGGAGTTCCAGAACCCAATTTTCAAGTCCAATTATGATATTAACATGTATTTATGAATCTTATCCATAAACTTCCATGAATCTTGACTTTATACCATGTTTACAAGTGTTTTTCGTTGGAATTAGTTATTGACATATTTGGAGAATGATAATTTCATGTCAAAATCCTTAACCCATGATTATTAATGTTATGTTACTATCATATGTATTAAACTAATTTCGTGCTTTAACTCACGACCCCCATGTGTTTGATGAAATACCTCAGATGAATTTTTAACAATGATCATTTATGATATTCTCTATGTTGCTTTATGGTTTCAAATGATCTCATGTGTTCTTATTGATATTTTTATCGAGTCCTGGTGGTTAAGAATACCCAAAAACTTAGCTGTTTAATTAGTTCAAATACTTTCATAAGGGTTTCGAATATACTAGAGTATCATTAGTTCAGTCAGTGTATCATGTCAGTAAGCTCAGTTCAGTCCCATAATTAGAGTCAATTTAGTTGGGAGTAGGATTTAGCACCGAGCAAACCCAAGGATGGAGACTCACCTACTAGTTGAGGGTGTGACCTTTAGTAGTAGTACCTGCATTCCAGAACTACGTAGCCAACATAGGTTGATATGTTAACCTACTAGTTGAGGGTTTCCACATATCTCATTAGGGCCCTGCCAGTTGAAGGTGACCCTTAGTCCTTCGGGACAACACTATAGTGGATCCACACCTCTAGTGTTAGTACCTTTGGCATGGTACTGACACCCTTCCAACTGGGGTCACGAGATGAACCCCAATTAATTTATTTTAGGGAATATTGGTTAGATGATAGCTCCCACAGTTTCAGTTTAGTAATTATTCCAGTACTCAGTTTCAAGATTTCTTGACTATGGCATACAGTCACTAGTTGTACAGTATCAATATTTTAGTTTACAAATTATCCCAGTATCATGTCATATGCTTGGTCATGCATTCTCAGATTTACAGCTTTCCTACATGCTATACATCAGTTATCTAATGCCATACTTACAGTTAGTTATTATTTATGCACATGAGCCCATGCATATCTTCCTAACCCCATTTATCATACTAGTACATTCAAAGTACAGATTACATACTTGTTTTCTTGTGCTATGATGTATTATGTCATAGGTTTAGATGCTCAGGTTCTCAACCGTACCTAGACCTACCAGCCCACCAGCAGCAGTAGCAGTGGTGAGTATGTTTATTTCAATTTAGTTTAGTAGTCATCCAGGGTTATTTGGGGACTTGTCCCATCAACTCCAAAGTCAATTAGTTAGAGGATTTCGAAGACTTTCAGTTAGTCACTCAATTATCAGTTGATATTGGCAGTCTTACAATATTATTTTCAGACAAATATTTCCAGTTTTTTAATTCAATATTGTTTTTGTATTTAAAACCTTATGGCATTTTTAGTTAAATTCTGTACATGTTCTCAATTATTTTATTCAATGCTCACAACAGGTACCAATATAGGTTAGCTTGTAGTCCTTTTGAACTGTAGGCATCATGTGGCTTCCAGGGTGTACTCTTAAGGCGTTACAAACTTGGTATCAGATCTTAAGGTTTTAAAGCGTCCTAGGGATTTTGAAAGCTGCGTTGAGTAGAGTCTTGTACATGGGTGTAAGCGCACCACACTTATGGACAAGAGACAACAAGACATTTTAGAAAAAGTTTTCCTTCTTTCAATGTTCATGTCATGTGATTGAGCAAGAGATCAATTTAAACTCCCTTTCTAATATAATTTCCTTGTTATTTACAGAACATATCTCCTAGAAAGACTAACAAAAGGATAAATGGGAATCAGCCCACACCTTCATCTATTTAGGAAGATCCCCTGAATTAGCCTGTCTCGCATACCAAATTCAGAGTGGCATTCACTACCTTAGCTTACTCAGTAGCAGCCTAGAATAATCATCCAATTTCTATCCCAGCCGTTCTAGTGGCTAATTCTGCCATAACTAAGATTTGTCACCCGAATAAACCCTCCTCCATTTTTGGGATCTAAGTCTGATGAGGATCCGCATGAATTCCTCGACATGGTTCAGAAGGTAACTGATATTAAGGGTGTTACTTTTAGTGAGAGTGTAGAGTTGGGTGCTTACCAGTTATAGAATGTTGCTCACACTTGGTATAAGTAGTGGAAGGGAGATAGGGGGTAGATACAGGACCTGTTAAATGGGAAGAGTTTGCTACAACTTTTCTAGATAGGTTCTTTCCTTTGGAATTAAAGGAAGCTAAGGTACATGATTTTATTAATCTGAGGTAGGGAAACATGAGTGTAAAGGAGTATTTTCTTTAGTTTACTCGGGTAGCCAAGTATGCTCCTAATATTATGTATAATGACAGGTCTAGGATAAGTAAGTTTATCTTTGGTGTAGCTGATAGTCTGGTTAAGGAGTGTAGGACTATGATTCTAATTAAAGATATGTACTTGTCTAGGTTGATGGTCCATGCTCAACAGAGTGAGGAGCAAAAGTATAAGGAAAGAGAGAGAGAAAGAGAGAGCCAAAATGAGTAGTTTCATTTTTGCTCAACTAAGGTCGGAGGGTGGTAACCATCCTCAATTCCATCTAAAATATTCAGCCCTAGCTTTATCTTTAGCTAGTGCACCAGCACCAAAACCCAAAAATGATAATCGGGATAGGGCGCCAGTCTCTAAACCCCAGGGAAGTATGAAAAGTGGTCGCACAAATCTTTTCTGCCAGAAATATGGTAGAAACCATTAGGGTGTATGTAGAGATGGAAGTGATGTATGTTTTGGGTATGGCAATCTAGGCCACAGGATTAAGGATTGCCCATAGAGTAGTCAGTAGGGTCAGTCCAGTCGTCCACCAATTCTATCCGGTCGCCCAACTCAGCAAGGTGTTGCTTCCAATGCCACTAGTGGTCAGTGCCCAAATAGATTGTATGCACTTAGTCCCGGAAGGATTAGGAAAATTCTCCTGGTTTGGTAACTGGTACGTTACAGGTCTTTCATTTACATATTTATGCTTTATTAGACCCTGGAGCTTCTATTTCTTTTGTAACTCCCTACATAGCTGTTAATTTTAGTGTCAGTCCTGAGACTTTAGTAGAACCCTTCTCAGTGTCCACCCCAGTAGGTGTCTGTATTGTAGCCAAAAAGGTTTCAGTAGTTAAAGACTCGACTCACCTCAGCCCTAGTTTTGATATTTCTCGATGGTTTAGATGGGTTTGTTGTTTACTCTGATGCTTCTAGAGATGGTTTGGGTTGCGTTTTGATATAGAGAGATAAGGTCATAGCTTATTCCTCTAGACAACTTAAGCCCTATAAAAAGAACTACCCTACCCATGATCTTGGGTTAATGACTATGGTCTTTGCCTTGAAAATTTTGAGGCATTATCTGTATGGGGTGCATGTTGGTGTGTTCATGAATCAAAAGAGTTTGCAGTATATGTTTTTGCAGAGAGAGTTGATTCTTCGTAAAAGAAGATGGCTAGAATTGTTGAAATATTATGATATGAGCATTTTGTATCATCCAGACAAGGCAATATAGTGGCAGATGCTCTTAGTAGATTATCTATGGGTATTGTGGATCATGTTGAGAATGATAAAAAGCCGTTGGTTCATGAGGTTGATCAGTTGTCTAGATTAGGCGTTCATTTGGTTGACTCAGCTGAGGGCAGTGTTTGGGTACAGAATAGTTCAAAATCTTCTTTGGTTGCCGAAGTGAAAGAAAAGCAAGACAGGGACCCCAAACTAGTTAAGTTGAAGGACTCTGTTAGAGATCAGAAAGTAGAGGTTTTCTCTAAGGTGGAGATGGTGTGTTGCGTTACCAGGGTAGACTATGTGTGTTGTGTGTAAATAAGTTGAGGCAACGAATTCTTGTAAAAGCACATGGTGTATGTTACTCTATTCATCCACGGGACACTAAGATGTACTGTGATTTACGGGAGACCTATTGGTAGAGTGGTATGAAGAGGGATATTACAAAGTTTGTAGCTAAGTGCTCTATTTATTAGCAGGTTAAAATTGAGCACCAAAAACCTAGTGGTTCTAAGCAGGAGTTTAGTATTCCCACTTGGAAGTGGAAAGAGGTGAACATGAACTTTGTGATGGGTTTTCCTCATACTCGTCGTCAGTATGATTTAATTTGGGTCATTATGGATAGGATGACCAAATCAGCCCATACTTCTTATTCAGCCAAGGACTATGCCGAGCTCTATATGAGAGAGTTGGTTAGGTTGTATGGAGTAACATTGTCTGTCATTTCAGATAGAGGTACTCAGTTTACCTCTTATTTTTGGAAGGCTTTTCAGAAGGGTCTTGGTACCCAAGCTCATCTCACTACAGCCTTTCACCCTCAAATAGATGGTCAGGCATTGAGGACCATTCAGACATTGGAAGACATATTGAGAGCTTGTGTTATCGACTTTAAGGGTAGTTGGGATGATCACTTTCCTTTGATTGAGTTTTCCTACAATAACAGTTATCATTCCAGTATCCAAATGGCTCCGTTTGAGGTTCTATATGGAAAGAGATGTACATCTTCTCTTGGTTGGTTTGAGGTAGGTGAGACTACATTGATAGGTACAAATTTAGTGTTCGATGCTTTGGATAAAGTTCAACTGATCAGGGAGATGCTTAAGACAACCCAGAGCCAACAGAAATCTTTTGCAGATGTGAGGAGAAAGGATCTCAAATTTGATATTGGTGATTTTTGTATTTAAAAATCTCTCCCATGAAGAGAGTGAAGAGATTTGGCAAAAATGGGAAGCTTGGTCCCCGATATGTAGGTCCTTTCAAGATCACGAGCTGTTTTGGGAAAGTAGCATATCATCAGTGCATCTAGTGTTCTATGTTTCTTTATTAAAGAAGTGTATTGGTGATCCAATAGTTGTTGTTCCTTTAGAGGGCTTAGGTATTTTGAACGACCTTTCTTACAAAGAACTCCCAGTAAAAATCTTACATTGCCAGATTCATAGACTAAGGAACAAAGAAGTTCCCTTGGTCAAGGTTATTTGGAGAAATCAGTTCATTGAGGGAGCCACTTGGGAAGCAGAAGTAGACATTCGTACCAAGTACCTTCACCTTTTCTCCACAAACTCATACTCAGCTCAAGGTAACAGATTTTCCTTAGAGTTCCTCTTTTCCAATCTCAGTTCCAGCCATATAATAATGTTTATGTCATTGCATGCATTCACAAATTAGTTCAGTCAGTCACCATGTTCAGACTTAGTCATGTAATCATGTTTTCAGTTTTGCATAATCAGCATGTAATCTCAGATTCTCAGTATGCTCAGCTTAATTAGTATCATTCGAGGATGAATGTTCCCAAGGGGGAGATATTGTAATACCCCATATGTTTCTAAGTCTAGCTCAGCCCCTAGTACTTGCTTAAGACACTTAGAACCTGAAAATAAGACAAAGTGTTGAGGGACTTAGTCACTTTTGACTCCCTTTAACTTCGAGGATTTTTAAGTTGACCTTCCAGGCTCCGAGATAATGGTTTTTGGGTTGATTCATGTTAAGGGGTATAAGTATCATGTCTCGGGTTAGTTTCAGATTTTTTGGATAAGATTTGGACCACATTTGAATTTTCCAGGCAGCAGCTCACCGCGATTAGACCGCATCACGGTGAGTATAGCCATAAAGGAGCCGCCACATAGCGGTGTAGGGAAAATCAGCAATGTTCATTTCCAGTGACTCACCACGATTGCAACGCATCTCAGTGAGTATAGAAATGAGGGCATCACCGTGTCACGGTGAAGTCTTATTTGACATTCCCATTTCGGATTTTTAATTCAAAAGGGTAGTTTCGTCTTTTCCCCTTCAATTTAACACAGGATTTAGGTCCCAAAACAACATCTTTGCCTCATAATTCATATTTCACTCAAAATTCAAAGCAATCTCTCTTAAGAACAAACCATAGCCCCTTCAACATTCAAGTTCAATTCCCAATAAATCCACTAAGAACCTTCATGAATTCTTCAATTAACGTATGTTAGATGTTGATTCATGGACCCTTTTCATTCATGGAGTTCAAGAACCCAATTTTAAAGTCCAATTATAATATTAACATGTATTTATGAATCTTATCCATGAACTTCCATGAATCTTGACTTTAGACCATGTTTACAAGTGTTTTTCGTTGGAATTAGTTATTGACATGTTTGGAGAATGAAAATTTCATGTCAAAATCCTTAACCCATAATTTTAGTATTGATGTTATGTTACTCTCATTGTATTAAACTAATTTCTTCCTTTAACTCATGACCCCTATGTGTTTGATGAAATGCCTCATAGATGAATTTTTAACAATGACTATTTATGATGTTCTCCAAGTTGTATTATGGTTTCGAATGATTTTATATGTTCTTATTGATATTATTATCGTGTCCTGGGGGTTCTGAATACCTAAACACTTAGCTATTTAATTAGTTTAAATGCTTTCAAAAGGGTTTTGAATATATTAGAGTATTATTAGTTCAGTCAGTGCATCATGTCAGTAAGCTCAGTTTAGTCCCGTAATTAGAGTCAGTTCAGTTTGGAGTGGGATTTAGTACCAAACGAACCCAGGAATGGATCCTCACATGCTAGTTAAGGGTGTGATCTTTAGTAGCAGTCCCTGCATTCTAGAACTATGTAGCCATCATAGGTTAAGATGTTAACCTGTCAGTTGAGGGTTGACATATATCTCATTAGTGCCCTGCCAGTTGATGGTGACACTTAGTCCTTCAGGACAACACTATAGTGGATCCACACAGTCAGTGTTAGTACCCATGGCACGGTACTGACACCCTTCCAACTGGGGTCACAGTTTAGACCCAAATTAATTTATTTTGGGGCATGTCGGTTAGATGATAGCTCCCACAGTTTCAGTCCAGTAATCAGTTTCAGGCTTGCTTGACCATGACATACAATCACTAGTAGTACAGTATCAGTATTTCAGTATTTCAGTTTACAGATTATGTCGGTATCATATCATATGCTTGGTTATGTATTCTCAGATTTACAACTTTCATGCATACTATATATCAGTTATCTCATGCCATACTTACAGTCAATTATTATTCATGCACATAAGACCATGCATATAAGCCTAACCCCATTTAGCATATTAGTGCATTCAAAGTACTGACCGCATACTCGTTTTCTTGCGCTATGATGTCTCAGGTCATAAGTTCAGACGCTCAGGTTCCCAGCCGCACCTAGACCTCCCAGCGCATCAACAGCCGTATCAATGGTGAGTCCTCATGTTCCAAGGACCGTTTATGTTTATTTTAGTTCAGTTAAGTAGTCAGTCGGAGCTAGTTGGGGACTTGTCCCATCAACTCCACAGTCAGTCAGTTAGAGGCTTTCGTACACTTTCATCCAATCATTCAGTTATTAGTTGATATTGACAGTCTTATAGTATTATTTTCAGACAGACATTTTCAGTATTTCAATTCATTATTATTTTCATATTTAAAATCTTATGGCATTTTCAGTTAAATTCCGCACATGTTCTCTATTATTTTATTCAGTGCTCACAGTAGGTACTAGCATGGGTTATCTTGTGGTCCTTTGGGGATAGAGGCACCATGTGGCGTCCATGGTGTACTCACGGGGCATTACATAATTAAACATGTGAAGTAAATAAAAGAGACAACAAATTCAAAAGACTAGCCGAAGATTATTATTTTTTATTATTCGAATCAGCAATTGACTTATTAACGGGAAACAATGTCGTATGTCGCCTTGTCGAATTATGCTCGGGTCAACTTCCATCATTTTCAAAAGTCTACCCACCCCCCACAACCCACCTAGTTTATTTATTAAACTTAGAGGCGTTTTAAATAAAATGACAAAAACTAGCATTTCCTAAGGTGCCTACCTGTCCCAACTTCATGTCCAAGAGGCATTGGACTTTCTACTTTGGATTTAGGGTCTAGACAAAAGAAAGCTAAGTTTACCTAATTATACTCATGGTTCGCGCCAAGCAAAGCACATTGGACAAGCACGTACCACATAATGGTTTTAAACAAGCCTCTTGGTTAATTAAAAGTTGGTTAAGTGATTAACATGATTAAAAACAATTACTCATTTTTATGTAACTAAAACCTCTAGATATGATGTCTAAATGTCCAATAACCGATTAGTATGTCAAGAATCCTATATACAGGATATCAAGGCGAATAATAGACGAAAAGTTAAATGAAAGGAAAAAAATTGAAATGTGAATTGAAATGTTGCAATTATTAAAATCTGTAGTAACATGTATCAAAGATTCGTGTAAGATTAACAAAATTTCGAAAAATTAATTTATAGCATGCTAGAATTTGTTTTAGGTGCTGGAAATTAATAAAACATGCTGCAAATTAGTTAAATTACTGAAAGTGATTTTTAACTGCTGGAATTTAGTACAAAGGCTGGAAATTAATAGAAACAGGCTAAAAAACAACTATTTAATGCTGAATTTAGTAAAAATGGCGGGAAATTAATAGAAACAGGCTAAAAACCCAGCTATTTAATGCTGAAAATAATTTTTTATATTGCTGAAAATCAATTTTTGCAAAGCTAAAACTATTTCATTTTTGCTGAAATCATTTTTGTAGAGCTGTTTATTATTGTTGAAAATCATTTTTGTAAAGTTGAAACTATTTTATTATTGCTGAAAAATCATTTTTTGTAAAGCTGAAACTATTTTATTATTGCTGAAAATCATTTTTGTAAGGATGAAACTATTTTATTATTGCTGAAAATCGTTTTTAAGCGAAAACTATTTTTTAAAACTGAAACAGATTCATCAACAACAACAACAACATATCCAGTGTATTCCCACAAAGTGGGGTCTGGGAAGGGTAGAGTGTACACAGACCATACCACTACCTCAGATGCAGTAGAGAGGTTTTTTTCGATAGACCCCTGGCTCAGGACAAATAACAAATATAATAAAAAAATAGAAAAGCAAACAACACACAAAGAGTGGCACACCAGTAGATAATAAAGAAAACAAGACACTCATAGAGTAATATTATAAACTTGTTATACGAAATCATAGACATCAGTAAAACACCATGAACAAGCGGCTACAAGAAAGTACATGCACTCTTTCCTACTATTATGAACGTATTCCTTCATACTAGTGCTTTATCCCAATCCGCGTTCCTCATACCTTACTATCGAGGGTCATGTCTTCCGTAAGTTGTAACTACCTCATGTCCTGCCTAATCACCTCTCGCTAATATTTCTTTGGCCTACCTCTACCCTACCTAAACCTATCCATAGCTAGCCTCTCACATCTCCGAACTAGAGTATCCACCTCTTTTCTTATCACAAGCCCGAACCAACAGAACCTAACTTCTCGCATCTTGTCCTCTATAGATGTCACTCCCACCTTCTCCCAAATAATCTCATTTCGAACTTTATCTCTCCTAGTAAGTCTACACATCCACCACAACATCCTCATCTCTGCCACTTTCAATCTTTGGGTGTAGGAATTCTTAACTAGCTAACACTTCACTCCATACATCATAGCCAGTCGGACTGCCACTCTGTAGAACTTACCTTTAATCTTTGGAGGCACTTTCTTATCACATAAGACTCCCGACATAAGCCACCATTTAAACTATGCTGCATCAATATGATGTGATACTTCCTCATCAATCTCACCATTCCCCTGAATCATAGAACCAAGATATTTGAAACTCTCCCTCTTCTAAATAGATTGAGACTCCAACTCCACAACAATGTCATCCTTATGCAACAAATTACTAAACTTAAATTCCAAGTACTTTATTTTGGTCCTCCTCAACGTAAAACCTTCAAACTCAGGGGTTTATCTCCAAACCTTTAACTTAACATTAACTCCACCCCGAGTCTCATCAATCAGTAAAACATCATTAGCAAATAACATACATCAAGGCAACTCTCCTTGAATATGTCGCGTCAAAACAATGATCACAAGGGAAAATAAAAAATGGCTAAGAGTCGATCCCTGGTGCAAACCTTTCCAAATCGAAAAGTACTCTGAATCTCATCTTATCATCCTCACACGAATCTTGTCATCATTGTACATATCCTGGATCGACCTAGTATATGCCACTAGCACCCCTCTAACCTCCAAGCATCTCCATAAAATCTCCCTAGGAACTTTGTCATATGTCTTCTCAAGATCAATGAACACCATCTGCAAGTCCTTCTTTTTTATCCCTAAATTGATCCACTAAACTCCTCATGAGTTAATTGGCCTCAGTAGTTGAATGACCTAACATGAAACTAAACTGATTCTAAAAAATGATCATGATCCTCCTCAGCCTCAACTACACCACCCTCTCCCAAACCTTTATAGTATGACTCAATAATTTAATACCTCTGTTATTATTGCAACTCTGAACATCTCTCTTGTTCTTATATAAAGAATCATCATACTCTATCTCAAAGCTTTGAGCATATTTTCCACCGTAAAAGTAATGTTAAACAACCTCATCATCCACACCAAAACCTGCCCCACCCATACTCTTACAAAAATCCATTAGAATCTCATTTGACCTAGTCGCCTTACCCCTATGGATCTACCTAATCACACACCTGACCTCTTCTGCATTGATATGCCTAAAATAGCCATAACCACAATATCTCTCTAAGTTCCCCAAGTCCCCCAGCACAAAGCCTTTATACCCATCGTCATTCAAAAGTCTATTAAAATAGGACTGTCACCTCCTCTTATTAAGGGTATCCCCAACCAACACTTTGTCATCCTTCCCTTTGATACACTTCACTTGGTCAAGATCATGAGCCCTTAGCTTCCTAGACTTAGAAATCCTATACAACTTCTTAACCCCATCTTTCTCCTTTAAAGTTTTATATAAACTCTAAAAAGATATTGTCTTAGCTACCATAACTGCTAACTTAGACTCTTTCCTAGATAACTTACACCCCCTGTTAGTCTATTTCTCCTCTTTATCCTTGCTCTCCACCAAATTTACATATGTTATCTTCTTAGTCTCTACCTTCCTCTTAACTTCTTTATTTCACCACCAGTTCCCCTGGTGCTTGCTAGCTCAGCCTCTCGATACACCTAACACTTCTTTAGGTATATCCCTAATACAACTAGCAGTTGTCTTCCACATAGTATCCACATCCCTTTTTCTCTCCCAATCCCTCATAGTTAATAAACTTTCTTTTATTTCAAAGCACTGGCCAACATCAAGCTACCCTACTTAATCCTGGGTTAATCCTCCATACCCCTCTTCTTTTTGTGTTTCTTAATTACCAAGTCCATCACTAAAAGCTTATGTTGGGTTGAAAGATTCTCTCTAGGTATGACTTTACAGTCTTTATATAACACTCTACCACCCTTTATAAGGATAAAAAAGTCTATCTGAGTCTTGGCCACTAAACTATAAAAGGTAATACAGTGGTTCTCCTTCTTTGGAAAGCTCGAGTTCATTACCCACAACCAAGCCCTAGCAAAATCCAAAAGAGAAGCATCTCTTTCATTCCTCTTCCCAAAATTGAACTGCCATGCACATCATCATAACCTTTTGAAAAAGACCCAATATGCCCATTGAAATCCCCTTCAATAAAATATTCTCAATGCTCGGGACGCCCTTCACCACCTCATCTAAAACCTTATAAAATCCTTTTTTCTCCTCCTTGTCTAAGCCTACTTGTAGCACATAGGAACTAATAACATTCACCATAGATCCTTCAATGACCAACTTAATAGATATCAACCTATCACTAACCCTCTTAACCTCTACGACCTGTCTTATGAGTTCTTCATCTTCTAAGATACCTACCCTATTTTAATGTCTCACGCTACTCGAGTACCATAATATATACCCATCTACATCTCTCGTCTTAGTGCCTATCCATTAGTTTCCTAAACATAAGTTGTACTAACCCTCCTCTTTCTAAGAATCTTTACAATATCTATGGACTTTTCTTGAAGTGTCCCTATCTTCCATGACCCAAATTTCAACCTAGAAGCACTCTTATCCCACCTAGCCCTTCTACCCATCTCCCTTAAGCCCAAACTTAAACCTAGACCTGACCCTAACCCCGCACCATACCTAGACCCCTGCCCCAACCCTAACCTATTACATGATCCTAGTCCATTATCTATCCTTCTATCCATCACTCAAGAAGATACAACAGAATAAAAAGGGTACGACTAAAGACAAATAAGTAAGCATACAAAACTAGCAAGCAGGTTTGATACTCACAAACAAAAATAGAGTTATCATTGCTAAAAAATTACCTGAAGGCTAAGGCTGATTTTAGAATTAACTACGATATTTGAGCAGTGAATAAAAAATATTGACATTACTTTACATCAAAAGATAACTAATAATCCCTAAAACGTGGTTTCTAAGTGACCACATAAATTCATTGTTAATCCTAGATTATATTTGCCTAAGTGATTCACATAAGCAAATAAATCTCATAATCCCCATCCCCACAAGAAGTCCCCATAAATTTTATTATCAATACATCATTTGTTCAATAAATTATTATAGACCCAAAAAAAAAAAACAAAAAAGAGATAAAAATCATAAAAAACTAGAATTAACAACATTTTCAATTTCCCAAGGACTCTTCATCTACATCGAAGGCTCAATAGTATCTGTAGGACAAAGTACCATATACCAAATGCACAACAAACTAATAGATATATAGCATTCAATTTAAAGGAGCATACGAAGAAACAATGGATTCCCCAACAATCACATTAAAAAAATAAATAAAGTTTAGAAGGCAAGCAATGCAAGTATAAAAGCATTTAAAACTAGCATGTAATAATTGAAGGCATTATTTACGAAAATAACTAGTCTTGTGGCCATACTGAATTAAAGAAAATTTCAAAAATCAGCACTTTGACCCACACATACAACAATTGCAGTGAGTAAGACACGGTCTAAAAATTCCTTGTAGCAGTTCTAGTCAAAAAAAAGAACTTACGAGTATTATTTTATTTTTGTATAGAGAAAAGATAGTTCAGAGCTTTCTTTATAATCGTTGATGAAGAGGTTGTTGAGAGAAAAAGGTTTATATAGCAAACGGGTGCAAAACTAAAAGGGGGAGACTATTTGACAAGTCAATTAAGAAGATTCTTTTCCTTAAGTAAATAAAATCAATCAATTAAGTGTAAAAAAAATAGCTTATGTTTATCATAAAAGACAATTCCGAATATATTCAAACATATTCAAATTAAAGAATAGGGTAAAAATGTTAATCAAGCCTTAAGTCTAGGATGCCGGTAAATATTTACCATATACAATTGACAACATGTAATCATTTTAAACTGGTACTAGAATAGGTCAAATTTATAATAATTAAGAGTAACCACCGACTTTATTTCAATTAATGTGACAGAATCAAATCCACATGCTTAGCAGGCAAAAAAATCACAATCTACCAAAAGAATCAATATACTATTGTAATCACGCAAGTAATTCAATCAACCTAATAAAAAATTCCATTTTTAAGTTATGAAGTTTCAAAGATAGCAAATATGTATCAAGAAATTCCATGGATTCTTTTGAAACTGGATTGCGTGCGTAGAAGAATTAGTCCCAAATCTTAAAGAAATCTAGGATTAATGAAGGGTCATAAAAATTGCGGTTTTTTACATAAGTTAATTAGAAGACATAGAAAAAGCATAAAATTAGAAGAATTATGAAAAAATTCATATCAATGTTTCACCAATTTCACATCTACAAATTTGTCTAAAAGAAAAGGAGTATGAGGAGGTGACGATAGTAAATTAAGAGAAAAATCACTATTTTCACCTCGAACTATAATTGAAATTGTTGAGACATACCCCAACTTAAAGGGGGGCCTATAACCCCCCCCCCCCCCCCCAGACTAAATAAAATCATATTTTTGAAAACCTTAAGTGTCGACGTGGCACCCTTGTTTAGCAAAATGAAAAATTATGGTATACACGCGTATTTATTACACAAATGGGCCACACATTCCACTAACTTGACGCTTCACTTTCCCAACTCAAATATCTTTACCAACACTTGAACAAAACTTGAAGAGAATATATTTAACTTTTTACACTTAACTTTTTACTTTCCCAAATTAAAAATCTTTTCCAAGATCAGTTTGCGAAAATTGAATCTAATTCATAGTGTTTGTTTTCATCCAATGTTTATCCTAAATCATTTTTTTTGTTTGGTACTTAGTATGTAGACTATCTCATAATTTGGATCAGTTTTGATTTCATTAAAAAAAGTTCTAGGGTTTTTTCATCCTTAATCTTTAGAATCCAAGAGTAATAGTTAGATCTTTATGACTATAATCTATTTTGAGTTAGGGTTTTAGTAATATTATGGTATATTGTGTTAGGATTAAACTTTGACTTGAAATTTTTCCAAGAAAAATATAACGTTTGATGTTGTTTTGTTAATATGTTACTGTGCTATGATTGATGTGTGATTTTGTAATGAAGGTGTAACATTTGTGTTTTGATTTTTGTTATCAAGCATATTAGTTAGGGTGTGTGTTATTATGTTGATTTATGGTTGAATTTTTGAGGATATGTTGAATTTTTGTCTGATTTTGCTACTATGTTGATTTCTGGTTGGACTTTTGTTACTAATATTGATTTATAATCTGATTTTGTTACTACTTAGTAATCGTTTGTGTTACTTGTTCATGCATGACCTATATATATTCATAAAGTCAACTAAGATAAGGTACTTTTACAGTGATAAAAGCTGGACTTTTTGTGCTATTATTGTTTATTTTAAATTGTCTATAAAAAAATAGAGACAATAAGACGACGTGGTTTGATGGTGTGTCTTTATCACTTTAATAGACAACCACATATAACAAGACTTGAACACTGCTATCAGTTTTTAGACAACCAAAAAATTATCACTTTTTCTTGAACTTGTCAATGTCTTGTAGTGAATGAATGATAATGAATAGTAATATTTTTTTGCACTATTTCGGTTCTAATAATATAATTCTTTGCTTATAGGTTTGAGTGGGTTTACATATATAACTTTAATATTGTATCATGGTGGAACCTTATTGTATGATGGTGAAGATGCAAGATATGTGAGTGGTTTAATGAGTGAATATTTGAATGTTGATGCGGATACTATTTCATATTTGAGATGAAGGATTATATTAGGGAACTAGGGTATACTCCTAATTGCAAATTTTGATATAAGGCCACCCAATAGTTGCATTTTAGGAGACATAGATGATGATTCTATTTTGTTAACAATGTGAAAGTCTTTGCAAAATAGGGATGTTTTGGATGTATATATGCACATGTCTGAGGAGGAATCTTGTGTTGTTTTTTATAAAGTTGTGGGAACCACTGACAATATTATTGGTAAAGAAATAGAGGATAAGGAAGTAGGTGAGCCTTATTTAAATAATATGGTTGGTGTAGCTTTAAATACTACCTTAAACATTGCTTCCACATCAAATCCAACTGCTCCAAATACTGGTGATCCTTCAAATTTAGTTGATTATGACATTGATTCATCAAAATATAAAGATAGTGACTTTTTTATTAAGGTATCCAATCAATCAAGTGATGATAGTACATAATCTAAAAATGAGAAAGCAATAAATTTACTTGGATATGATGACTATAAAAGTTATGTCCATAAGGAGGTAAAATAGCTTAGGGCTGAGCAAAGGTATCTTTTAGGGAGGAAAAGAAGGAAGAGAATTCCTGTAGATACTAAAGAAGTACCTTGTGGTCAAGATTGACCAGATTTGGGATTCGATGACACTGCTAGAGTGAAAAGTACTTTAGAAGGAAGGTTAGGGTTGATGAACCATATTATGCTTGTTTTAATCCTGGTAGCTATAAAACTAATATAGATTCTAGTTGTCTTGAAGAAAGAGATATCATAAGGTTAAAACTATCTAGAAGAAGGACAAAAAATTTATGATTGATAGTGAGAAGTATGATCCAAATTGTGATAAGGTTGTGTGGAAGTTGAGTATAACTTTTTCAAGTATAAAAAAGTTCAAAGAGGTAGTGAATAAGTATGTAATTCAGAAAAGGGTTCAAATTGAGAAGTATGCCAATGATCCAAATAGAGCTAGGGAGAGATGGAACAAGGAAAATTACAGGTGGTTACCCTATGTAAGTCTTGATCCTAAGTCCAATAATTTTATTACTAGGACTTATATTTTGGTAAATATTTGTGATACGGACACCAAGAATTACTTGTGCAACACAAAATTCTTAACCAAGCTTATGAAAGAGGATGTAATTGAACAACCTAATATCAGAGTTTTCAAGTTGTAATAGTTAATCAGAAAGAAATATAAGGTGCATGTAAGTAAGACCACAGCTACGAGAGAAAGAGCTAGAAGTTTGAATAAGATTATGGGTGATCATATTTTGGAGTATAGGAGAATTCTTGACTATAAGGAATAGTTGTTAAGGTCCAATTTAGGGAGTATGTAATGACCTACAAATTTGATAAAATATGTGAAATTTGTGATTTTGTGTGATTTAACTGTTTTATCCCTCCCCATAGTTACATTGTGGTATTTCTGAGGTTTAAGGTAATTGGAATGGTTCTCGATGTATTTTGGTGCCTTTTGTGCGATATTGTGATTTTTGGTAGCTTTGAGGGCCTTATTTTAGACCTATGTGGATATCTTTTAATTCGTGCGACAGATGGCCAAAAGGACTGCACTAATAACTCCATAATATTGATTTTAGGATAGGTAGACCTTTGGTTTGGGCCATGATGAACAAGAGCTCATTTTGACTTGTTGGTCGGAAAGTTGAACATTATAAATATGGGTATGGGACCTATATTTGGTCAAAACGTCCTCAGATGGAAAATCTGACTTTGCCAACACATTCAAAACATTGATTTTAGGGTCGTAGAATGTTTTTTTGTCATTTTACAACTTTTGAATGTCATTTCAACCCTTAATTTGGAAAAATATGATTTAGAGTTTTGGAGATCAACTTTGTGAAAATGATATTTTTTTTGAAATATTGAGTCTGAAGCATAAAGTTTAGTAAGTTACATAGTTCATTTGCATATATCGGAATCTAAACAAATCTCGGGCACTCTGTCAGAGTCCGGGTTTGACTCAAAAAATCTAGTTTTCTCATATCTAGTGTAGTGTATAAAACAATCCTTTTTCGCCTTCTTTTTTCCATTTTTCCCATTCTTTCACCTCTCATCTTATGAGTTAAACCCTAAAATAGTGTGAGAGCTTAAAAATGAAGTTTTTGGGAACTTGGGAAGCCAGATTAACTTCTATTTCTTGATTTTGTTACGGATTTAAGGTGAGATTTCATCTTTTTCTACTCTACTTCCCTGATTAATTTCTTAGAACTCCAAAAATCTTGGGGCTTAATTTTAAACCCCAATTTCACTCCTTTTCACTTGAATAATGTGTTAATCTTATAATTGTTATAAATTAATTTAACATTCAAAACAACTTCAATTCTTGATTTTAACACGAATTTCAAAGATTTTATCTAGTAAAGTTCAAAAATGGATTTTCTTTGATTTCAACCTCACTTTTTACACGATTTGACTTGGATTTTCAGCTATAGATTTCTAAAAATATGAGAAACACATTTTTAAAGTAAAGGTATGATTTTGCCCTTCTTTTTTGAAAATCCATTGCGAGGATTTATTTTGACCCCAAACCAAAAGTAGTCAATATGAGTATCATTGGAATTTTTTTATGTGTAGATTTTATATTTCTTAATTTTAATTAAGTTCAGGATCATTCATGGAAAGTAAGGTCATGGACTTGAAGTGCAGTGGATTGGTTTTGATATTATAGGTAGGTAATGATTTAACTTTTTCAGACTGGGATAGGTGGTAAATGATAATACAAAATGCATGTTAAGGGTGAGAACTAATCATGTAAAATATCTATCAATGTGTTGTGCCCTTATGGGGGGCCTATATGTGATGTAATTATTGAAATTGAGACATTATGTGATATATGTGATCGTGTGGGGTCCTATGTGATAATGATAGCCTTGAATATATGTGAATAATCACATTATATTATTGAAATGCCTAATGTGGTACCATTGGTGTATTTTGATATATTCATACTTATTGGCATATGAAACATGTGGAAATTCATAAATAGTAGAATGAATGAGTGGATAATGGCTCACGTGGTAGTGGAAATGTATTATTATGATTGGTTATAAAAATACCTCATATGGTTAGTTGTGGAATACTCATTATGATGGATTGTGAACATTGCATATCATCTTCATGGCATCATGTACATAATTTCACTTGTTTATTGTATGTTTGGTATATACTTATTAGTGTTGTTTGCCATACTTGATTTGTGTCTTATTTTCTCTAGAAATACTGAGAATTCAAGAAACACTCAGAACATCAAATTTTATAACCCTCCCTGAGGATGTTCTGAGGAGAAAATATTAATATATGGATTGTATATGGGTTAACGAACCCCTCATAGGTCCCAAGTCAGGAAGCTTGCCTCTATAGGTATATAGGTGTATTGTGTGATGATCTTGGAGGTTGTGCAACAACCTCATCCATCATCATTATCGTTATATACATTGAACTTGCTTTATTGAGTTTATGTTGTGTTTGTATTGCCATATTAACTTTTCATCTATCTATCCGTTCTATATCTTGACTTTTTAATGTGTAATTGTTCTATCTTCATTTAATTGCACTTTATGATCTTGTTTATATATGTTCCTCTTTTGTTCTACTTGTATGTGATATTGTGTATAATTGTATGCCAATCTGGTGTGTTGTCTTTTGTTTGGAGATTGTAGAACTATTAGTGCAAGCGGTGTGGGTTACCATTGTGGGATATTTTTTTATTATAGGTGACATGCCCTTTGTGTTTATTTGTATTCTTTATTTACTACTTTTCTTGGACAACCTATGATACCTACTAAGTATAGGTGGACCATTCTCACACCTACCATGCCCTTTCGGTGTAGGTCCTAGCTTGAGTACACCTCAAATTAGTTAATTTTGAGCCCCTTTAGATTTTTAAGGTAGCGGTTCGACATTCATGTGTCCGAAGTTCACCTCTACCTTTCTATAGTAGTTATATCTTTATTTGAATTCGAAGATAGATATCGACTATGTGTCAATATTTTTGATGTATTGGACTCATGATTTGTATTAATAGTTCTTACAATATTGACACCTGGTTTTGGGAATATAAAGTATTTGGATATGTTCTTTCAACATTGTTATAATTACTTTTATGGTTTAGATTTGTTCTAGAGGCCTTACCTTAGGGTATTTCTTATTTTTTCTATTTTTATATTAATTTGGGTAATAGGCTACTTGTCAAGGTACGCCGCAACAAGTGTCATCATGACCCTCATTTTTGGGTTGTGAAAAATTGGTATTAGAGGAGCCAAATTTCATTGTTCTCAACGGTGTAAGAATGGGATGTCTAATAGAGTCTCATGGATCGGTATGTAGACATCTGTATCTATCTTCGAGAGTCTTCTAGGATGCCTTTAGGAAATTTCTCTCATTTTATTTCTCATCATGTGAAGTTTTTTCATACCTTTTGTTATGAGTATGTTCTATTCTTTCTGTGCAGATAGTGTTGACTAGCTCTAGCGAGAGTAGAGATGTAGAGCCTTCACCCAGAGGGTAGGCCTCAATTCCTGGACAAACTTAAGGAAATGGATGGGCCCGTGGTTCATCCTTGTCTAGGAGGAGTGCTAGGGGAATCTCTATTGAGCCTCATGTTAAGCAGGTTGGAGGAGTGGGTTCTACTCTAGTTCCTCAGAATTTGTATGCCCTAGTTTTGGAGGGATTATTGGTGTATTTACTAACCTATTTAGAGGGTTCTCCTTTATTTATGTCGGGTGTTCCTCTAGTTTAGAGTATGGATTCTTCTGTTGCGCCTGCCTCTATTTTGGTTACTCCTCAGACCTAGAGTATTATTCTTTCTTCAGTGCTGGTATCTAAGTATGTTTCCTTGGGGTTGGGAGTTTGTCCTTCATCTATGTTAACCCCTATGGCGGAGTTTCGGCTAGCTAGACTTATTTTGCCTTCTGCTTTTTAGCGAGCCATGACTCAAGTGATAGTGTTTGGGGTGTCATTCCAGAGTATAGGGGACCAGGTATGGACACAGGGATCAACTCTTCGAGTATCTCAGAGAGGCGCTAAGGGGGTGTGCCGTCAGGACAAGTTTAAAGATTTCCTTGTATATGATGAGTTTATCAATTTGTCAAGGAACTGTCCCCATCGTGTGTTTAGAGCTACTTATATTTTAGTTATGAGGGGTAAGGGTGCTACCCGAGGTGCGAGGGGCAGAGGTAGTAGAGCTCATAGTGGTAGCCATAGGGCTATTCAGCTAGTTGGTGGTCATGGACAGTGCTATACCATACCATCCAACCCAGAGGTAGAGGCATCTGATGTTGTGATTACAGGTATCATCCCCATTTATTTTAGACCTGCATCTATATTATTTTATCTCGAATCAACTTTTCCTTATGTGTTTGTGTATTTTGCTTTGGGTTTTGTTTTTGTTAGTGAGCCTCTTGCCATGCCTGTTGGTGTATCTATCCTGTAGGTGATTCTTTAGTGGTGGATTAGGTATACCGACCTTGTGTTGTGACTATTGTTGGGCATGAGACTTTGGTACATATGCTTGTGTTAGATATGGTTGATTCTGATGTTAAATTAGGTATGGATAGGTTGGCTCGTAATCATATTGTCCTAAATTATTTTTCTAAGATTATGACTTTATCTTCAGTGGGTGTGCCAAGGGTAGCTTGGAAGGGTGCACTTTATTTGGATCTTAAGAGGGTTATCTCTTATGTTCAGGGTCGTAGATTTATTGAGAGGGGATGTTTAGCTTATTTGGCTCATATTTGTAATACCAGTATAGTTTCACCTTCTTTCTTAGATTCTATTCGTATTGTTTGTGATTTTATGGATGTGTTCCCTATGAAGTTTCCTGGTATGCCTTTGGATCGTGATATTGATCTTGCAATTGATGTTGAGTCAGGCACCAAACCTATTTCCATTCCTCCATATAGGATGGCCCCAGCCGAGTTACAGGAATTGATGGATCAGTTGCATGAGTTGTTAGATAAGGGGTTTATCTGACCTAGTGTATCACCTTGGGGTACACCTATCTTGTTTATGAAGAAAAAGAAGGGTTTATGTGGATATGTATTAATTATCGGCAGTTGAACAAGGCAAAAATTAAGAATAAGTATCCACTTTCTCACATCGATGATTTATTTGATTAGCTTTAGGGTGTTGCAGTATTTTTGAAAATTAATTTGAGGTTCAGTCATCACCAGATTAGGATTAGATATTCAAATATTCCAAATATATATTTTCAAACTCGATATGGTCATTATCAGTTCTTGGTCATATCATTTAGGTTGAACAATGCCCTTGCCGTATTTATAGAGTTGATAAATTGGGTATTTCGGTTGTATCGACTCTTTTGTTAATGCATTTATAGATGTTATCTTTGTTTATTTCAAGAGTAAGGTTGAGCATGAGAAGCATTTGTAGATTGTACTTCAGTGATTGAGGGATGAGAAGTTTTATGCAAAGTTCTCTAGTGTGAGTTTTGGTTTGAGTCTATTTCTTTCTTGGATCATGTGTTAACTAAAGAGGGTATTATGGTTGACCTTACCAAGGTTGCAGCGGTTCATGATTGGGCTAGACCTACTTCGCCTATCAAGATTAGAAATTTTGTTGGCTTGTCTGGTTATTATCAGCATTTTGTTGAGGGTTTCTTTTCTATTGTAGCTCCTTTGACATAGTTGATACAGAATAATATTTCCTTTCAGTGGTTTGATGCTTGCAAGGAAAGCTTTTAAAAGCTTAAGGATTTGTTAACTTCAACTCCTATATTGACTTTGCCCAAGGAGGGCGTGGGTTCCACCATATTTTGTGATGCTTCAGGTGTTGGATTGCATATTGTACTAATATAAGAAGGCAAGGTGATTGATTATGCATCTCGTTAGTTCAAGCCTCATGAGTGGAATTATCCTACCCATGATTTTGACTTGTGCGCGGTTGTGTTTTCTTTGAAGTTGTGAAAGCATTACTTGTATGGAGTCCGTGGTGAGATCTTCTCAAATCATTGTAGCCTTCAGTAATTCTTCACCCAGTGAGATCTTAATATGAGGCAGCGTCATTGTCTTGAGTTGCTTAAGGATTATGACTTCACTATTCTCTACCATCCGGGAAAGGATAATGTAGTTGTGGGTGCCTTAAGCCAAAAGTAAACTAGCATGGGTAGCTTGGTGTATATTTTGACCCAGGAGAGGCCTCTAGCCTTAGAAGTTCAGTCTTTAGCTAACTAGATGGTTAGGCTTAACATTTCCACACTTGGGCGTGTTTTGACATTTATGGAGGATAGATCTTTTTTGATGGAGCAGATTTGAGCTCATTAATTTGATGACGTGGGATTGAGGTTGATTTGAGATAAGGTGTTGATTGGTAAGACTAAGGAATTCTCACTTGATTCGAATAGAGTTTTGAGGATTGGGGTCGAGTTTATGTGTTGAGAGTGGATAATTGGATTAGGCTCACCTTAGAGGAGGGCTATAACTCCAGTTATTCCATCCATCAAGGTGTGATGAAGATGTATCGTTATTTGAGATAGCACTACTGGTGGGGTAGTATGAGGCGAGATGTAGCAGATTTATGGCTCGTTGCCTATTATGTCAGCAAGTGAAAGCCGAGCATATCTGACCTAGTCATTTGCTTTAGAGGTTACCCATTCTTGAGTGAAAGTGGGAACGAATCACCATGAATTATTTAACTGGTTTGCCTTATACATCTCATGGTTTTGACAGTGTATGGGTCATCGTGGATCGATTGAACAAGTTCGCTCATTATATTTTGATTCAGGTTTTAGTCAGTACCGAGAGGTTGGCTCATATATACATTTATGAGATTATGAGACTTTATGATATGCCCATGTCTATAATCTTAGATCGTAGTTCAATGTTCATATCTCACTTTTGGAGGACATTTCAAGATGAGTTGGGCACTCTAGTTGATCTCAATACAACATTTCACCTCGAGACTGAAGGCCAGTGAGAGCAGGCTATCCAGGTTTTGGAGGTTATGCTCCGCGCTTGCGTGATGGCTTTTGGTAGCCAGTGGGAACAACATTTGCTTTAGAAGAGTTTGCTTATAATATTAGCTACCATTCTAGTACTGATATGGCTCCTTTTGAGGCATTGTATAGTAGGCAATATCGCTCGCCAGTGGGTTGGTTTGATGTTTCAGAATTGAGGCCTCGAGGTATGAACTAGCTTCGTGAGTCCTTGGATAGAGTTTGGATCACCATGATAGACTTTTAGCGACTCAGAGTAGAGAGAAATTCTATGTAGATCATAGGCTTTGTTCCTTGAGATTTGGTGTTAGTGATCGTGTTTTCCTTCGAGTTTCATCCATAAAGGGTTTGATTAGGTTTAGGAAGAGGGGAAAGATTATTACCAGGTATATTGGTCCATTTGAGATACTTTGGACTGTTGGTTATATGTCCTATGAGTTTTCCTTGCCCCCGGATTTATCAGTGTTCATCCAGTTTTCCATATTTCTATACTTCGCCACTGCATCCCTGATGATTCTCATGCCATTCATTGGGAGTCAGTTCAGTTAGATGAGCAGTTGTCCTTTATTGAGGAGGCGGTTGTGCTCTAGAGTTATCCCTGTAGTTAAGGTTCAGTGGCGACATCATAGAAGAGACTATTTGGGAGGTCGAGTCTCATATGTGTAGTTCCTACCACCATCTCTTCGTTGATTCAGGTATTTCCTTGACTTAGTTCAAGGCAAACTAGATTTTTAGTGGTAGATGATGTAACAACCTGAAAATTTGATAAAATAAGCGAAATTTGTGATTTTGTGTGATTTGACAGTTTTACCCTCCTTGTAGTTGTATTGTGGTATTTCTGGGGTGTGGGAGTGATTGACATGGTTCCAGATGTATTTTGATGACTTTTGTGTGATATTGTGATTTTTGATAGCTTCGAGAGCCTTATTTGGACTTATGTGGATATCTTTTGATTCGTGCTATAGATGGCTTAACAGACTGCATCAGTAACTCTAAATGTCGATTTTAGACTAGGTAGACCTTTTCTTTGGGTCCCGATGCACCTGAGCTCATTTCGACCTGTTGGTCGAAAAGTTGAAAAATTAAAAATATGGGTGTGGGAACCACATTTGGTGTAAATAACCTCGAATGGAAAATCGCACTTCGCCAACGCGTCTGAAACGTTGATTTTAGGGTGATAGCATATTTGGTGTGATTTTACGACTTTTAAATCTCATTTCGGCCCTTGATTTTAAAAATTGTGATTTCGATTTTCGAGGGTCAACTTTGTGAAAAAGATTTTTTTTGAAATTCTGATATCCACATTGAGTCCGAAGCATCGAATAGTTTGGTTTCATAGTTCTTTTTCATATATTGGACTCTGAACAAATCTCTAGCACCCCATCAGAGTTTGGGTTGAACTCGAAAAATCTGGTTTTCCCAAATCTGGTGTGGTGTATAAAACAACCGCCCCCTTTTTTGTCAACTTTTCCATTCTATCACCTTTCCTCTTGAGAGTTAAACCCTAAATTAGTGTGAGAGCTTAAAAGTGAAGCTTGTGGGAGCTTGAGAAGCTAGATTAACATCTATTTCTAGATTCTATTATGAATTTAAGGTGAGTTTTCATCCTTTTCTACTCTAATTCCTTCATTAATTTTTCAAAACTCCAAAAATCTTAAGGGTTGATTTTAAATTCCAATTTCACTCCTTTTCATTTGAATAATGTTTAAATCTTATAATTGCTAGTTTTTCATCAATTTAATCTTCAAAACAACTTCAATTCTTGATCTTAACACGGATTTGAAAGATTTTTACCGGTAAAGCTCGTAAATAGTTTTTCTTCTATTTGAACATTTTTTTGACTCAATTTGACTTGGGTTTTATGCTGTAGATTTCTAAAAATATGGGAAACACATTTTTGAAATAGCGTTATGATTTTTCCCTTCTTCTTTGAAAATTCATTAGTTCTATTTTGACTTCGAACCAAAAGCAGTCAATATGGGTAGCATTGCCTTTTTTGACATATAAATTGTATATTTCTTGATTTTAGTTGATTTCAGAATCGTTCGTGGAATATAAGGTCATGAGTTTGAAGTGTAGTGGATCAGTTTCAACATTCGAGGTAGGTTATGGCTTAACTCTTTCAGACAGAGCTGAGTAGTAAATGATTGCAAAATGCATGTTAAGGGTGGGAACTAATCATGAAAAATGGCTATCTATGTGTTGTACCCATCTGGGGGCCTATATGTGACATAATTGTTGAAATTGAGATATTATGTGATATGTGTGACCGTGTGGATCCTATGTGATATTGATAGCCCTGAATATATATGAATAATCGTATTGTGTTGTTGAAATGCCTAGTGTGGTAGCATTGGTTTATTGTGACATATTCATACTTGTTGGCATATGAAACATGTGGAAATTCATGGATGGTGGAATTGATGACACGGCCCAAACCATGGCCTTGTCGTAATGGGCGATCTCAAGCCCAACCAAGATCGGAGACCATCCTCGATACCCAACCCACCCTAAGCTGGGTTAATTCTGACCATATAACAAGATAGCGAGTTTATCCATGAAGTGACTTTGGGATAAGCCTATATCTGAGGCCAACCTGACCAAGTCAATCCACCAACAACCAACCAATCAAATCAAACCAAAACCAAGACAATAATTTAATGTATGTTTATATATATGACATAATCCATCCAGACCATACCCAAGTTCATAGTTGTCCACTCAATGCCTCTAAACCAAACCAAAGAGTACCTAGTCGGGACATGCCCCCGACATAGCCATAAACCATTCTATGAAAGACAAAAGTATATAAAGTAAACCATGACATAAAATAGATGTCTTTCGAACTATGGAAGCTCACCACTTCAATCCAATAGCTGATCTTAAATCCGAACACTAAGCAGGAGGATTAGAATGGATGGTTCCTGAATCACGTGGGGATATAGCCGCCTGAAGATGGCTTAGTAGGCGAACGCTAACATGTACTCAGGATAAGGTTAAAATAATGCAATTCATTAAAACCAAGTAAACCAACCATTTGCATACAACCCATATATATATATATATATATATAACCATGCTGGGAAAAAAAACCGGGTTTAACATGCATTTGAAACCATTAACCTGGGTATGTGTAGCTTAACTGTCCTTAACCACCCACAGGCTATATGGGTCTAATGTAACCCCCTGAAAGGGCCCTGATGCGTGTAGCTGCATGAATGGAGATACTATAAGAGTAAGGGATTCCCAAGTACCCTTCACCCTCCATGATACATATGTACAGTGTACTTAGAGGATTATCGTGTACCTTAAAGTATCATATATGGTCTCTATGACCAACCCCTCATGTCGGCAAACATGAGTTTCCATTGTTCGTTCAGTGAACTCCCACCTTCATAGTTAGCTATCTCACCCTGCAATTATTGCCCAATTAAAACCATTTCCAACAAACCAATACATTATTCCATTTATTATTAACGAAGGATATTAATAGTGGTATCGTCATACCGACTATAAGTTGCAAGTATTGTCCTTAGCCAAACCTTTTAGAGATCAATGGATTCACATGTACTCTTACATCAAGTTAACTTGAGGGAGTCCCATGTACCGCACAAGTGAGCCATTATTAGATTATATTGGGGGAATCCCATGTACCCCACAAGTTGTTCAATTACCCTGTTTACTTGGGGGATTCCTTTGTACCCTACAAAGATGTTTAATTAACCCAACTGTTACCATCAAAACTATTCCATTTAACCATTCCAAACCATTCATACCTTGTAAACCATTTTAGACCTTTCCAAATATTCAAAGCATTTAAACCATTAAAATCATTTAAACCATGCAAAACTATTCAAATCCACTTAGGTTTACATTACCAAACCATACCATGCACCCACATGTGCAAACCATCACCAAGAATATGTAAAAAGATAGTTTAAACTAAGACCTAATAATATACATCAAGACCCTCAACATTGGTTTCTAAAACCATTATTTATGACATATAAAATAATGTTTAAAACATATTAAGTCATGACTTTATTTGTAACTAACAATGAAGAAAAAGTACATGCCTTATACAAGAGGAATTCAGAGAGTAATTTGACTCTTGAGCCCTTTGAAGAACACTGGTAAATACACTAGCCTCCAATCTTCAAGAGAGAGTTAGAGAGAGTATTTGGAGAGTGCATATTCTTTAACATGTGTTATTAAATGCCAACAATATTTATATGACATAGGGACATAAGGGTTTTAGGGTGGAAAATATCCAGACTACCCTCACTTAAAAGTTGAAACCCAACCCTAAGAAGGTACAACCCAACCACCTAACCCGTACCTTAGGGTATAAGTGGTACCCTAAATCATACTATATACCTTACAAAGACCCTCCACATTGGTCCCAATATGACTACAAAAACCTAACTCATACCATAGGGTACAAGTGGTACCCCAAACTATACCCACAACCCATACCTTGGGCAGTTTCATAAGACCACACCTAAGGCATGACATGACTTGGCACCATACCCCTCATATCCAAAAATGTGACTCATATATATTTAGTATTATCTTAGGCATAACCTAAACCAAACACACTACCTAGTATATGAGTGAGCCACTCTTAAACTATATCCAAGGGTACAATTGGTACCTTTGAGTCGTACTAAGTCTAGGAAGTCCAAAACTCTTAAAAATTTACAAGGGTTCAAAACTTAGGGTATTTTGATTAATGAGTGCACATTGGTTCACTTGTTTGTGTAAATATATTATTATGATTGGTTGTGGAAATACCTCGTGTGGTTGGTTGTGGAAATAATCATTATAATGGGTCATGAAATTGCATTATCATGCTCATGGAATCATAAACATAAGCTCACTTGTATGTTTTTTATATACTTATTGTTGTTGTTTTTCATACATAATTTGTTCTTATGTGCTCTGGAAATACTGGGAATTCTGGAAATACAAATAATATCATATTTTATAACCCTCTGCGAGGGATGTTCTGGGGAGGAAATATTAATATATGTATTGTATATAGGTTGACAAACCCCTCATGGGTCCCATGTCAGGAGGCTTACCTCTGTGGGTGTATAAGGTAATTTTGCACTAATCTCAGAGGTTGTGTGATAACCTCATGCATCATCGTCATCATAATATACATTGTACTTGCTTTATTATGTTTATGTTGTTCTTGTATTTCCATGTTGACTTGTCATCTATCTACTTTTTCTATATCTTGACTTGTTAATTTCTAATTATTCTATCTTTGTTTACTTATACTTGATAATCTTGATTATACATTTTCCTCTTTGTTCAACTTGTATGTGATATTGTGTATAATTGTATCCCTATATAGTGTGCTATTGTATTATGTATGGATATTATAGAACTATTAGCGCAAGTGGCGTGGGCTACTATTGTGGGTATTTTCTGACTGCAGGTGATGTTCCCTTAGTGTATATTTTGTATACTTTATTTACTACTTTTCTTGGTTGGCCTATGATACCTATTGAGTATAAGTGGACCATACTCATGTCTATTGCGCCCTTTCGGTGCTGGTCCTAGCTCGAGTATGCCTCAAATTAGTTGATTTTGGGCTCCTTTAAATTTCTCAAGGTAGCATTTGGACATGCATATGTTTGGAGTTCACCTCTCTCTTTATGTAGTAGTTATGTATTTATTTGTATTTGGAGATAAATGTTGACCTTGTGTGGATATTTTTGATGTATTTGACTCATGGTTCATATTAGTAGTTCTTATATTATTGACACCTGGTTTTGGGAATGTATGATATTTGGATATGTTTTTTTGCATTGTTATAATTACTTGTATGGTTTGGCTTCATTCTAGAAAGCCTTATATTGGGGTATTTCTATCTTTTTCTTTTTTATATCAGTTTGGGTGATAGGATTACTTGTCAAGGTACGCTACAACTAGTGTCATCATGACCCTCTTTATGGGCATGATAGAGTACTTGTATGGTTAAACTTGGTGAAGATAATGAACTTGGCAGGCTACTATTTTAGGCATTCTACATCTACGTTAAAGTAGTCCATATGATATTTAGGTCATGTAGGAAATTCATAGGTATGGATGGTTGTTTCTTAAAGGGAATCTGTAGGGGTCAGCTATTGGTTGCTATGAATAAGGATGGAAACAACCAAATGCTTCCACTTGCTTGGGCTGTAGTGGAAAAAAGAACAAAAAATACTTAAAGTTGGTTTATCTCTCTAGAAATAATACCTGGGATTAGGAGATAGAATAGGTTTCACTATTATGTTAGACATACAAAAGCTTTTTCTCTGTTAACTTAGTATTTTTATATTTTAATTTTTGTTTCTGAAACACCCTGGGGTTTGATCATCAGAAAATTTCTTGAGTATGAGATTCTGGACACCATACTATTGGGGGTAATTATCACATGATAGGATATGGTTTAGGGCACTCAACTTTTATGTTGAGCAGTGAGTTTTGGTTGGTTTCTATCCAAGGTATGAATGATATCATACTAGTCATATGTTAGAATTCTAGAAGTATAGTGCCACTCATATGATGTCCTATATGTAGCCTAGGTGATTCTATTCAGCCTAAGGTACAGTTCTAGGGTACTTGTCATATGCTTGAGTAGGAATTGGCCTTTGTGGTCATATGTTGGTTTTGTTGGAGACCAAATTGTTGCCTAGGGTATGAGTGGTGGGTACCATCATATGTTAGGGTACGGTTTAAGGAGGGGGTTGTAGTCATACTCTCTTGCAGGAATTTGTATAGTTTAAGTTGACGGTATTTTGGACATTTCTCCTCTTAAACCTTTATGACCCCATGACTTAAAACATTTTTGGGCATCATTTACCCAATTATTATAAATCAAAAACATTACAAACACTCTCAAATCTCTCTCAAGCTCTTGGGTTAAGCAAAGGCTAGGGTTTCATCCAAGGTGGTTAATTAAGGCTCTGAAGGGTGGTTTCTCTCCATCTTCTTCATAATTTGAGGAATTTTAATCCCCCCTCATTGTTAGTTCAACTAAAGGCATGTTTTATAAATGGTTTTCATGGCATAATTGTGATATGGTTTTGGGTTTTTAATTATATGTTGGGGGTTTTGGTTACTAATGGTTGATTTATGTTTTCACATGTTTCTACTTATGGTTTTCATATTATAATGGTGTTTTAAACATATGGTTGTATGGAAATGGTCAATTACTTGGTTTCTATTTTGGAAACTATATGCCCTCAACATGTTTGTTAAAAAGCCTATAAGAATTCTTTTATTACATAGTTGGACTTTCATTGAAAACTTAGCATGGTATAATATGGTAATGGAACCCAAATTGGCTAGATGGTTTTAATGGCTAAATGGTAAGGCCTTGGGGGCTATGGTTTTTATTTAAAACCTTGTGGGGTACATGGGAATCCCCCAAGTGATTGGATAATGACATTGCTTGAAAGCTATAGTCGGTATGATGATACCTCTTCTTATAGCCTTGGTTAATAATATATGTAATTGGTGGTTTGGTTATGTGCTAACGGTTTTAATTAGGCAATAATGGCAGGTTGTGATTGCCAACCGTGAAGGTGTGAGTCCAATGGATGGGCACTAGAAACTCATGTTTACCGACATGAGGATTGGTCATGGAAACCATATGCTTGTGGGCTACCTAGGAATCCCCTAAGTTATACTTGTATATATGTATCAGGGTGGGTTAAGGGTACATGGGAATCCCCAACCCCTATGATATCTTTGCTATATACACTGGGGCCCGTTTAAAGGGTAACACTAGACCCATATAGCCCATAGGTGGTTTTAGTATGGTTAAGCTACACAAACCCAAGTTAATGGTTTTAAATTTATGCTAAAATCGGTTCTCTTTCCCGACATAGATATATATATATGTATGAATGTGAATGCATATGGTTATTTACATGGTTTTAAATATTGGTAATATTTTATCCTTATCGTGAGTTCATGCTAGCGTTTACTTGATAACTTATATTTGGGTGGCTATATCCCTATACAATGTAGAGACCAGCCATACTACTCCTCCTTCTCAATTATTAAATTCAGGAACAGCTTGGTATTGGATTGAAGTGGTGAGCTTCCACACTCTGGAAGGCTCCATCTCATGTTATGGTCTTCTCTACATACTTTTATTATTTTTTAGATTTTGGTTTTGGATATGGTTGGGGGCATGTCCCGACCGGATGTTGTCTTGATTTTGGTTAGAGGCTTTGCAAAACTACTTTGGGTTGGTATGGGCGGTGTCAGTGTTGGTTTTAACCTTGGCATTGGTATTGGTATTAGGATTGACACCGGTTGGCGGTATTTGATTTATGATTGTTCCATTTTGTTATGTTGTGTTATATGTATGTGTGTGTGTATGGAATTAATCTGATTTAAGGTATAGGACAGGTATGGTGGGGTATTGGGTATGGTCTCTGGCTCCGATTGGGCTTGGGCCATCCGACATGACTAGGTCTTGGTTTGGGTCGTGCCAATTTCATTCTAAAAAACTTTTTATTTGTGTATGATTTTTCTTTTACTAATAACACTTATGTTTTAGGGACTTGATTTAGTTGTTAAGGAGTTGTTACCAGGTTGTGAGGAAAGAAGGTGTGCAAGGCATATCCTAGCAAACTGGTCAAAGGTTTGGAGGGGTCTTCAAAGGAAGATGGCTCTTTGGAAGTGTGCTAGAAACACTTTTGAAGCTGAATTCGGGGCAAATCTGGATGAATTGTCTAAGCTTGGTAAGAAAATTATTGTTAATCTACTTTACTATGATAAAAAGTATTGGTTTAAGGTTTATTTTAATTGTCAATTCAAGCGTAATTCTATAGATAACAACATCTGTGAAAGTTTTAATTCTTGGATATTAACAGTAAGGCATACGAGGATTATTAGTATACTTGAAGAGATAAGAATTAAGGTCATGACTAGGCTAGCCAAGTTAAGTGAATTTCCACGAAGTTAGGTCTGAAATTTCACTCCAATGTCAATTAGAGTGTTAGAGTATAATATTTATAAGTCAATGAGTTGTACCATTGAGTTCAATGGAATAACACGCTATGAAGTTATGGATGGATATTAACAATACATTATGTATTTGAGAAAAAATAAGTGCAGTTGTTGATCTTAGATGTTGAAGGGGATACCATGTCCATATGCCTAAGTTGTCGTGTTGCATAAGCAGTATGACCCACTTGATTTCATTGATCCATGCTACTCTAAAGAGAGATAATATCCACTTACTCACATTTCATGCAACCTATGAATAACATGCCATTGTGGCTTGTATCTAAAAACCCCTTTATTGCTCCACCAGTGATAAACAAACTGCCAGGTAGGCCAAAAAAGGTGATAAGAAAAGAAGCTGGTAAAAGCAACAAGTCTAGACTATGACAGTAGTCAATGCCATATTAAAGGTCACAACAAAAAAGGTTGTCCTATGATAAGGACTGGTGGAGATGGGGATACTCCAGAGGCAGCAAGTACTGCAGAACCATCAAGCACAATAAAAGAAAGGGGCAGACCAAAGGTAATTTATCTATTACTATTTACTATACTATAGCTAAACCATCTAATATGTATTTTTATCTTTTGTTTGTTATAAATAAAAAATACTGATACTGAACCTGTTGCAAAGAGAGAGAGAGAAAGACCTATAACAACACCAGTTCCATTTGTTGCTATTGATTTTGCATCACCACCAAACTTTAGAGGTAGACCAACACTTGCTAACCCTTCTACAGCACCAAAAATCCCTCCAAGGAGTGCTAGAATCTCATCAAGAACTAGAAGTGCCAGAGGAAAGGGTAGAGAAAGTGGTAATGTAGTAAGAGGTGTTCCTCATCCACTTGAAAGTTGGTTTACATGTTCTCAAGGTAGTATAATACATGATGCTTCAAATGTTACACCAAGAGAAACTTTTTTGGTTACTGCTAGAAGAAAGATAAAAGGTGTTGGAAACATAAGTCAATATAAAAGACCAAGACTAGATGGAATGGGTGTGTTTCAAGCTGGAAATAATGTCAAAACCATTAATGTAGGTGATACATTCAATGTGCTTGTGTTCTTTTCTTATAATGACCTAAATTTAAACCACCTTTTTATACCCTGGGTTGTCAAATAGGAGAATAATATCCACTGGACCTAAGAAAATAATAAAATCAACAGTTGTAACTGGAGATATTGGGTTCAAACCTTCAAGTGGACTAAAGTAGAAAGGCAATCAAGAAATCCCAAAAGGAAGGATCCAACAAATTAGAGATCAATCAAGGCCTTCAAACAATGCAACCATTCATACCTCATCCTTTTCACAACCCCGGGACCTCTGGAAACTATAATCTGGTGTTGATTACTAATTTGGTGTCACTTAGATACAATAGTTCTTATATGAAACAATGAATCTATTATTTTGATTCCACAAAGATACTTCATGTTTTGGTATCATTATGTTTTTCTGGAACTATTAAGATACTATTTTTTAGACTCAAGAATTTGTCTTGTGTAAATGGTACTGTAATTCAGTTGATTGGATTCTTTGTTAATTTTTGTTCCCTTTTGAAATTGCAAGTTCTATGGTGTTGCTTCTTTTTGGTTATTTGCACCATAATTCACAACAACCTTTATCAAGAAAAAAAAGTGTAACAATACAAAAATAATACCATATTGAAGTCACATGACCACAATATGATGATCTATTAATACTACGGTAGCTTAGCATAGCAAATTGTAGTTTCACTTCAACACAAAATGAGTCTCTACTACATACTATGGCAACATAATTAAATTGTTCTTCATGTTGTCAACTTGCATAAGGAAACTAACATACACAATACCTACACATATTATCATACAACAAATGAATTTCCCAATTAATTAACATGAGCTTTTCTTCTTTTTCATCTTCATTCTCTTGTATTTCAAATCGCCCTTGCCATTCCCTTTCAATTAACCCATAGCATTCTCATCTACTTTATTCGTTGCATTCAATGAAGTTGAATTGATATTTAGGCTTTGAAAGATAGTCTATATATTTTCACACTCATCTTCTTATTTTGAATCCTTGATGTCGACTAAATTCATGTTGTTGGGATTATCACACTGAATCTTTAAGCTTATTAAATTGCATTTTAACATGCTCAAATTTTTTCTAGCTCATTAATCTCATTGTCCAATCTTTGAATAGTAAATTTTGATCTTTTCTCAAATCATTCAAGATCTCTCCATCTAAAATACTTGCAATTCGTAGCCTAAAAATTAAGAACATAAAAAATAGATCTCTACAACAATATCAACATTAATCAGTTAACAAAGAATGAACAAAAACTTAATTATGAAGACAAGCCCAAAATCTTCAACCAGGATTGTGATCTGACCAAGATGTCTGTATTTGCAACAAAATTCCATGTTTCCATCGCATTGCAGCATCGACCATTGGATTAGTGTCATTCATAAACAACTTATTCGACTCGTTTTTCAGCATTTCTAACCCTAACATTTCAGAAAAAGAAGAGATGAAAACTTTATTAATGGAGATCAAAACTTCAAATTTTGGATAAACGATAACTGGAGACATTGGGTTTTCATTAATTGACCTAAAATTAGAAATTTAATATCGACATTAAATGGATTAAAGATAAGAAATTTACACAAAAAATACCTTTACCTTTTCGAATCAAGGATAAATTTGAAGAAGAATCAAGGAGAAATACCTATTGGAAAAACACCCGTTTTGAGTCAAGCTAATGGGAAAATATTGACATTAATGGAAGATGAAAACTTCAATTATGGATGAAGAAGAATAGGTTTTAAACAAGGAATCCATTATTTAATTTTGTTTGTGACACGTGGCATTTTTTTTATTAATTAAAGATACATTAAAAATTTGTTTTGCGTGCCTTTAGTGTGTTGATTCACGCAGTGTGTCATGTATGTGCCATGTAGGATCTAAAGTTTTCCAAAAATATAGTCTTATTTGGTCCGGGGAGTTATAGGATCTCCTTTAAGTTGGGGTGTATCTTAGCAATTTCAATTATAGTTTAGGGTGGAAACAGTGTATTTTCTCATAAATTAACGTGAATTTAAACAAAAGCAAACCTAGGATAAATTTATGAGGATCCATTGTGAATTCAATTGTCTTTTAGATGATATTTATATGAAACTCGGAGAGGTGAGGAGACTAGAGGGGCTGTTTGGTCAGCTGCTTTGTTGGGCAGTTTCGCCGGCATAGCCGACTGAAGTGGTTGGTGCCTCCATTAGAGTGGCTCTGCAATGGGCGGCGGTGGCAGGAAATAACGTTCTCTGGTTGTTGGCTTAATATGTTTTTAGTGAGATAGAAATAGAAAAGAGGCGGCGCGATGGTTACTATCGACTTCACTGGAAAGGCAGTGCTGGATGGTTGTTCGCTGGAGAAAGAGCATGGGTCTTCTTGATTTCTAGAGAGAGGGAGAGGGAAGCTGGCAATGGGTTTGTTGATGGTGAGGGAGAAGAGATCGAGAGAAGAGGGTGAAGCCGCTGTTAGTTATGGTGTTACCAGCGTGGATTCGCTGGAACAAGGTGAGGCGACGCTAATTTTGTAGAGCTAAAGAGATTAGAGAGAAAGTGGAGAGGTGGTGTGCGGCTGTTTTTTAGGGAGAATGAAATTAGGGTTACGGTTTTTGGTATATGTATTATATGGAAAAGGAAATAAAACACTCAATTTAATCTTGATCATTGATCATGTGTGATGAACAGTTAAGATTAAAAATTGAGGTGATGGTCAAAATGGTTAGAAATTCGCCATAATTAACATCAAAGATGCACAACAATGGCTAAACATTAAATGAATTCGAGCAAATTAGTATGTGTATGATTCAAGTTGTATAAATATGTATCATTCAATACAGATGATATTTGTATTTCTATATTTATCATTTGTATATATTTTGTTCAATTTGTATTAATATAATATAATTATATCAATGAACAAAAAAAATATAAGTGTTTGTAGAAAAAAATAACAATTCTTTTTCAATTGATTAAAAATACAAATAATGTTGTTAACTGCAAAATCAAATACAAACAAATGAACTAAATAAAATTACAAATACAATAACATATGCAGTCAATTTACAAATATAAATACAAAATAGTTCTTTTAAAATACAAGTGCATCAATGAAAATAGAATACAAATAAAACAACAACAACAAACCCAGTGTATTTCCACATCATGAGGTCTGGGGAGGGTAAGATGTACGCAGTCCGTACCACTACCTCCGAAGAAGTAGCAAGGCTATTTCCGATCGACCCCCGGCTCAAGATAAGGAATAGTAATGAAATTCGTACAAAAGGCATGGAACAAGATCGCAAGGCAATAAGTACGCCACGTATAGGGAATAGTGAACAAAGAATAGTAGGCAATAGTAACACAACATGCAACAAGGTATCATAACAAGAATAATACACCCACCAAGTAATGCCCTACCCTACCAACCCAAACTGGCACTAACCTTCTACCCTAATATGCGTCCTCCAGATCTTTCTATCTAGGGTCATGTCCTCAATAAGCTAAAACTGCTTCATGTCCCGCCTAATCACCTCTCTCCAGTATTTCTTCAGCCTACCCCTTCCCCACCAGAAACCATCCAAAGCAAGCCTCTCACACCTACAAATCGGAGCATCCGCATCACACATTCAAACCATTTCAAACAGACTTCCCACATCTTGTCCTCCACCAAAGACACTCCAACCTTTTCCCGGATAGTTTCATTCCAAACTCTATCACCCCTAGTAAGCCCACACATCCAATGCAACATCCGCATTTCCACCATCTTTAATTTTTAAATGTGAGAGTTCTTGACTGGCCAACACTCCGCTCCATACAACATGGTCGGACGGACTACCACCCTATAGAATTTTCCTATAAGCTTGGGCTGCACCTTTTTATCACACAGCACCCCCGAGGTGAGCTTCCACTTCATCCAGCCCGCCCCAATGCAGTGAGAGACATCCTCGTCAATATCACCATTCCACTAAATCATGGACCTGAGATACTTGAAGTTATCCCTCTTACACACCACCTAAGAATCCAACCTCACTTTCACCTTATCCTCCTGCCTCAATCCATTAAACTTACTTTCCAAATATTCGGTCTTGCTCCTACTTAACCTGAACCCTTTAGACTCAAGGGTCTATCTCCACACCTCTAATTTATTATTCACACACACCCCAAGTCTCATCAATCAGAACCAAATCATCTGCAAACAACATATACCAAGGCACCTCTCCCTAGATACGCCGCGTCAGCACATCCATCACCAAAGCAAACAAAAATGGGCTAAAAGTAGATCCCTGATGCAACCCTGTCAAGACAGGAAAATGTTCTAAATCGCCTCCTGTCGTCCTTACCTGGGTTTTAACTCCATCATACATGTCCTTAATTACTCTAATATACACCACCGAGACCCCACTCACCTCCAAGCATCTCCAAAGAACTTCCCTAGGGACTTTTTCATATGCCTTCTCCAAGTCGATAAACACCATGTGCAGGTCCTTCTTTCTTTCCCTATACTGTTCCACCAATCTCCGCACCAAGTGAATTGCCTTCGTTGTCGAGCGCCCGGGTGTAAATCCAAACTAGTTCTCCAAAATAGACACTATCCTGCTTAACCTCAACTCGACCACTCTATCCCAAATCTTCATAGTGTGACTCAATAAATTGATACCACTGTAGTTGTTGCAACTCTGAATGTCACCCTTACTCTTATAAAGAGGGATCATAGTACTCCATCTCCAGACCTCGGGAATTTTCACCGACTTAAAAATATCTTTAAACAAATCAGTCAACCACCTTAAACTAGCCTCGCCAGAAAACTTCCAAAAATCCATAGGAATCTCACCAGGCCCGTTGCCCTACCCCTTCGCATCCTGCAACGACCTCTCTGACCTCCTCCACCTTAAAACATCTACAATAACTAAAATCACGACAATCCTCAAAGTGCTCTAGCTCCCCTAACACAAAAACTCTATCCTCTTCATTATTCAAGAGCCTATGAAAATATAACTGCCATCTTTTCTTAATGTGACCATCCTTCACCAACACTCTACCATCCTCCTCCTTAATGCACTTTACCTGGTTGAGGTCATGCCCCTTTCTCTCCCTAGCCTTAGCCAGCCTAAACAACCTCTTCTCCCCTTATTTCTCCTCTAGCCCCGCATACGAGCTCTCAAACGTTGCCGTCTTAGCAGCCGTAACTGCTAGTTTAGCCTCTTTCCTTTCTAACTTGTGCTTCTCCCTATTTACCCAATTCTCTTCTTCATCCTTACTCTCAACCAACTTAGCATACACCCCCTTCTTAGTTTCCACTTTCTTTTTAACCTCCTCATTCCACCACCAATCCCCCAGATGGTGACTGGCCCAGCCCCTCGACACACCCAACACCTCACTTGTAGTCTCTTTGATGCACCTAGCCACCCTATCTCACATATCATCCACATCTCCCCTAGAATCCCACACCCCCAAACCCACCATCTTCTCTTCTATTTTCTGCGCACTCACTGGCATCAAGTTGCCCCACTTGATTCTCGGTGTACCCTCCACACCCCTATTTGTTTTTTAGAATACAAATAAAAATACAAACAAAATGAAATCACAAAATACAAATATAATATGCAATCAACTATAAAATACAAATACAAAATAGTTCTTTAAAATACAAGTGCAAATTATACAAAACATAAATGATGGTACGAATTATAAAATATAAATACGAGTGTGAACTATAAAATAAAAATACAAATGCAAACTATAAAATACAAACACAAATACATGCGTGAACTATAAAACACAAATACAATTGTACTAAAAAATATAAAAATACAAATACAAGTGAGAGCTATAAAATATAAATACAAATGCGAACAATAAAATACAAATACAATTCTATCGATGAATACAAAAATATAAATGAGGGTGTGAATAAAAATTTAATAAGCGATTATGATATTTTAGTTAGTATCGAAGACTTGTGCTCGACATAGCCTTACTTTTTTAAAATACAAAAAATAAATATAAAATAGAACAAAAAAAAGAGAAACAAGAAAAAATGAAAAAGAAAGAGAATAGAAGCTACAGATAGAAGAGAGAGAAAAAAAAAGCAAGGAAAAAGAAATGTCAAAAAAAAGAAAAAAGGGAAAACACAAAAAAGGGACAAACACAGGAACAAAACAAGAAATAAAGAAAACAAGGAAAAAGGAAAAAGGAAAGAAAATAAGAAGTAAGAGGTAGAAGAGAGTAAAAAAACGTAAAGAAATAAGTGAAAAAGAAAACAAAATAGAAAAAATCAAAACGTAAAAAAAATGAAAAAAAAAAAAAAGAAAAGAGATAAAATAAATGATGGTGAATACAAAAACAATGAGCAGTTATGATATATCTCTCATCGTCCATTGCTTGTACTTGACGTAGTTTCTGAAAATACAAAAAATATAAAGTACAACTGTTGAAACGTGGGGGGTACACAACTGCTAAGGTAAAATGTCCCTGAGGTGGATAGTATTACAATAAAATTGTGAATACAAAAAAATGTAGAAAATAAAAGAACACAATGATTTTGTCGAAACCTCTTTGCTCAAGGAAGGGAAACCACTACCTACACTCACAGGCTCAAAAACTCCACTATAATTAAAAATCATCTCAATTACACACTTCATTAGAACTAAACTATAAATTCTTCAAATAGCAATAACGCTATTATAATCACCTCTTGAAAGCTCTGTGAATTGCACTCTTAGTATCAATTAACTCTAACTGATACAACTTAGGTAACCCTACCTAAGAACTCAACAGCAGAACAAAACTTTTACTCTTAGTCTTTGAGTAAATGAGTTACAAAGCATGACTCAAGAACCCTAACTATAAGCAGTGAAGATTTATAACTTAAGCTCTGAGAGTTTTCACCACCACCAAGGAATTCTCTGATTTTGCAAAAACTATTGAAGAAGAATCATTTTTTTGTATTTATAGTAGTGTGTAAATATGTGATAGAATTTTAATTGTACAAGGTGTACATTATGGTAAGTTGTTACACCTACACATTTGTTGCACTAGCAAACAAAACTATGTAAAGATGTGACAACAATACCTGTGCAAGGAATTTGATGGACCTGGTCCTCCAGAATCTTCTAATCATCATCAAAACATGAGATAACAATTTTCCCTATTTGATAATGACAAACCCTATTCACAAAGAATCAAAATTCATCATGAATTGGTGCAACTAAATCTACACATACATCAACATTCCCCCTATTAGCGGCAGCCTTTTACTCTCTCTCTCTTTTATCACACATAACTCAACATTATCAGCGTGCATTCCCCTTGATGATATTTCCCCTATCATCGTATCATCAATATTTTTCTCTTCTTGGAACTAGGTCCCACAATTACTTTCTTCTTTTTTACCACTATGTGTTTTTATTTTATACTAGTTAGACTCCTTGATTTAATTGAGGAGGATCTGGTCCTTCCTTTATCCTATACTTCATCCCTTCTTTTTTTTCTGTTGCATCTACAAAATCAAGGTCTATTAACGCCCAAAATACACCTCCAATTGAAGGATAAAGTTATAGTCGTCAAATATTGTAACCCAACTAGGTTGGGGTCGAATCCCATAGGGAATATGTCAAAAATCTATCTCGAATTTGTTACAATTACTAGGTAGTGGAAGAAAGTAAAAATAGGAAGAGGGAGGGGGGATTTGTTAAAATAGAAAAAAAGGAAAAGAATTGGTTGTTCTAGGCTGTAAACAATAGAAGAAGAACACTAGCCTTGTGTTCCCCCTGGCTTCTCAACTCCGTAAATTTCTCATGATCAACCCAACTCTTTTGTTGTTCTGCATGGAAAGCCTACAAGATAAGTCTAATCAACTGTTGGGTAAGCTAGACGATAAATTTCACCCCTTACTTGGTTATCGTTTCGGGGTGTTTCCTTGTATACCCTTGCAACAGCCTCAGTTACACTCATCGGGGTAGAATCAAGTGATCAAATGAGATGCTTGGTAATCGTATCCTAAATCACTATCTAAACTTTTTTTTCCCAATCGCAAGCTCCTTGGTTATCGAATGGATATGAATACAATCTATCTCAAGTATCGGCCGTTACTTGAGATTAATTATCATGAAGAAGATTAAGATACACCCAACTCAAGAATATATAAATATCACACTTTTTTTACGTAGCTAATCCGCCAGTGTTCTCACAACCCTAGATAAGGGAATTAGCTAATCATATTATGAGATAAATCATGGAATCCACAGACAAAATTACAAAATCAATCTCCAAATAATGAGGAATAAATCCCAAAGTCTTAAATTGAAAAACAAACCAAAAACAAACCAAGAATAATAATTAATACATTGAATTTTGAAATTGGTGAATGTTTTATAGAATGAATGATTAATAAATAAAACAAATCCTAAAGAGTATTTATAGATTACAAAAAACAAATCCCAATTAAAGTAGGAAAACCCTAGAAATCAACTCCTAAATAAAATAGGAAAACACTATAAATCAAATCCAAAATAAAATAGGACAACATAATTACCCATACATAGTAGGAGTGTAATTGGGATATATGGAAACTCCAAGAAACAAATCCCAACTAAAATGGGATAGGACACTTAAATCAGCACAAGGTACGAATTGGGTCCACGACTTGTATAGTTTGCTTACGAGTCATAGAACCCAGTCGTATACATTCCAGTAGATCATCTACCAAGGCTTCAACATTCTTATCTTCTTATGACTCATCCTCATGAGTCTTACCTTGATCATACGACTCATGGAATTCACTCATATCCAACTGAGACTTTTTTCCTTTCTTGTTCTTGGACACTGTTCTTCTTATATTTGGATCATACGAGTCGTACTCAGACTTTAGACTTGTATTCTTTGGACACTTCAACTTTATTAGAGATTTTTGATGAATTTATATGCGTATTGGTATGAAAAATATCTTGAAGATTATAGGTTGGTGAAAACATCCCTTAATGATTAATTTCTTATGAAGAATCTAGCTATCGTCATCTTCAACCGTGCATACCTTCTTGTGTACTTAAAACTTTTGATATCAAGACCCACCAACAGAGAGACAATTGAATTAAATCTCCAACAATAATAAAATTATGTTAACCCGATATTGGGGTGAAAATTTATGGGTAAAATACTGAAGCATTGCTGAAGTTGTGTCGAATCTATCCGAAGTATGACTTGTAAGGTCTGTCAGGATACAACTCATACAGACTCCTTACGGGTCGTTAGGAAAAAGTCGTACCTTGGTTAGTAGAGGCTTAAAATAGGTTTTTAACTACAATTCAATCCACTTTTCATAGTTCCTCTTTAATTTAGCATCTAAAACCTAATTTCCTGCAAAATACTCCCAAAAACACATCAAATCTAACAACATAAAGTTAAGTACATGCATATTCCCATAGTTAAGCATCATACATGTTATATTTCTATAGAACATCAAGACTCTCAACTTAGAATGTTGTATGTCCTCAGGCAACAAAACATAATAAAATAATACGACGATGCTTAACCAAGAGAAACATAAGATCCCTATGGTAGTCAATCATTAATTTTGCTCGAAACACATTACCCTCTCCAAGTTCAATCAATTTAAAACCAACTGTGTGTATTAATGAAGTATAAAAATGTGACACAAAGGAATCAAGCTATGCTATTATACTAGCAACAAACAATCGTGCATATATACAAGTCACAATATCCAAACAAGTAAACAACTAGCAATACGACCCATGTGCCCTCACAACAAAGAATTCCCTCCTCACTCATATATGAAATCAAGCATGTCAATGTGGCGACAGTCAAGAGACACTCACACTTAGAAAGAAATTCTAATCAATGCATGTCAAATACCATAGGCTTGCCCTTATTTTCTTTACCTAAGCTTTCGGATAGCTAAGTTGGGATTATTATAGCACTTTTATTTGGCTTGTAACATAGGCTTGGGGATGGTATGATACATATGAATATTTATAGTGACTGAGCCTCCTTGTCACTACATTAACTTAGGGCCCACACTTAACCAATTTTTTACTTTATTTTCGCCCTTATTTCTGCCTTTTTATTTATAAAGCATATTCAGGTTGGGTTTGGTCATCTAGTCTTTCTTTTTCTTTTTTTCACAAATTTTCTTTTCTTTTTATTTTCTTTTTCTACCACACCCAGCCTTACTTTCTTTTCTCTTATTTTACCCTTTTTCATACCTATTTCACATTATGCACCCCTATGATAGACACCCTCAACTTAGGCTATTTGCCTGAGCTGAAGTGCATAATGTCCAAAGAGGACCAAGAACAAAATAGGTTCATTGTAATACAAAATAAGAAAATGAAAAGGTGTAACAAGAAAACAGGCTACAAGGCTCAAAACAGGGATCAAGGGATTTCATTTCACAATGGAAAGGTCATTTATACTAAAAGTGGACTAAATAAAAAATGGTCCATGATCCTTTCCCGACAGACTATCCTAAAACCTAGACAAGACTAACCGGAAAAGTTTTAAATTTTGCGCATAAAGGGAACTAGATAGTATCTCACACATATGGCACAGAGTTACACAAGCTACTACCTATTGGTTCATACAATTGTCAACAATAACTATCATGTCCCTAATAATAATGCCATAAAAGGTTTCACAATAGTCTCATATAGATTCATATCACACAGTTACCAAATAGACAATTGGAGAGGTATTTATTATTTATTTCACAAATTAACAAAAATATGTCAACTTCCATAGATACTTATTTTTCTCCTAGTTAACCAAGAAACATCACAAAATAAAACACAATACGCCTAAACATGTCGGCTCTACTAGGAACAAGACTCTGGGGAAAAGAGGTACGGCAATAAAAACCCCAAGAGGACATCAAGACCCACAAGTAGCCTCACCCTCAACTTAAAATCATGCATTGTCCCCAATGCGTCAAACTAAAACAAGAGAGTTAGAAATATACCTATGGCACCATAGGTTCAGAGATATGACGCTAATCACGCAATACAAATATAAACAACGAAATACCTTGTTTTGCCTTCCAAGCAGAACCTATTTTATGTTACGGCATGAAGGGACTTTGTTGGGTACTCAGACATCCCCAAAAATTCTATTGGTACCTTGATTACTCAGACTTCATCAAGGCAGCCCAATAGTTGGCCTTCAAATTTCTCTTTCCACTTTGAACGTATGAATTTCACCCCTAATTATTTTTTGACTTCCCATTATGCTCATGGGATAGAGGTATAAAAATAAAGGACCCAAGAAGTAGATGTGGCATGTTTTACTTCTTGGCTCTTACGTGAGAAATGTAGTTCCTTGATTTTGGCTCAGTAAATTCAAGAATATAGACATATTCTTCCTCCTCTTGCACTCTTCTTTAGGCTTGGATGGCTCAATCAAGATCTGACCATCCAAACATAATGTGGAAAATGCTTAGAATGAGGTCCAATATGATCTTTATATCCCCACATAACTTTAGTATATTCTCCTTAAGAGTGACTCTATCCACTAGAGCATGAGCAATTTTTGACTCCTCTAATTTTAGCACATCAAGTTGGCTTTTCAAAATTCCTTAAATTTCACACCACCTATCACTAAGTCACTGGGCTTTACACGCAGTAGCTTTTACATCCAACTATAATTTTAGAAGGTAAATATCAAAGACAAACCTATCAACCTCTTGCATACGATTTTGTTTTTTTAGGAGTTCCAATGTGTAAAACATGCTCTAATTTTGTTCCAATAATATATTTATCACACCCCTGCAGTAATGCACCAAATCATAAGGAATAGGATCAATAAATAAAGAGTTATCATCATTCTGTACTTCCTCTGGCCAGGTCATCTCAAGAAGAATAGTTCAACAAAAATAAATAAAATTAAAAAATAATAGAAAATAAACCCAATAACTGCAACAATTTCAATCAAGAGTTTTGAGATCGTATTCCCTAGCAACGGGGCTAAAATTTGATAACGCCTAAAATACACCTTCAATTGAAGGATAAAGCGGTCGTTGTCAAATATAGTAACCCAACTAGGTTGGGTTTGAATCCCATAGGGAATAAGTCGGAAATCTATCTCAAATTTGTTAAAATTACCAGGTAGTGGAAGAAATTAAAAGGGGGGATTTGTTAAAATAGAAAAAAGGAAAAAGAATTGGTTGTTCTTGGTTGTAAACAATAGAAGACGAACACTAGGCTTGTGTCCCCATGGCTTCTCAACTTCGTAAATTTCTCACGATCAACCAAACTATTCTGTTGTTTTGCAAGCAAAGCCTAAAAAATAAGTCTTATCAAATGTTGGGTAAGCTAGAAGATTAATTCACCCTTTACTTGGTTATCGTCTCGGGGTGTTGCCTTGTTTTCCCTTGCTACAGCCTCAGTTACACTTGTGGTGGGTAGGATCAAGTGATAAGATGAGATGCTTTGTAATCGCATCCCAAATCACTCTCTTAACTTATTTTCCCAATCGCAAGCTCCTTGGATATCGAATGGATACAAATATAGGCTATCTCATGTATCGGCTGCTACTCGAGATTAATTATCGTGAAGAAGATTAAGATACATGAAACCCTAGAATAGATGAATATCATACTTCCTTTATGTAGCTAATCCACTAGGGTTCCCACAACCCTAGCTAAAGGAATTAGCCGCTCATATTTATGAGATAAATCATGGAATCTATAGACAAAATTATAGAATCAATCTCCAAATAATGTGGAATAAATCCCAAAGTCTTAAATTGAATAACAAACTAAAAAAAAAAACAAGAATAATAATTAATACATTGAATTTTGAAACTGGCGAATATTTTATTGAATGAACGATTAACAAATAAAATAAATCCTAAAGGGTATTTATAGATTACAAAAACCAAATCCCAATTAAAGTAGGAAAACCCTAGAAATCAACTCCTAAAAAAATAGAAAAACACTATAAATCAAATCCTAAATAAAATAGGACAACATAATTACCCATACATAATAGGAGTGTAATTGGTATAAATGGAAACTCCAGAAAACAAATCGAAACTAAAATGGGATGGGACACTTAAGTGGGCACAAGGTACGACTCGAGTCCATGACTTGTTTGGTCTGCTTACACGTCATAGGACCCAGTCATATGCATTCCAGTAGATCATCTCCCAAGGATTCAATATTCTGATCACCTTACAACTCATCCTCTCGAGTTGTACCTTGATCATACGACTCGTGGACTTCACTCGTATCCACTTAGGACTTCTTCTTTTCTTGTTCTTGGACACTGTTCTTCTTATAGTTGGATCATATGAGTTGTACTCTGACTTTTGACTCAGATTCTTTTGACAATTTAACTTTATCAGAGATTTTTGATGACTTTAGATACATATTGGTATCACAAATATCTTGAAACTTATAGGCATGTGAAAACACCCCTTAACGATTAAGTTCTTATGAAGAATATAGCTATTGTTATCTTTAACCATGCATACCTTTTATGTACTTAGCATTTTTTATCTCAAGACCCACAAATATATTGATAATTGAATTAGTTTTCCAATGATACTAATTTTTCCTTAATTCGATATCGGGGTGAAAAGTCATGGCCAAAATACTGAAGCATTGCTGAAGTTGTGTTGAATCTGTCCGGGGTACAACTTATAAGGTCTGTCTAGGATACGAATTGTACATACTCCTTTCGGTTCGTTAGGAGGAAGTCCTACCTTGGGTAGTAGAAAATTAAAATAGGTTTTTAACTCGATTCAAGCCACTTTTCAAAGTTCCTCTTGCATTTAGCATCCAAAACCTAATTTCCTACAAAATACTCCCCAAAACACAGCAAATCTAACAACATATCCTTAAGTACATGAATACTCTCATAGTTAAGCATTTTAAGTGCTATATTTCTATAGCACAACATTTATTTCCTCATCACCCTCTCCAACATTAACCACTTCTACATTTTCTTCCTCAATCACAGTCCTCTTTTTTAATTTTTTTTTGATAGTTACTGATGTATTTTCTCTCATAGAATCTCTCATAAGCTTCTTCTCATCACTCTTTGTTGAGTAAGTCCTTCTAACCTTTACAGTTGTCTCAACCACTTTCTCCTTACCGTTACTACCTCTTTGTTTCTGCATTGACCACCTTAGAGGCAAGTCATCCTCATCAATCTCCCCTTCCTCGTTTGGAGGCTGTACAAATAGATTAGTATGCTTATCAGATTTTGGTGATGTATCACCTATGTGGTAAACATTTTCATCATCACCAATGACACACCCCATTTTTCTTGCAAAAAATAGGATTTGATATGAAAACTCTTTTTAGGATATTTAAAGAGGAAAAATTCACTACCTAACAAATTAAGGTGTGTTAGGGCATAATTCCAGGCTAATTATAAATGAGTTAATTAATGTACATCACTAGAAATCAGGTAAGGGTTCAAATTACCTCAAAATGAAGGTGTTAGGCACCTTTCGAGGTCCATAAATTTGGTTCTTGTCCGAATTTTTATTTTTACGTGGGGATTCAACATGATAAGAAAAGGTCAATTATTTTAATAAACTTCATAATAACTAAGTGATAAAATAATAAATAAACAAATCATGCAACATTGATTATTTTCTGATCACTAATTATCTAAATGCTAAAACAAATAAAAGATATAAATTAGATAAGCAAGAAGATAGAAGTGACACAATTAATATAACAAATATTTATTAAATAGGAAACTTAAACTACCCCAAACAATTAAACATGTGAAGTAAATAAAAGAGACAACGAATTCAAAAGATTAGTCGAAAGATTATTATTTTTATTATTCGGATCAGCACCCGTCTTACTGACAGGAGACAATGTCGTATGTCGCATTGTCAAATTATGCTCAGGTCAACTTTTATCATTTCAAAAGTCTAACACCCCCCCCCCCCCCCCCCCCTCCACACACAAATACACCTACTTTGTTTATTAAACTTAGAGGCATTCTAAATAAAATGACAAAAACTAGCGTTCCCTAAGGTGCCTACCTATCCCAACTTAATGTCCAAGAGGTAATGGACTTTATAATTTGATTTAGAGTCTAGATAAAAGAAAGCTAAGTGTACCTAATTAGACTCAAGGTTCACGCAGGGAAAGCACATTGAACTAGCACGTAGCACATAATGGTTTCAAATAAGCCTCGTAGTTAATTAAAGGTTGGTTAAGTGATTGACATGCTTAAAAATAATTACTCATTTTTATGTAATTAAAACCTGTAGATATGATATCAGAATGTTCAATATTCGATTAGTATGTAAAGAATCCTATAGACAGGATATCTAGGTGAATAATAGGCAAGAAGTTAAATGAAAGGAAAAAAAGTTGAAACGTGAATTGATATGTCGCAATTATTAAAATTTGTTGTAACATGTGTTGAAAATTCATTTACAATTAACAAGATGTCGAAATACAATTTATAACATGCTGGAATTTGTATTAGGTGCTAGAAATTAATAAAACGGGTTGCAAATCATTAAATTACTGAAAATGATTTTAACTGCTAGAGTTTAGTAAAAATAGTTGGAAATTAATAGAAACCGGTTGAAAACCAACTATTTAAGGTCGAACTAATTTTTTATATTGCTAAAAATCATTTTTTGTAAAGCTAAAACTATTTTATTATTGCTGAAAATTATTTTTGTGAAGCTGAAACTATTTTATTATTGCTAAAAATCATTTTTATAAAGATTAAACTATTTTATTATTGTCGAAAAATCATTTTTTGTAAAGCTGAAACTATTTTATTATTTCTGAAAATCATTTTGAAGATGAAATTATTTTTTTTTAATTGAAATGGATTTATCATTGCTGAAAAATTAACTAAAGGCTAAGGCTGATTTGAGAATTAACTATGATATCTAAACACTAAATAAACCATGTTGACATTACTGTACACTGAAATATAACTAACAATCCCTAAAACATAATTTCTATGTGACCACATAAATTTATTATTGATCCTAGATTATATTTGCCTAAGTGATTCACGTAAGCAAATAAATCACATAATTTTCACCGCCACAAGAAGTCCCCATAAATTTTATTATCAATACATCATTCGTACAATAAATTATTATAAACCCAAAAAAAGAGAAAGAGATAAACAAATAAAAAATCATAAATAACTAGAATTAACAACATTTCCAATTTCTCGGCGACTCTTCATCTACATCGAAGGCTAAATAGTTTTTGTAGGACAACGCAGCATATCTCAAATGCACAATAAACAAATAGATATATAGCATTTCAATCGAAAGAGCATACGGAGAAACAATGGATTTACCAATAGTCACATTAAACAACTTCATAGAATTTAGAATGCAATCAGGACAAGTATCAAACCATTTAAAACTAACATGTAATAATTGAAGGCATTGTTTAAGACACAATCCAATCTTGTGGCAACAAGAAATTAATGAAAAGTTCAAAAATCAACACTTTGACCCACACACGCAACAATTGTAGTGAGAAAGACACCATTCAAAATTTTCTTTTAGCAGTACCAGATGAAAAAAAACTTAAGAGTATTTTATTATTTTTGTATAGAGAAAATATGGATCAGAGCTGTCTGTGTAATCGTTAATGAAGAGGTTGTTAAGAGAAAAGGGTTTATATAGCAAAAGGGCACAAAAATAAAAAATAAAAAGGAGAATATTTGACAAGTTAATTAAGGAGATTATTTTCCTTAAATAAATACACACAATCAATTAAGTGTAAAAAATAACTTCTCTTTACCATAAAAGACAAGTCAGAATATGTTAAAATTAAAGAATAAAGTAAAAATATTAATCAAGCCTCAAGGCCGGGATACAGATGAATATTTATCATATACAATTGAAAATGCGTAATCACATTAAAATGGTACAAGAATAGGTAAGATTTACCTAATTAATACTAACCTCCTTATCTATTTTAATTAATGAGATGGAATCAAATCCACATGCTTAGCACGCAAAAAATTCACAATCTACCAAAAGAATCAATATATTATTTTAATCATGCTAGTAATTCAATCAATCAAATTAGACATTCCATTTTAAGTTATGAAGTTTCAAAGACTGTAAATAAGTATCAAGAAATTCCATGGATTCTTTTGAAACTAGATTGCATGCGTAGAAGAATCAGTCACAAATCTTAAAGAAATTTAAAATTAATGAAGGGTCATAAAAATTGGGGGGCTTACATATGCTAAATAGAAGACATAAAAAACATAAAATTAGATTAATTATGTCAAAATTCATAGCCATATTTCACCAATTTCACATCAACAAATTTGTCTTAAAGAAAAGAAGTAAGAAAAGATGACGATAGTAAATTAACGTGAATTTAAACAAAAGCAAACCTGGGATGGATGTCTGAGAATGAATCATGAATTTTATTGTATTTTCGATTATATTTTTCCAAAACTCAAAGCGGTGAGGCGACTAGAGAGGCCATTTGGTCGGCTGCTCTATTGGGCAATTTCGCCAGCGAAGCCGGCTGGTGGCTCCACTAGAGTGGTTCTACGATGGGTGACAAACCTTGGTGGATCTATTTAAGTTGGGTATGATGGATTTTGATGTTATTCTGGGGATGGATTGTTTACATTCTTATTACGCGTCCTAGGATTGTCAGACCCATAGGGTTATTTTTAGGTTCCATGGTGGACCAGTTATAGAATGGAAGGGTGGTTATTTAGCTCCTATGGTGAGATTTATTTATTATCTTAGATCTTGGGGGTTAATCTCTAAAGGTTATATTTATCACTTGGTTTCGGTTAAAGATTCTAACTCAAAAGGTCCTTCTTTCTAGTCAGTTCCAGTGGTTAATGAGTTTCTAGAGGTCTTTTCGGATGATCTTCCTGGTGTTCTTATGGATAGAGAAATAGAGTTTGGTATTGATCTAGTTTTGGACACTCGTCCAATTTCTATTCCTCTGTATAGAATGGCTCCAGCTGAGTTAAGGGAACTCAAGAAGCAACTTAAGGATTTTTTGGATAAGGGATTTATTAATCCTAGTGTACCCTCATGGGGTGCACTGGTATTTTTTGTGTTCAAGAAGTGTAATTCCCCGACTCTGGTACCCAGGGTGCTACACGGTGCTTATGATCCCGAAGAACCACAAGCTAACCCTTTTCTGGTACCTGTAACTGAGCACTGCATAATTTACTATAAATATATAGAAAACTTCCCATAAGGTTAAATATCTGAAATATAACTAAAAACTGAATACTAACATAACTGTCTGAGCATCTAGTCTGAAAAGCCTCTAAACTATATGAACTGTGGAGTTGATGGGACAATCCCCCAACTAACTTCGTTTACTGAAATACTGAATCTAATGCAATACTGAAATAAGAGAATATCCTCGGATGATGAGGCCTCACTACTAAGTCTACTGCTACTGACTAAATTTGAACTTCTAAGGATACTCGAGAGCTCATGTTTCTAAACCTATAGTATGAAACACCATAGCGCAAGAGAAAAGTATACGTCAGTACGTGAGAATGTACTGGTATACTAGATGAGGTAAGGCTAAATACAAGGGCTCATATGTATGAACTAAAACTAACTGAATAATATGAGTATACTAAATGATAAAGACATGCATGAATGCATAAGCTATAGCTAAAATCATAGTAACACTGAATACTAAGTTCTAACGACTGGATTACTAATAACTGGGTTTACTGATGACTGCTATCTAAATTTACTGATACTGAATTCTGAATACTGATTTATTGAAATTTGATTTCATTAAGACTAGGATACTGAATAACTGAGTTGTTGATATTGATATCTAAGTTTTCTGATACTGATTGACTATATCTGAGATCAATCCTATTTACCGGGTGATCTCTGAGTTCTACGAAACTATCTAAGTTCCTTACTACATTGAGTGACTGTATCTAACAGTCCTAAATCTGTATAACTGAATTGAGTTTTATCATTGAGACTGAATCTGAAACTGAGACTGTGGAAAGTAGTTATCTAAATGACATGCCCCGAATTTGAACTAGTAGGGTCTAACCTGTAACCCTAGTTGGAAGGGTGTCAGTACCGTGTCACTGGTAAAGACAACTGCTATGGATTCATACTTAATCTAGTGGGTGACTCCTTAGATCAGTCCTGCACTAACGGGTAATCTCTGAGTAATTTAGTCCTATCTAACAGGTGACATCTCATACCTACGCTGGCTATATAGTTTTGGAACTTAAGGATTGTTCCTAGGTATCTCAGTCCTATCTAGCAGGTGAGCCTCCATCTCTACGCTCGCTCGATGATGAATCCTACTCCTAACTGAAAGACACTGAACTGATTCTTAGACTGAACTATTACCAATCATATTGGTTAACTGGACTGGATTAAGGTTAATGAGTTCCATTGACTGATGGAATACTACTGAATTCTGTCATCTAACTGAATACTACTGAGTTCTGAACCAAATACTTGAATGAAATTAAGGTCTGAACCGCATACTGAATAGGAATAGACTGACACTGAGATTACTGAGTCTTTTTAAGTTCTATAACTAGTTGAGTCCTACTAATCATGGAACGACTAAGATTATCTTGAAACTACTCGACTCTAGGCACACAGCTAAATTCCAGGTACAAGTACCCCCAGGACTCGATAGCATGTAAATAATAAGACATGACAACTCTTGAATAGCATACAATAGCATATCATTCACCATACAATCAATAAGGCATCTCTTCAAGCACTTGAAAATCATAAACTTGTACATGCATAGGAATGCACACTAATATCTCATAATTCATCCAATAAGGAATGCACATGAATAGGAATACATGCAACATAGCATAATTCATTCACTAAGTCCTTTCAACAAACACTAGGCATGCATTAACTTATACATAATTGAGGATTTCATACTAACATACTATAATGACTCTATTTTGTTCACATAAACATTTTATCGAACATATAGGGAGCATGCTTTGGTTATACAACAAATTCTACACCTATTTATCATGGATACATAAATCAACATGCAACTTGAAGGGGTTTTATCATGAGTATCTCATAAATATCGCATACTAGGATCAAAGCTTGGGACTTTGTAATCACAACATGAATTAAAACTCAACACCAACAAGAACTTCAATTTCAATTCATATGAATCATGAAAAACTCAAATATATATATAATATTTGAATTTAGAAAAGGATTCTTGAACTTCTTGGGTGGAAGGGACCCAAGAATCATCACCTAACATACCTTAGTTCTTGATTTTATGAAGATTGACGGAGGAATTTTCTTGAATTTGGATCCTCAATTGAAAATCCTAACTTGTTATTGAGAGAAATTGTGATAAAACACTATGTTTTGGGTGTAATAAGGTTGAATCTTGTGTTTATGGGTTTATATAAAGGTAGGAAATTGACCCTTTTTCCTTGAAAGCACGGAGGTGCAATGCTGAAATTTTTGGGCCTGGGGAGTACCCAGGGTGGTGCCCTACCTAGCTGGGGAATTATCCTGGGTGGCTCCTTGCCTATCCCGGGGGACTAGCCAGGGCGGCGCGGGCTAATCGCCTTGAGCTACTATTTTGGCCAACCAAACATGCCCTTACACTATCAAAAAAATTCCAAAACTCACACGAGATGTACTATTGAATTGCCCCATCACGAATCAACTTATAAATCGGAAAACGGAGGTTGAAAAGGTCACGAAATAAGTCATCAAAGTTTGAAGGCTTATGAAATGAAAAAATCCAACACTTAGTCAAGTTTTCTAAGAGTGAAGCTTCTCTTAGCATGCTTTAAAGAGCTCTGACGACTAAGAAAATTTGTGGGGTATTACAATATCTCCCCTTTGGGAAAATTCATCTTCGAATGAGACTGACTAAGTTGATATTACTGATAGACTGAACTTACATAGGGAATGTGAACATCTGAAACATGACTACATAACTGGAACTACTGATACACTAAAATATCATACTGGATATGCATATCTGATGCATGACTATTTGATGGAATTCTTATACTGGGGATGCATATTTAATGCATGGAATACATGACTGAGTTGATTCTCATGAAAGCATGACTTAAATATGCAATGATAATTGATACTAACTTTGTAAAGAATATCTGAACATACAACTGAATGGGTTCTAGGACATGAAAGCATTGGGGAAGTATAGGGTATCTACTAGAAAAACCAAGGCAATGCACAAGACACCTATGAACTGGATTATAACTGAACCTCAAGAATCTGAAACTAATGCATGATTCATAAACTGAACTGAACTTGCAACTATAGGGACTTTCTATCTTGGAATAGTCATATTCCTGATATTTCTGATAGTATGACTATATGGAAAGATAGAAAACAAACCATACGAATCTGACTGCCTGACTGCTAAACTGACTTGCTAGCTTTACTAACTAACTCATGCTGGAAACTTAATCTCAAATGGGAACAAGGGATTTAGCAATGCATATCATAAAGATGAAGGGCTTATAATGTACCCGAATCTATGTTAGGGAAACTTCCCTGATCATGATGAGTCTGGAGTGCATAAAATCTGTTCTAACGCTGACCACTAGTGGTACTGGAAGTGGTACCCTATTGACGCAAATCTTTACCCCTATGAGCCATAGTTCTACACTCCTACAACCTGTGGCATAGCTTACTACAACCAAAACATACCTCGTTGCTTGCTTTACAAGTACCTAGGTGATTCTTACCATATTCTTTACAAAGTGGATAGGTATGGTCATTTCTCATACTACCCTAGGTCTTGGAGCCTGGCTCCCCATCATGACTGTCATCCCTAAACTTTGGTACTGGTGCACTAGCTGAGGATGGAGCTGGGACTGAAAACTTCTAACTATGCTACGAACAGTTACCACCCTGTGACTCTGGCTGAGAAAAACTAAAACTACTTGATCTGGCTTTCTTACTCACTCACTCTCTTTCCTTAGCTTTCTCTGCCTCAATTTGTTGAGCGTGAATCATCAACCTAGAAAGATCCATATCTCTATTAAGAATAGTAGTCCTACACTATTTAACCATCAAACCAGACACACCGGTCACAAACTTACTCATGCTAGATCTAGGGTCATCTATCTGCTCAGGGACATACTTAGACAACTGGTTGAACTTGAGGAAATACTCCTTCACTTTCATGGAGCCTTGCCTTAGGTTCATGAAATCTTCTACCTTAGCTTTTCTTATCTCAAGTAGGAAAAATTTATCTAAGAACGTATCTTAAAATATCTGCCAAGTCATGAGAGTTGCATCCTCCCCTCTACTCTTCTTCTACATCACTACCCAATCATGAGAAATATCCTTCAACTTATAGGATGCCAATTCTACACTCTTCTCTTCATACATATACATAATTTAGGTGATCTTCTTTACCTCCTCAAGATAAAGCTGTGGGTCCTCATGTGCTATTGACCTAAAGAATTTTGGTGGGTTCATTCTCATAAAAAATTTTATCCTGGCTGTGGTTAAATCCCCATCTTGCTGAGGTACGACTGCATCCTAACGGTTACCCTGAACATTAGTTGTTACAGCTTGGGCTAGCATTTGAAAAGATGCCCGAAACTCTACATATGACACATTATCATTCGGAGGATCTATGGGCTGAGGTGGCAGGTTATTATTTCTACGAGCATTATCTCTACGAGGAGGAATATTCTGTAATTAAAAGAAGGAAATGGATTAGACTGTGAGTTTAACTTAATCTCATGCTCACTTGCATGACATAAATACTGAAAGAAAGGAAACTATTCCTAAAACATCTCATAGCCTCTTATACATAAATATGGCACGCAACACACCCATGCACAAGACTCTACTATATGCGGCTTTCAGACTTCCTAGGACACTATTGAACCTTAGGCTCTGATACTAAGTTTACCCCGAGTCTGGTACCCCAAATGCTATACGGTACTTATAATCTTGAAGGACCACAAGCTAACCCATTTTTGGTACCTATAAATGAGCACTGTAAAAATACTGTAAATATGCAGAAAACTTTCCATAAGGTTAAATATTTGAAATACAACTAAAAACTGAATACTAATACAACTGTCTGAACATCTAGTCTGAAAAGCCTCTAAACTGTCAGAACTGTGGAGTTAATGGGACAATCCCCCAACTAACTCTGTCACTGAAATACCGAATCTAATGTAATACTGAAATAAGAGAATATGATCGAATGATGAGGACTCACTACTAAGTCTACTGTTGCTGACTGAATCTGAACTACTAAGAATGCTAGGGAGCTCGTGTTTCTGAACCTATGGTATAAAACACCATAGTGCAAGAGAAAAGTATGCGTCAGTACGTGAGAATGTACTGGTATGCTAGATGAGGTAAGGCTAAATGCAAGGGCTCATATGTATGAACTAAAGCTAACTGAATAACATGAGTATACTAAATAATGAGACATGCATGAATGCATAAACTATAGCTAAAATTGTAGTAACGCTGAATACTGAGTTCCAATAATTGGATTACTGATAACTGGGTTTACTGATGACTGCTATCTGAATTTACTGATACTAAATTCTGAATACTAATTCACTAATATCTTATTTTACTAACACTGCGATACTGAATAACTGAGTCTGCTGATATTAATATCTGAGTTATCTAATACTGATTGACTACATCTGAGATCAATCCTATCTAGTGCGTGATCTCTGAGTTTTATGAAACTATCTAATCCCTTACTATACTGAGTGACTATATTTGATAGTACTGAATTTGTATTACTGAAATTGAGTTCTATCACTCTGACTGAATCTGAAACTAAGACTGTAGGAAGTAGTTATCTACTGACATGCCCTGAATCTGAACTAGTGTGATCCAACCTATAACCCCAACTAGAAGGGTGCCAGTACCGTGCCACGGGTAAAGAGAACTGCTAAAGAGTCATCTCTAATCTAGTGGGTGACTCCTGAGATCATTCCTGCACTAACTGGTGATCCTTGAGTATTTCAGTCCTATCTAACGGGTGACATCTCATACCTATGTGGGCTACGTAGTTTTGGAACTTAGGGATTGCTCCAAGGGATCTCAGTCCTATCTAGTGGGTGATCCCCCATTCCAAGGCTCGCTCAGTGCTGAATCCTACTCCCAACTAAAAGACACTGAACTGATTCTTAGACTTAACTATTACTGATTTTTCTGGTTAACTGAACTGGACTGAGGTTACTGAGTTCAATTGACTGATGGAATACTACTGAATTTTTTTATCTGACTGAATACTACTGAGTTCTAAACTGAATACTTGAATGATATTAAGGTCTGAACTGCATACTGAACAGGAATAGACTGACATTGAGCTTACTGAGTCTTTCTAAGTTTTGTAACTGACTGAGTCCTACTAATCATGGCACGACTGAGATTATCTTAAAAACTGACTCAGCTCTAGTCACACAGCAAAATTATCGAGCACAAGTACCCCCAGGACTTGATAGCATGTAAATAATAAGACATGACAACTCTTGAATAGCATACAATAGCATATCATTCACTATACAATCAATAAGGCATCTCTTCAAGCACTTGAAAATCATAAACTTGTACATGCATAGGATTTCACACTAATATCTCATAATTCATCCAATAAGGAATGCACATGAGTAGAAATACATCCAACATAGAATAATTCATTCACTAAGTCCTTTCAACAAACACTAGGCATGCATTAACTTATACATAATTGGGGATTTCATACTAACATGCTATAATGACTATTTTCCTCACATAAGTATTTATTGAACATATAGGGAGAATGCTTTGGTTATACAACAAATTCTATACCGAATTATCATGCATACATAAATCAACATGCAACTTGAAGGGATTTTATCATGAGTATCACATAAATATCACATACTAGGATCAAAGCTTGGGACCTTGTAATCACAACATGAATTAAAACTCAACAACAACAAGACCTTTAATTTCAATTCACATGAATCATTAAAAACTCAAATATATATAATCTTTGAATTTAGAAAAGAATTCTTGAACTTCTTGGGTGGAATAGACCCAAGAATCAACACCTAACATACCTTAGATCTTGATTTTATGAAGATTGGCATAGGAATTTTCTTGAATTTAGATCCTCAATTGAAAACCCTAACTTATTCTTGAGAGAAATTGTGATAAACCACTATGTTTTGGGTGTAATAAGGCTGAATCTTGTGTTTATGGGTTTATATAGGACTAGGAAATTTACCATTTTTCCCTTGAAAGCACAGAGGTGGAATGCTAAAATTTTTGGGCCAGGAGAGTACCCTGGGCGGCGCCCTGCCTAGCCTGAGGGATTATCCTGGGCGGCACCCTACCTATCTTGGGGGACTAGCCAGGGCGTCGTGGGCTAATCATCCCAAGCTATTATTTTGGGCAACCAAACATGCCCTTACACTATTCGAAATATTCCAAAACTCACTCGAGGTGTACTATTAACTTGCCCCATCATGAATTAACTTAAAAATTTATAAACGACGATCGGGAAGGTCACGAAATAAATCATCAAAGTTTGAAGGTTTATGAAATGAAAAACAATTCTAACACTTAGTTAAATTTTCTAAGTGTGATGCTTCTCTTAGCATGCTTTAATGATCTCTAACGACTAAGAAAATTTGAGGGCTACTACAAGAAGGATGGTTTCCATCAGATATGCATTGACTATAGGCAGTTAAACAAAGTGATGGTTAAGTATTAGTATCCGTTTATAAGGATACTGATCTATTCGACTAGTTGCAAGGTGCCAAGTTCTTTTATAATATAGATCTTTTGTATGGGTACCATCAGCTAAAGATTAGGGAGGTGGATATCCCTAAGACATTTTTTCATACTTGGTATGGGCATTTTGAGTTTTTGGTAATGTCATTTGGGTTGACTAATGCTCTGATAGCATTTATGGACCTAATGAATAGGGTTTTTCGTCACTCTTTATTATTGTATTTATTAATGACATTATGTTTTATTTAAAGAGTGAGGTGGATCATGCTAATAACCTTTGTGTAGTATTGCATACCTTAAAGAAACAGTAGTTGTATGCCAGGTTCTACAAATATAAGTTTTGGTTGAACGTTGTAACTTTTTTGGGTCATATTATTTCTATCGAGGGGATCATGGTAGATCCACAAAAGGTTGCTATGGTGAATAGGTATCTTATACCCACGACTCCATCTGATATTCATAGTTTTTTGGGTTTGGCCGGGTATTATATGTGGTTTATGGATAGAATTTCATCGATAGTTACTCCTTCAAATAAGTTAACTCAGAAGAAGGTTAAGTTTTCTTGGTCAGATGGTTGTGAAGGGAGTTTTGAGAAGTTAAAGGATTAGTTGACTTCGGCTCCAATTCTAACTTTACGAAAAGGCAATAATAGCTTCGTGATTTATTATTATGCATCTCGGGTTGGTCTTGGTTGTGTTTTGATACATCATGGGAACGTAATTTCCTATGCTTCCAGGCAGTTGAAGGTCTATGAGAGAAAATATCCTACTCATGATTTAGAGCTATTGGCGGTTGTGTTTACTTTAAAAATATGGTGCATTATTTGTACGGTGTTCACGTGGATATCTCTTCTGATCATAAGAGTTTAAAATATGTGTTCATTCAGAGAGAGCTTAACCTCAAGTAGAGAAGAGGGTTTGAGGTTCTCAAGGACTATGATAGAAGTCTTCACTACAACCTAGGTACGGTTAACGTGGTTTTTGATACTCTTAGCAGGTTATCCATGGGGAGTTTAGCTCATGTGGAGGAAAGAAAGAGAGGATTGGTAAAGGATATTCACCTCTTGGCTAGTCTTAGAGTTTGTCTGTTGGACTCTAAGGATGGGAGTGTAGTGGTACAAGAAGTAGTTCGATCATCTCTTAGTGCGGAGATTAAGGAGTAACAAATGCTAGATCCTATCTTGATGAAAATCAAGTGTGACATTGGTAGGCAAAAGGTAGCAGTGTTTGAGATTTAGTGGTGATGGTACTTTATGATACCAAGAGAGGTTGTGTGTTCCCGATGTCGATGATTTATGACAAAGGATTTTAGATGAGGTGCATGAGTTTTGCTATATTATTCATCCTAGTTCGACTAAGATGTATTATGATCTCAAGGAGATATATTGATGGAATGTCATGAAGGGAGATGTGGTTGATTTTGTCGCCAAGTGCATGGTTTGTCAACATGTTAAGGTTGAGCATATGAGGCTAGGAAAGTTATGTCGAGAAATTGATTTGTCCGAGTAGAAGTGGGAAGAGATCAATATGGACTTTGTTGCCGGTCTTTCTCGATCTCATAATCAATATGATTTGATTTAGATTATCGTGTATAGGATGACTAAGTCTGTGCACTTTTTGCCAGTGCAGACTAACTTCTCAGTGGAGGATTATGCGAAGCTGTATCTTTAGAAGATTATGAAGCTGCATGGGGTACCTGTTTAGATTATTTTTTATCGTGGCACACAGTTTATATCTCACTACTGGCGATCTCTACAGAAAGAGTTGGGGACTAAGGTTAGTATGAGTACTGCTTTCCACCCATAGATGAATGGGCAAGTGGAGAACTATTCAGATATTGGAGGATATGCTTTTGGCTTATGTGATTAATTATGATGGAAATTGGATTGAGCATCTACCTTTGGTAGAGTTTGCTTACAGCAATAGCTATCATTATAGTATTTGTATGGCCCCTTTTAAGGAATTGTATGGTAGGAGGTGTAGATCTCATATTGGTTGGTTTGAGCTTGGTGAGGCAGGCATTTTTGGTCTTGGCTTGTTTTATCAGGCTATGGAAAATATGAAGGTGATTCGGGAGAGGCTTAAGGCTTCCCAAAGTCTCCAAAAGTCCTATGTGGATATTCAGCGTAGAGACTTTGAGTTTGAGGTTAGGGATAAGATTTTCCTCAAGGTATCTCCTATGAAAAGATAGTGTGGTTTGGGAAAAAGGGAAGCTCAGTCCCTAGTATGTTGGTCCTTATGAGGTTTTGTGGAGAATTGGTAATGTTGATTATGAGCTGGTGTTGAATTCTAGCTTTAGCTTGGTTTATCCGGTCTTTTATGTTTCCATGTTAAGGAAGTGCATTAGTGATCCTTCTTCGGTTGTTTCTTTGAAAGGATTGGGTATCTCGGATTCTTTGTCTTACAAAGAAGTCCCAGTTGAGATCTTGGATAGACAAGTTCGTCGGTTGCAGACCAAGGATGTGGCTTCGGTTAAGGTTCTTTAGTGGAACCATGAGGTGGAAGAAGCCACATGGGAAGCAGAGGAGGACATGACATCCAAATATCTGCATCTATTTTTTGCTCATGGAATTCGTGCGGAAGGTATGTGTTCTTTAACATATCTTTATTTTTAGAGTTTGTTAAAGTAAAGATTAATATCTTTGCCTCTTTGTTTTCAAACTTTGTTAGAGATTGGAAATATATTTGATAATGCAAATGAATCGTTCGAGTGGTTACCCCTACCTTGTCCATTATTTGGGGATGAATGTTCCTAGTGGGGGAGAATGAAACACCTTGGTTTTTGGACCTTAGAAAATTTTCTGAAATTCTGGTCTCTAGACCCAATACGACTTGAGGGTATGAGCCATATATTGGGGTACGTATGGTATAGTCCAATAGTATGCTGACTAGTGTTGGTCGGTTGGATGGATTTTGGTTGCTGGAATGGATACGACTTAGGGCTACAAGTCATATTGGTGGTTACAGATCGTTTGGTTCCTTAACTTAATCTTAGACTTGGTTACTTAGGTTGAATCTGAGTACGAGTGGCACACCATGAGCCGTAAGCCAGGTTACGAGTCTTACCTAGGACTCGCATGATGGACAGTGTCTAAATCTTCCTTGGGTTTAAATCTGCTAGGGGCACGAATGAAGGGTACGGATCATATTCTTTGGATATGACTTGGTCGGATGAGTCGTATGCTGAACAGTATTTGATCCAAAGGTTGAGGCTAGGATACGAGTAAAGGGTACCACTCGTATTGAAGGGTACAACTCGTAAGGGTCAGTCGTACCCCTGTGATGGGATTTTTGAACAACTTAAGTAGGGGTATTATGGATATTTTCCCACTTATCCTAATAAGGTCCCATGACTTCTAACCTAATTGGGAGGTTATTTACCCTATTATTCCATTCATTAACACTTAGAAACTCTTTTAAACACTATAATTCTCTCTAAAGTATTTGGGTAAGAAAAGTTAGGGTTTCAACTAGAGGATTGATTTGGGGCTTGTCTTGGTGATTTCTTTCCATCATCATCTTGGTTTAAGTCATGTTCTCTTCCCTTATTGTTAATGCTATCTAAAAGCATGGTTTTAAGAATGTTCTCATGATTTCATTGATTGTATGATTATGGTTTTCAAATATGAATTGGGGTTTTGATATTAAATGGTTGGTTATAGTTTCCTATGGTTTTAATTATGCTTTTACATGCATTAATAGTGGTTTTGGATAATTTGATTAAATGGGAATGGCTTAGTGGTAATTGGAATTGGTTTTGGTCATATTATGTCCCCAGTGTGTTTGACAAAATGCTTACAAATATATGTTTATTGCATTGACTACTTTTAATGGAACTCTTGTTTTTTTTTTTAAATTTGGTAAAGGAATTATACATGGTTTAAATGGCTTGGAAAGGTAAATATCTAAAGGGTTATGCTTGAGGGGTACATGGAATCCCTCAATTGGTTTAACATGGTAAATGGAAGGGCACTTAAAAGTCCCCTTAAACCTATACATGGTTGACTACAGATAATACTTACAGGTAAGGGTTGATATGACGATACAAATATTAATGTCCTTGGTTAATAAATGAATAATGCTTTTGTTATTTAGAAATTGATTTTAATTTGGCAATAATGGCGGGATGTGTAGCAAAGTCGTGGAAGGTGGAGGTCCCGAGGGGACCAAAACTAGAAACTTATATTTGTCGATGTGAGGTTGGTGTTGGTGACCGTGTGCATGATGTCACACTATATTTTGCGAGATGTATTAGTCATCCCAGGTTTTCTTCCCTGGTCATGTGGCTACACAGTGGGGCTCTTACATCAAGGGGAGATGAACCCATATAGCTCGTGGGCGGTTTAGGATGAAAAAGCTACACATCCTAGGTAAAGGTTTTAAAGGCATGCTAAACCCGGTCCCTTTTCCTAACATAGTTATATATATGTATGGTTGTTTACTTATGGATGGTTTTACTTGGTTTTATAAATGGCATTATTTTATCCTTATCCTAAGATCATGCTAGTGTTCACTCACTAACCCGTCTACTAGCAAATGTATACCCACGCTATGCAGAAACCGATCATTCTACTCCTCCCACATAGTGATTTACTTGAGGTTCAGCATTTGGACTGAAGTGGTGAGCTTCCATCCTTTTGAAAGGCTTCATTTCATGTTATGGACATTTTTAGATATTTTGGTTTATTTTTGGATAGTGGTTTTGGCCATGGTTGGGGGCATGTCCCAACCAATTTTATCACTTTTTTAGTTAGAGGCTTTGTGGTATTCTTTATGGGTTTGAATGGGAAAATCGGTACTGGTGTCCACCTTGGCATTGGAATAAGCTGAAGGACTGACATCATTGGACATAATTTCTCATTGTTCCATTATATTTCATTTTGGGATTATGTATATTATATTTAGAATATCTTTGGCTATGGCCTGGTTTATGGACCTTGTTTTGGAATGGTTTGGTATGGTTCGATTGTTGGTATGGGATGATTGGACTCGGTTGGGTCGATCACAGTTATGATCTTATCCCATAGTCTTTATGGAGCTATCACACTATCCTGCTACACGCTCGAAATTCAGCCAACTTAGGGTAGGCAACTAGAGGTTAGGTTGTGTAACGAGGGTGGTCTCCGATCCCGATTGGACTTGGGATGCCCATTACGACAAGGCCCCTGGTCGGATTATGTTAGTAAACCCTTCCCTTCCTAAGAACAAAATCTAAACTCTTTTCCCCAAGAAATCAATTGTTTAAGCTTCCAAGTTCAAGAATCTTCAAGAAAACATCAAGAATAGGGTTCCTTTCACAAGTTCATCATTCAAGTCCCAAGATTCATGCTTTCTTCCTCAAGAATTTAAGAATTCATTCAATTAAGGTATGTGGAGTTTATGAACAACGGTAGCCTTCACCCTTGTGCCCAAAGTGCATAGTTTTAAGATTTAATTTACTTGTTTTGAATTGGTTTCATACCCAAATTGCTATATTCTTGAAGTATTTTATTACCATGATATTGAAAGCTTTAAGTACATCAAGAATTGCCCCTATTCATGTTTTACTTGTAAGATTCATATTGTGATTTCGATTTTATCATCTTGACTCGATATTGTTGAAAGATTTTAATGTGATTATTGAGCATGAAGTTTTGTTATGAATTTTCATGAATTTAAAGCATGATTTTTAAGCCCTAAGTTGAAGTATAGAGTTTACAAGAAGATTATGCTTTTAAGCTCTACTGACAAGTTTATGTCATAATTTAAATAAAAGATTAATATTTTGATCCTAAGATAAGATATACAATCCACATTTGTTCATCTTGATTATGATTTAAAGAAAGAGAAGCATAATTGGTTTTCATTCAATAAACCTTTATGTTATTTTAAGGTGGATTTCCTAAAATATGAGCATATAAGTAATATGGAGTATTATTTAGCAGTGAGTTGGGTGTGAGTCTGAGATTACATGCCCCAGAACTATGTGCCACCGTAGGTTTAAGTCCAAATATGGGTTAAGTATAGTGATCACTCAAGTTAAGGTTCAACTCTAATGGCAAGGGTAGAATAGCTCTCCCTAACGTGGGTAAGACGTTGGAATCCATGATAGATCACATGGTTTATCTCGATTAGAAGAACCTCCCTAAGTAAGAATAAAAGTAAAGCTTTTAGAACTAAGTGTTATGGCCCACAAGGTTTACACTTATGTTTTATTACTCATGTTTGTGATTTTGCAGTCTTTGTTTTATTTAAGCTCAAAGTGAGTCATTTACACTTGGCATGCATTATTTGAAAATTTATATGAACGTTCAATTATTGTTTTAATTATACATTCACCCCTACATACTCAGTACATTCTAGAAGTATGTATCCAAATATATGTCTATGTGCTACATTATCACATAATATAGGTACCAGTTGTAGCTCACACATCATCATCAAATAGTTTGTAGCTTCTAGTTATCAAGTGAAAAGTTCTTTTGATTCAAGGACTCGAGTCAACTCTAGTTCTAGTAGCACTTATTTTGATTCAGTCATATTGATTAAGGATAGTTGGGGGTCATGTCCTGACTACCTATAGTCAATATTAGTAGAGGCTTCATAGACAGTTAGTAGAGTTGTTGTATTTGATTTCAATGTTGTTTTGTATGACCAAAGTTGTAATCATTTTAAATAGTTTTGTTTTGAACATGTTCAACTTAAGACTACTCTTCCGCGTGTTACTTCCAGTTTTATATATTTTAATCAGTAGCTCAAGCATCATGCCAGTATAGGGTAAGCTTGGGATCACCTGTAGTCCTAAGCACTATGTGACGTCCAGGGGTAAGTCTCGAGGCGTTACATTAACTTGGCAAATTCTTCACATAGAGACTCAAAGGTTTCCCCAAAGATTATGTCATCAACATAGATTTGCACAATCAGCAAGTTGTTCCCTCTAAACTTCTGAAAGAGGGTGTTGTCAATTTTGCCTTTTTAAAGCCATTTTCTAGAAGAAACTTTGATAGTCTCTCATAACAATCTCTAGGTTCCTACTTTACCCCATAGAGATCCTTATCTAGCCTAAGAACGTGATGTGGGAAATTAATATCCTCAAAACCTAGAGGTTGTTTGACATAAAATTCTTTCTTCAAATTTCCATTTAAGAAGGCACTCTTAACATCCATTTGGAAGAGTTTGAATCCCATATAGGCTTCAAAAGCAATAAGGATCTTAATATCTTTCATCCTTTCAACAAGAGCAAAGATCTCATCATAGTCAATTCCTTCCTCCTGATTATTTTCTTGAACAACAAACCTTGATTTATTTTGGTTGATAGTGCCATGTTGATTTTGCTTGTTTCTGTACACTCATTTTGTCCCAGTGATTGTTCTGTCAATAGGACATGGGATCAGATGCAAGACTTTGCTTCTTTCAAATTGCTGAAGTTCTTCCTACATAGTATTAGTCTAGTCAGCATCTTTTAGGGCTTTCTTTACATTTTTTAGCTCAATCTGTGACAAAAAATCTTAAAAAGCCATAAAATTTCTGGCTTGAGCTCTTGTTTGCATTACAGATTCCAAGGGTGAGGTTAGATTTTCAAGGGGATAAGTGGATTTGTGCTTCCAATTTGATCTTTTGAACTGAGGTCTGCTGGGATCAGGTCCTTGAGAAATTTGAATAGGTTATTCTTGATGTTCCTCTTCTAAATCTGGATTTAGTAACTGAGGACCTGATTCACCATCACCTTCTTCATTTTCACCTTTATCATTCTGTTCTTGAACCTCAAGTTCAATTGTACCATCCCTTTGAATAGGAATGTGTTCCTTCTATGTCAAAATCTTCACTTCTAGCAGAATCTTTTAGCTTTCTTGATTCATCAGAGACCACATGTACACTTTTTTCCACATATAGAGTCCTTTTGTTAAAGACTTTGTATGTGTTACTTATTGAGGAGTAGCCTACAAATGCATCTCCAGCACTCTTTGAATCAAATTTTCCAAGCTCATTCTTTCCATTGTTTAGAACAAAACATTTGCATCCAAAGGATCTAAAATAATCAAGTATAGGCTTTTTGTTAAAAACAAGTTCATATAGAAGTTTGTTTAGGAGAGATCTGATCAGGCATCTATTGGTGACATAATAGGAAATATTGACAGCTTCAGCCCAAAAACTTTTTGGGAGACCACTATCAATCAACATGGTCCTAGAAATTTTTGTGAGAGTCCTGTTGTTTCTTTCAACTACTCCATTTTGACGAGGAGTTCTAGGAGAAGAAAAGTTGTGACTAATGCCATTTTCAGCACAAAATCCTTCAACTTTGGAGTTTTCAAACTCAGTTCCATGATCAGATTTGAATCTTGTAATTTTATAATTTAGTTTCATCTGAATTTGCTTGGCAAAGACTACTAGAACTTCATAAGTTTCATCCTTAGTTCTTAGGAGCATTGTCCAGGTGAATCTGAAATAGTCATCCCCAATAACAAACATATATATTTTTTCACCCCTACTTTGGACTTTAACAAGTCAACACAGGTCTATGTGTAATAGTTCAAGGGGTCAAGAGGTGCTTACCTGCTTCTTCTGCTTAAAGGAGAATCTGGTTTGTTTTATTTGACACAAGTATCACAAACCTTGTTTTCTGAAAACTATAGCTTTGGAACATCACCGACCAGGACCTTTGAGATCAACTTGTTCAGTAAATATGAACTTATATGTCCAGCCTTCTGTACCACAATTTAACATTTACACCTTGAACACTTAAGCAGGTCAATTCACAATCAGCTACTGATTCTAGATCATACACGTACATGTTAGTGCACCTTTTAGCTTTGAGTATGACATTCCCAGACTTCAAATTTGACTTAGTGCACCCATCAGATAGGAACTTCATTTTACTTCCTTTATCACAGATTTAGGACACACTCAGAACACTGTAGTATAAACAATTTACATAATAAACATCCTCAATGGAATGCTTTAAGCATTTCATTATCTTCCCAACACCATGAATATATCCTCTCTTTCAATTTCCAAAAGATACATCTCCATGATCACGCTCAACTTACTCCATAATAAATAGGTAAGGCGATTGTTGTCAAGTATATTAACTCAACATGAATTGGGGTCGAATCCTCAAGGAGTGAACCTTGTATTCAAATGTTATAGGTGTTGAGAGAAACATACTGGTTATCTACAATGTAGACAAAAATTAAAACATTAATTTAAAAATTGGGGAGGGGGCTTGGTTTGTAAGATTGTTTAAATGAGACTACTTTAACTACCAAGTTTGAGCATCATATGTAGATAAACTTTCAATAGGAGAAAATTCTTGAGATTATGATTTCCTAGGGACAAAAAATGTATGGGTTCATGATAATTAAATGCAAATTCTAGTTAACAAATACATAGGCAGGCTAGGTTAGGGGTTCTTGATGATAGTTTTTCAACTAAACCTCAAAATTATCACTCATGGATCCGTTCGGATACCTCATGGATGTAACAAGCAATTCCACCTAATACCTCAATTGGGAATCACTATTTCTAGGAAGATTCCCAAGACCTAGCTAATTCTCAATTCACCTTTATTTCTAAGATAGTGAAAAAAAAATAACTACATCGAACTATTATTCACTAAGACATTATCACCCACATCCTTCTTTTAAGGATAAAGTGAGATTTTGGCAATTTGGGGTTTTCACCCACAAACTCCAACTCAAGAAAGCACTAGTGAAACCCTACATCATTAACTAAGAATCTACACTAATAAATCACAACCCACACATATTTACACCCTATTTCAACATAATCCCAAGATAAATGTTTAGTTACTCATGAAAATAGGAAGAAGAAAATTACCCAAGTTGATATTCATTTCCTCAATTGAAAGTACAAACTAGAGTAATCCCAAAATTCCAAGCTTCAATTACAACCAAAAGTATCTTTCTTGAAATATTTAATACAATTCTTCTCTCACAAATTGGAAGTTCTCTCACTATCTTCTTTAAAAGAGAGTTCCAAAGATGATTCAAAGTGAAAGGGTTTATGCCTTTTTAAGAGTTTTGTATCAACTGTAGGAAATTAAAACTCTTCCCGTGGGATGAAGTCCGATCAATCGCGATCAAAAGATATTGATCATGATTGCAGCTCCCGCAATCGTGAAAAACATATTGCGAATGTCATCTTTGACTAAGTTGGACTAGCCGTGATTGCGACCCTCAGACTGAGATTGCGATAACTAAGGGTCAGTTCCTACTCAGGCTTTTTCCTGCTTTTGCACTAATTCTTTCCTTTTTGATCTCTATTCAGCTCATTTTACTTCTTTTCTTCCCATTACCTATATACATGCAAAACATGAGAATTAGTGCATTCTAATGATAAATTTATCTCATTAACACCTTTAAATCATGGTAGTGTACATGAATTTGGGTGTCAATAAGTGGTAAATTTACCACTCATCAATATCCCCAACTTTAACCTTTGCTTGTCCTCAAGCAATACTAATCCTTACTCAATAAGATGCATTTGTAAGACCATCTAACTGGCCAAATGATCACAATGACTTCGTACTTGGTTAATACCAACAAGTAGCTCTCAGACATGGGAAAGCTATTCTCACGCCTCCCATCAACATGAAACACAATTTCAAGGATGTAAAATACTTTAAATAATAACAATACAATAATTACTAACTCTCTAAGAGTGACTCTCTATCAAGAGCAACTCAATTATAATTCTTTGTCTCATTTTCGGAAGATGACAATTTCCCCCCCCCCCCCCCTCCTCAATTAGTCTATATGCCCCCTCACAAGAAGAAAATCCCCCATACCAAATTATTTATTATGTAACAAGGGATTTAAGTACAAAACACTCACTCTCACAAAGTCTATCGATGCTAACACATATTATACCATATGCTTGCCCTTACTTTCAATCGCCATTACAATGAATACACTTGGTTGGAGATCTTGAAGGACTTTTTCAAGCTTGTAACATAGGTTCAGGAAAAGGCATGATATTATTTTGGTACAAAGTAACTACACCCTCTTTGAACATCTACATCATACTATTTAACCCAACTTTTGACCATGGACCACTTTTTTCGTTTTCAAAATTCACACATGCCTACTTTTGCTACCTTGATTTACCCAATTCCTTGAAAGAATTTTCTTTTTGACGATTTCTTTTGCAATCCATGCTATTTCTTCTTTTTATGATTCTTTTCTTTTTTTTACTTTCTCTCTTTACTTAGTTTTATAGGCATCCACTTACAATATCATGGCCCAAGGTCACTTCTTCTAAAACTTATCACCCCCAACTTAGGCATTTCGCCTCAAGTTTCATTTTTCAAGTTCAGGGAGGGTAGGGTTTAGATGAGGGATAAACTATAAATGGTTTAAGGCTTGTAATATGGTTGCCAAAGAAAGGCTTGAAGGCTCAAAATGGGTAACTAAGGATCCAATTCTATGTACGGGTAGGCTATTTAGATTAAAGTGGGTTCCTATGTTCACAAAGAAGGCCTAAGATTATTTCACCAACCAAGATAATTATAATTAGCCTTGAGAGACTAATGAAGCAAGTTCTAGATGATACAAATATGCATGAGAGTTAGACAATTACGCTCACCACATATGGCATGCAAACTTTTCAAAAGGCTCAACTGCATTTCCTACTAAGACAAAAGAAAGTATTTACCATATACAACAAATTAAAGACTTTGGAGTCACAAAAAAAGGTAAAGTATTGTTACAAAATTATTCACATCCCTTGATTTTTAAAAATTTATAGATGGAGGGGTGTGTTTGCTTCGCATTTACACCAAGCAAAATTTGTTATTGATGGTAACAAACCAAATCGCCGTCTTACATTTTGGCTCTCATGCGGGCAAACCATATGGCTACTCATAATTTACCTTAGGTAGTAGGGCAATCCCCAAATTCCAATGCTACAGGTACTTAGATTTCCCCTACATCTATGAAATAAAACCCAATCACGACAATTTTTCCTTAAGAATATCGTCACTCAATCCATCATAGGGAAAGGATCATTCGAGATCAATCAAGAGAAATACACCAATATCTATGCATTGGGGTGAGAATTTTAGATTATGATGCCCGAACGTAAGTGTGCCCGAACACAAATGTAACTCCACCCCCAACGTAAAGAGTTGAAGTGCCCTCACTGCAGCATGTAAAAGAAATACAATGGTTAAAAAAGACTCCCTTAAGCATCAGCATCAATTATATTTTTTTGTTTCTAAATATAAATAATCGTCTTTCTAAAATTTTTTAAAAACATATTGACCTGACACGCTGCTTACGAAAACTTAAATTATGAATGTATTTTATCACATTAACCTTATTGATGCTGGACTGGGACTCTAAAATTGACTATTTTTTATATTGCTATAGAATTCTAAATTACCAAATTAACTTAAGAAAACTCTAATCGTATTGATTATTATGGATGCTATTTTGGAATATTACTTTATGTCGTCATTTAATACTAATGATAAAAGAAAAAATATGACAAAATTATTTATTATTTCTAAATTATAGAAGAGCCAGTATTGGTGTGGTTTTGAGATGCCTACTTCAACAGGTTGTTTGCTCTGTTACTTTACTATATTACCCCTAATTAATTATTATAAGTTATTTATATATTAAAAATTAATAATATTTAATTAAAAAATAAAATAGATATTTATGATATATCTATTTCAGCTGGTTCAACAGTAATTTTACTACATCACCCCTAATTAATTATTATAAGTCATTTATGTATTACAAAAATTAATAATATCCAATCTGTGATTTTACTCTATCGTCCCTAATTAATTATTATAAGTCATTTATGTATTAAAAATTAATATTATTTAATTAAAAAGGTAAAATAAATATTTATGACATGTCTGCTTCAGCTGCTTCAACCGTGATTTTACTGTAGCACCCTCTAATTAATTATTATAAGTCATTTATATATTAAAAATTAATAATATTTAATTAAAAAAATAAAATAGACATTTATGACATGTCTGCTTCAACTGCTTCAACCATAGTTTTACTAAATATCCTCCCTAATTAATTATTATAAGTCATTTAAGTATCAAAAATTAATAATGTTTAATAAAAAAAGGTAAAATAGATATAAAAATGATAAATTAACTCTTGATATTTTAAATTAAATTGACGCCTTATATGATGTCCACTTAAATTTTTTTCACAAGTATTTTTATAGTAATTTTGTTATGTCATTTCTAATTGACTGTTGTAAGTCATTTAAGACATTTATGATTTGTTTCTTCAATCGTAATTTTATTATATCACCCCTAATTAATTATTATGATCATCTAAGCATTGTTCCACTTAAATTGAGATTAAAAAAATATTATAACTATAATAATTAAAAATTTAAATTATTTTAAAAATATAATTGACTATCGACGACACAAAACTCTGTGCAAGGAGAGTAACATGTATATTATTCAAAAGTTACATAAAAAGTATTATAAATTACAATAGTTAACAACTTAAAATATCTAAAAATAATTTAATATGTTATATATTTTTAAAAAATACTTAAATACTATAAATCACAATAATTTACAACTTAAAAATTTAAAAGATATAAAATATTTGATTGACTTTCGAAATTATATTGGTGTCACTTAAATTGGACTAGAAGAAAAGTATTATAAATCAAATAATTAAAAACTTAAACTGTTTTAAAAATATAAATGAATATCAATGTCATAAAAGTTTGGACAAGAAAAATAACGTATATTATTTGAAAATTACATAAAACATCTACAGAAGTATATTTTATTGTGTTCTCAAAGTCAAATAACTTAAATTAATATGACAGACCGTAACTTATAGTTTTTTTATGATTTATTGTGTTCTCAAAGTCAAATAACTTAAATTAATATGACAGACCGTAACTTATTGTTTTATTTTTTATATAATTTTTAAAACATTTAAAATTTAGATTTAAAATAAAAATTTAATTTAATTTAACTTTAAAGAATAAGTTGACAAATAAAAAGAAGGAGAAATGAAAGTAAAGGAAGTTTATATTAGCTTAGTAGGGGAATACAATGCAACTTTGAATTATTAATTGCGACCCAAATGAAAGTAAAGGATGTTTATATCAACAATTATTTTTTATTTTATACAACAGGTGTCAAGTCTTACGTATCAATTTTAATATCATACTTTATACTTAATCTAGCAAATCTCAGTCATATGATTAAAGATCTAAACTTCAAAATGCATCAAATTTTGTTATTTACATGAGTAAGTTATGCATAATTATCTTGTGAGATAATTTGGCTTCTTGAAAAATACTATCAAGTAGTTAATATATTTTGTTTTATAATTCATAATTCGTATTTATATCATTCTAACTTATCGTACATAGTAAAAATATCTTAGTACCTAACCCGTGCTGACACGGGCCATGCTCCACTAGTGTATATGGTACTTGCAAAATGGTTCATTTAATTAAAAAAAATAGAGAATAAAGTTAGGAATAGTTATTTTTATAAGACTAGTCACGGGAAGCAAGTGTAAAGCAGGTCCAACATCTATCCTAAATTAATATTATAACAATAATCATATCAATTAATGTGACATCTATTGAATTTTAAAATTTAAATAAATTCATTTTTCATAGTAATTTTTGTGTATATTCTTAAAATAGTTTAAGTTATCAATAATTGTGATGTAATTTTCAAATATATAATTTTGTTTCAAAACTTTAATTCAAAATTAAAATTAAACTCAATAAATGTATAAATTAGTAAAGAGTGTGAAAAACAAAATTCGATCGACCTATATTACTGTTTTTCAAATAACACGGGCGCAGTATATATTATTTTTTTGTCTCAATGTATGCGACACAAATATAATTTATATAATCAATCATACTTTAATATGTTTTTAGATATTTAAGTTGCTAAATATTGACATTTATAAAAATTTTCTTGTAGTTTTCAAATCATATACATTACTCTCCGTGTTCAAACTCTTGTGTATTGATAGTCAATTATATTTTTTAATTATTTAAGTTTTTAATTATTGTGATTTATAATACTTTTTTCTATTCCAATTTAAGTGACTGATATAATTTTTAGATTCAACCAAATATTTTATATCTTTTAATTTTTTAAAATTATCAATTATTGTGATTTATAATAATTTTTACGTTTTTTTTTGAAATATATAACAGAGTAATTTGTTTTAGATATTTTAAGTTGTTAACTTTTGTAATTTATAATACTTTTAATGTAATTTTCAAATAATATATGTTACTCTCCTTGTCCAAACTTTTGTGGCATTATAGTCAATAACATTTTTTTAAAAATTTAAATTTTAAATTATTATAATTTATAATACTTTTTCTTACATTCCAATTTAAGTGACATAATGCTTAGATGACCATAATAATTAATTAGGTGTGATATCATAAAATCATAATTGAAGCAACGAAGCAGGCATATCTTAAATGACCTACAACAACTAATTAGTAGTGATATAACAAAATTACTATAAAATTTACTTGTGAAATAAATTAAGTGGGACTCATATAAGACATCAATTTAATTTAAAATATCAAGAGTTAATTTATTATTTTATATGTATTTTACATTTCTAATAAATATTATTAATTTTTTAATACTTAGATAAGTTATAATAATTAATTAGGGGTGATATTTAGTAAAATTACGATTGAAGCAACTGAAGCAGACATGTCATAAATATCTATTTTATATTTTTGATTAAATGTTATTAATTTATAATACATAAATAACGTATAATAATTAATTAGGAATGATATATTAAAATTACGAAGTAAGAAGCTAAAGCAGATAGCTAAAACAACCATGTTGACAGACAGAGCTGCCTGCTTCTCTTCCCTTTTCCTCTTATTAGATAGTAAAATTATAATATATAAAAGAGGCTGGGAAGCAGGTGATGGTCGTCATGCCTACTTCCAAGGGCAAAATGATCTTTTCCCAAAGTCTTTTCCCAATTCTACTACATGATGCTCCACCGCCTCATTCATCTCTCACTGCATCTACTCTCATCCCTTACTTTCTCCACTGCCTCATCCATCTCTCAGTCTGTCTATTGTCATTTCCTTCATCAAATCTTTACTTTTGTAGCTGTTTTGTTTTTTTTTTTTTTTGCTAATTTCGCTTCTCTGCGCTGTAGTTATTGCTATCGCTTTTGTTGAAAATTGTGTTTCTCAAGCTTCCATTCAGGTTATTAATAAATTTTACTTCTATTTGATTTCGGTTAAATATATAAATCATTTTCGTTTTGCTTTGATTTGAATTTAGTTACAATCTTGTAATGAATTTTAGAATCATTTTGTGATTCAGTTTGATCTAATTTATTTTAGGAATTTGAAAGTCACTTCGACTTGAATTTATTTATGTTTCATTTGATCTAAATCCTTTTAGGAATTTGAAAATCAATGCGAATTAAATTTAGTTATATTTTTCTATAGGAATTTTGATATTATTTTGAGCTTTACTTTGATCTAAATTTGGTTATATATATATATATATATATATATATATATATTTGGGAGTTTTACTTTGAGTTGAAACTGATTATAGCTTTTTTTGTTTTTAGTTCATCGAAATTGTAAATTGTTTTGCTATTTTCATTTTGATTTGAATCTGGTGGTGTTTTTTGTTCCTTTTTTTAAATTTATAGATCGTGATTGATATTTTTGAGCTTAGGTTAACTTAATTTTAGGCTTTTCCTGCAGAATTATTACTGAGATTCATAGATGACGGAGCTTTTGTATAGTATTTGTTCCTTGCATTAAGAATAGAGATTATATTTCGGTTATCGCACTATTTTAGTTACTGTTCGCTTATTAGTTGCATGCCTACTTTTCATAGTACTTATTTTGATTTATTGTACTTGAGCTGAGGGTAATCCCGAAACAACCTTTCTAACTGCAAGAGGTAAGGGTAAGGGTAAGGTCTGTATGCACTTTACCCTTCCCGGACCTCACGTGTGAAATTTCACTAAGTGTGTTGTTGTTGTTGTTGCATTAAGAACAGAGATGCGTGTTCTTAAATATACAGAAAATTATGATAATAGGTAAGATTTACTCTTTGGATGGAAGTTCATTAAAAGAGAAGTTTTATTGTGGGGAAAGTTAGTGTTAGTATTCTCTGCCTTCTGCTGGAAATTAGTGTGACAGTATGACATGTAATTTTCAGGGAAGTTCATCCACCTCTCAGTCTACAAGGGAAAGGCTGAGATCCGTAGAACGCAAAAGGAATCTTGATTTGGTATGTAGCACCTTTGTTTTGTGGTGTATTTTGGGGACTTGAGAGATTTTCAAAATGGGGATGTAACCAGTGGAGAAGAGGAGGATCAGATGGGTATTGGGTCCCCTCTGTTTGTTTCGAAAATCAAAGATGTGTCTCTTTGTGTGAGGTTCTATTATATTTGTTTTTTTAGCATTTGCATTTTTATGATGATAGTTATACCCTGCGTTGTCTCACGAGTAGATTTGAGGAGAGTAAAATATAATCGATATTTAAAGTTTCTTCCTATAGCTGCATTATATGCTATTTTTCTATGGTTTATTATATGCTAAGAGTTTCCTAACAAATTGAAAAGTGAAACCTTTCTTCCAGGTATATTAGTTTCGGTGAATTCGGTGCCTTTTACCATTTTCTTTGTTTTCTTTTCTTACGTTAAGTGGCATGACTCGACAAAGGTAAAATAATGAAAAGAGTCATATAAGTGAGAGATTCCTGATGAGCAGTTGATAACTGCATGAAAATATTTTGTAGAAGTCCTTTTCATGCATAGCTCTATGAGTTAACATTCCTGCTTCTCTGTATACTTTCTTACTAGGCAAAGGTCAACCATGGAGAGCTTTTGATTATATGGCCCACTGGAACAGGAAAGTCATACCTAGAAAAAGTTATTACGACAGAAGTAGATTCAACTTTTTCCAGGTAAGACAAAACTGGTGTCCGAGATTCAGGTTCTTCTGCATTTTATTAAATGAAAAAGTTTATATGTACCATCAAATCTTCTTTAACAAATTCACTGCTGGCTATTGTAGATTAAATAAGAGAATAGAGCTGATAAGGGACATAACACGATTTTTATTTTGTTAACAAAAGAATATTATGAGTTGAAGATTAAAGGATTTCTTGCTACTAAAATTGGTATTCAAGCACTCCTTGTTAAATAATGAATAATTTTGGATGACGGACAATGTATTTTTCATTCGTGAAATACTTGATACATCTTCTCTTGATGAACTTTACTTCACGGGTCATATAGTTTTGATATTGTGTAATTGTATGTTCAACCAATATGGACTATAGAATCTAAGTTGCAACTTGTTTTATGTTCTCTTTTGAAATTTATTGGTGTTATTGGTACTTTTGCAGATGTAATCGATAAGCAACTACTTCATTGTACACTTGAACTTGCAAAAGGTAAGAATTGTTCGATAATTTCAATTTTGTTGTCAAAGATGTAATTGAAGTCCGTCTTTATGATAAATCTATTGGAGCTTTTAGATGAATTTGTTGCAGCTATATTACACTTAATGTAAGTTGCAAGTGTCATTGAAAGAATTAAGAAGAATGTATGATTTCCACATAAAATGGGTTTCGGAGAAGGTATAATATGTGCAATCCATACCGCTACTTCAAAGATGAGGTAAACAGGTTGTTTCTAAAAAAACCTTATACTTTAATACTTTTTAACGAATTAAATTTGCAATGTACAGATGCCCAGGTTAATTTTGCTTTTACTATTTTCTCACTCTATATATGTGGTGTCATGTTCCACATCTGCAAATCACCCTTCATTTATAACCCTTTGACTCCTATATTTGAACTATAGTTTCTTGTTGTACCTTTTTGATCCATAAAGAGTTTATTTTATCAGGCAACAAGAAGTAGGATGTAAATTGAATAGTATTTTCATTTTCTGATAGGCACTTTGAAAATTATTACTATGTGCAATGTTTATTTTGCTGGTATTTTTCACTTCACTTGTGCATGAGTGTCTAAGTTATAGTATAATTGTGTGACTATTATTCAGGTCAGTAATCAAAAAGAGTACAAGAACTAAATAAAGTGAGAGCTCAAGCCGTATTCCTGTCGCCATACCAGCTGATGGATCTTTGTGGCTTTGGGGAAGTTCTAAGTGTGGGAAACTTGATCTTGGCAAAGAAATATCAACGTTGCTATGCTATAATAATAACTGTTTAGAATTTTCTTTGTTTCCCAAGTGTAGTTTTCAATTCATATGGTATTGGTAAATGGCAGATCTCATTGGATTGGGGTCATGCTCTTGTGCTAGCTAAGAGGAACTTACTGAAACTCACTTGATGGATTTTCTCAAGCGATACAAATAATAGCTACATCATTATTATTGGGCTCGCGCTAGTTACTAGTATATATATGCGTGAGTGGCAGCTGAAAGCAGGCAGCTGGCGGTAGACATGCCTGCTTCTAGCTGCCTACTTCTAGCTGCCTGCTTGCTCCATGATTTTACTATTTCACCCCTAATTAATTATTATATGATATTTACGTATTAAAAAAATAATATTATTTAATAAAAAATATTATAAATATTTATCACAAAAATAGACATTTATGACATAGTTGTTTCAGCTGCTTCAACTATAATTCTACTATATAATCCATAATTAATTATTATGAGTCATCCAAGTATTTAAAAATTAATAATATTTACTCTAAAAAGGGTCAAATAAACATAAAATGATAAATTAACTATTGATATTTTAAATTAATTTGACATCTTATATGAGGCTCACATAAATTTTTTTCCCAAATATTTTTATAGTTATTTTGCTTTATCATTTCTAATTAGTTATTATGAGTCATTCAAGACGTGTTAGTTTTGTTACTTCAATCATAATATTTGGTTAACTCTCGAAATTATATCAGTATCACTTAAATTGAAATAGAAAAAAATATTATAAATCACAATAATTAAAAATTTATATTACTTTTAAAATATAAATTGACTATCAATACAATTACAATTGCAAACAACTTAAAATAGTAAAGTACAACAGCAAAAAAGTATGGCCAAACCCATCGGTGGCCCCCTAAACTTGGCATGATCTTTCACTCAGGCACCTCAAGTGAACGATGTTCATTTTTGGCACCTCAAGTAGCTATAAGTGTGTCATTTTGACACTTTTCACTGACATGATAAAGAAAGTGCATTACACTCTCTATAGGCGCGTGAATGATGAAATTTAGACGATTTTTAATTTTTTTTCCCCTTCTTCTTCTTCTTAATTTTTCCAACCATTTTTCATACTTTTTCACCTTTGCATCAACCTTAAACTCAAATAAGTTCTTCAAATCTCTCAATAGTTGTAGTCCCTCTCTCCCAACACTATTATTTCTTAATTTTTTGATTAAAAAAATCATTTTTTTAGCATAAAAAAAATATAGACTCAAAAATCATCTTGAAAAATATTTTTTTGGCCATCAATGGCGAATTCATTAACAATTAGTGTTGGTCATCAATGGAAAATTCATTGAAAATTATTTTTGTTGAAAATTATTCACCGACGCCTCCATGATGATTTATTATTGCAGAAAATTTCAATCACAGACCCCAATTTATGGGTATGTTGGTTGTTGCATTGATGAATTATTGCATTGTTGTATTTTGAACAAAGCGAAAGAGAAAAGCAATGAAACTTTGCTATTGCAATCACAAGTACTTATGACCATTATTGTTATTGAAGAAATTTTAAAGACATTTTTTAGAGATGAAAATCAAAGAAGATAATCGAGGAGGGGGGGAGGGGGTTGCGCTGTTGCAGCATTAGTTTGTGGGAAAGGGGGTTGCTGCAGCAACCTTAGGATGGTGGTGGGGTGGCAGTAATCTTGTGGTGGTGGTGGGATGGGGGTACTTGGAGAAGATGATGGTTGGGGGGGAGTTATTTAATTATTGATTTTTATTTAAAATTAAAGTTAATTATTTAAAAATTGATTTTTAAAATTATAATTTATTTAAAATTATTATTTTAACAAGAACGCCACATGTCGTTTTTTAATTGGTGGTATGCCATGTCAGCAAATGTGTGTATTACACACACTTTGTAAAATCAGTTGATTGTAAAAAAAGTGTCAAAATGACACAGTTAATAGTTGGTTGAGGTGTCAAAAATGAACATCGTCCACTTGAGGTGACTAATTCCGTTTGCATATGTTACGATCTAATTCTGTCGTCAATGAAATTCTCCAAAAGGAGAATCAACTAATTCCAGAACATTAAATCAACACCTGACCAAAATAAGACAACTAACTATTTTTTATTAAATAAAGCAATATCTCCAATATTTTAAACAATAAATAATGCGGAATAAACGAACTTAACGAGTCCACTAAAACTTGAAAGTTATTATAAGAAAACATAGATAAATATCAACAAATGGGTTAACCCAAAACAATCGATAACAAAACATTGATAAGTATCAGCAAATAAGTTTAACCCAAAACAATTGAAAATGTTTCAGTCCGAAACAATGGATCAGAAACTGAATGAAGAACTCATGGCATCTCAGAAGATGTTGTTCACTCTTAAGTTTGATATGGAATCACAATAAAAGTCTCGAAACAGTTGCCAGAATATGCTCTACACTTAATAAAAAAAGAGCACGTATAGTATCAGTATACAAGAAACAACAGAGTATGGGAAGGGTCATTGGTCAACCCAAAATGACAAATATGAACACATAATCATAACTTAGTAAAATAAGACAACCATGAACATCTACCATATAAACTTAGCTCAATTTCATAACACTTAACCTTATTCAACAACTTTATGGAACTTAGTCATTGTAAGTTAACATAGATAACAAATCAAGTCAAGATAATAACTACCATTAAGACTCCAAGTCAACAACCATGACACCAATAATTTGATAAACCATGCCTCAATTACATAAGTAAATTTACAATATAGAGTTATGTCGCAACTTACAATTAGCCCGGACCACTAAAAGATCCATAAGTATAACAACAATGACAATAATCATGCAACTCTATTTACATAAGGAATCTACCTTTAGAAAATAAAAACATGAACCCTGTTCACTCAAGAAATCAAAATGACAAGTCAACACTTAAGACTAATTCACTCAAGGACCCAATCAAACAGCAAACACATAATCCCCAGTTCACTCAAGGAACCATCATACTCATTTGTACCTTGTACATACTGCTAAGGGTCTTATGGTCGCCCACTAGTCATGACCTTTAAAGAACGTGCTCTAGTCTATGTACCGAATTCTAGGCATTAAGTGTCATGACCTGAGACTACCTCCTAGTCGTAACACGGTGTTTAGAATCACAAGTGATCCCAAGCTAACCTATGTACTACTGCATGATACTTGAGCAACTGATTTTATATATATATATAAAAAAAAAAAACTAAGCGAAAGCACTGCAAAATAAGTTGTTTCAATACACAACTATTTAAAGTTTACAACACTAAAATATGAGAGGGAGACACTCAAATTACAAATATTGACTCTAACTGGCCATCTATGAAGCATCTACTATATTGACTATAAGTAGTCGGGATATGATCCCCAACTATCCCTAATTAATATATAAGAATAATAGAAATAAAATACAAGAACTGCAACTGACTTGAGTCCCGTCCCCAAAGTAAGGGAACTTTTCTCTTGCTGGTTGTATGATGAGAACTGTCTAGCCCTGGTGTATGGGCTACATTTGGTTCCTACATTATGAAGCAATGTATCCACAAATGTATTTATATGGTCAGTACTTTGAAATGTACTGAGTATCTGAGACATGCACTAAATCATAAAAATATTTAATATATTCTTTAAAGTTGAGGACATAAGCTATTCGCTATAATATGATTTTAAATCATGGTGTATGTAAAAGCTGTAAGACTAATTAAAATTTCTATATCATATGCTAAAAACATTTATGTAAGCTAGAACGTGGTAGAAACATGATATGTCGGAGGTTTGAGTCCCCCATAGAGCATATTTATATCCTCTGATTCATGCGGCCCATGCATTGGGCCCTTTTAGATTGGGGAGAGCTGGGCCCATACAGCCCGTGGGTGCCTTTTTATGTTATAACAGTTGAGCTACATAATCTAGACTAAAGTTTAAAGTGCATGTTAAGTCTTGCCCCCTATTCTGGCATGTGATATTTATATATATGCATTTGATTATGTGTATTAGTTTTTAATGATTTTGGACTGTCAATCGCAGCATTATGTTATCCTTATCCCTGAGTTACATGCCAGTGTTCACCCCACTAACCATGTCCGAACGTTGTATCCCTATGCGATGTAGGCATTAGAGGTACTTCTACTTTTTCTAAGAAAAGTTAGGTGGATCGGCTCGGTTCATCTGTTCATTGTGGTGAAGTGGTGAGCCTCAATTCTCCAGAAGGCTTATACATTTTATCAGTTCTTATCTTAGATTAGAATTGAGATTTTTCATTATCATTAACATTATCATTGTCATTGTTAGAGTCAGGAACATATCCCGACCAAGACTAATTTTTTATTCTTTTGTAGAAGGCTTTGTTGGATTACTGTGGACTTGGGTGATGTCGGTAGGTTGTTTGGCTAGTTACTGGTTGTCGGTTATAGATAAAATTTAATTATCATTAAGCTTATTCTTATGCTATCTTGTTATATGTTCAAAAGTCATCCGACGTTGAGGATGTTGTGTTCACTTGGTTAGATGCAGGGGGTAGTCTCCGGTCCATGTGGGACTTGAGATACCCATCACGGACAGGCCCTAGTTTGGGTCGTGACAAGTACCACATGAAAATCTCAAGTTAAATTTGAATAGGATGTAAGACCATACCGAGGATTATGTATCAATACTATCATGAATGCATGAATGTATAAAACGAATGCAAGACCAAGTAAAGCATGTACTAAAAGGATATGAATAGCTAAATAAACTGAATAACTGATAAACTGAACACTTGGTCACAAACTTGAGCTGATATAATCTGCATACTAAACTGAAACTATGGGAGCTATTATGTAACTGGCATGACCGAATTTGAGCTGATCGGGGTCCAATTTGTAAACCTAGTTGGAAGGGTATTGGTACCTTGCTAGCGGTACCAACACATGGCTGATGATGTAGATCTAACAAAGCTGATGTCCCGACGGACTAGGGTGTCAGTCCTAAATTGACGGGTGACCCCTAAAAATATGTCAGTCCTAAACTGGCCGGTGACATCTCATAACCAATGTTAACTACGTAGTTTTAGAACTTAGGGACTTCTACTAAAGGTCTCAGACCTCTACTGGCGGGTGAGCCTTCATCCCTAGGTTCGCTCGATTCTAAGTCCTACTCCCAACTAAAAGACACTAAAATATAAGCTGGTGCATGCACTGATAATGAATATGCTCAAGTCATGGTATTTTTAAAATAACAATGCATGAAAAATCTGAAGAAATCATGAGCATGTAACCTGATATATTTAGCATGATGTAATACTAGTGAGTTCTTATTAAGAAAATGATACTCCGAATATGATGATAAAATCATGATTCTGACTGCATTATTACTTGGAATTGGAAACATGCAAAAACATCTAAGTATTGGGTGTTCATAATCCTCCAACACTGAATAATACTTTACTTACAATAACATCATTTAAATAGCTATAAGGAAATTTAAGATTCAAAGACCCAAAACATAGAATATATCACTAAGTTGATGAAATCCATGATTATGAGTATGTGAATATGTTAAAATTATGAGGACAACATGCTCACATAGTTCAATTCATAACTTGATAAATTGACATGGTATCAACTGGACATGATATGGACGACTGAGATTATAAAACATATAAGAGTATAATTCATATGGGAAAACACAATATCACGATTTGTATTCAAAACTATTAGGAGAAATCGAGTAAATTCACATTTAACGTTGAAATTTTATAAAAAAGAAGGAAAAGGATTTATACTTGAAAAACAAGGGATTCTTGGGACTCAATGGGTAGAAGGAAACCATTTATGAATATCCCATATACCTGAGTTGCTTGAATTCTTGAAGAAAACTTAGTATTGGGACTTTGGATAGTTGAATTCTTGGAAGAATATTTGATTTTTTTTGTGTGTTCTTGAGGATGGGAGGGAATTGAGTATTGTTAACTAATAGAGAATGGGGCAAATAATGCCTCTCTTGGGTGTTAAATCATGAATTGGGTGTTTTGGGAGAGGGGAAAGAACACAAATGCCCCCTTTAACTTTAATGTAACTGCAGGATTTATATAGCCTCCATGGCAAGGACTCTATAGTAGAGGCTAGCCTTCGTGACACGCTGTGTATGCGGAGACTAAACTCTGTGACATGCTACATATCGCGGAGGTCCAGTCTCCGTGGCACGTCAAAATCTAGGAGGCATACTACCTATGTTGTCTAAAAATACCCCTAACCTCTTCCAAAAATTTTGAAACTCTCCTGAATGACCCTTTTAACATCCCTAAACATATTTTAACTCATTAATCAATGTTTTGAATACGAAAATTCCTAAAGTAAAATGATCAAAATCATGGGGTGTTAAAATGGCCATGACACTTGTACTTAGTGTAAATTAAATGGCTTGGGACTTCTAAACATGTGATGAATAGCTGAAAACTAGTCTAGGATCTTGTGGGGTATTACAAATATCTCCCCCTTAGGATCATTTGTCCCCGAATGAAATTGTCTGAGCTGAGATACTAAGAAGACTGAGATCATGTACTAAATACTTATAAGTTGGATCATGACTAAATAACTGAATCTGAAACATGATACATATACTGAACTGAATTCTTAATTTTCATGGACGTGAATGAATTACCTCATGGAATAGCCATACTCATGAAACTTTGGATAGTAAGACTATATAGAAAGATGGAGAACTATAGAAGCTTATCTGTCTGATTGCTAAACTAAATTGCTGGCAATTCGGACTAACTCATACTGAAAGTTTATGCCCAACTGGAATATTTCTTCAAAACCCTTTCTAAGAAGCTCTAGTAACATTAGGGAGCAAAGCATATTGGACATGATCTAGATAAGATATCTGAATAAGGAATCGCAACATGGCTACAACTCTATAAATAGAATATAAGCCTATAAAACATATACTAAGATAGAATACTATGCCTTAGGCAATGTAACTGCTAACTTTTAAGCTTAGCTACACTTCAAAATACTCCCTCAACTGTGCTTTTCCTCTTAAATACTACCCTTCATTTGACACCACTTATACTCTTCACATGGACATTGATAACTCCATCTACTAAATTCTGAGCTGAACTAAATTCACTCACCATGTTGAAGCCTACTCAAATTGACAATGTACCCCATATAACACCATAATACTAGTCTAAACCACGAATTCAATACCCCATGTGTTTTCACAGCTCTCATTTTAAGAATAATACTCTGTACCACTTCAATAACTAACTTCAACCTCTTACTAGGAATTCATTAACGCACAATGCCTTCATCCACTTCTATCACAACATGACATTCAAGCCTATCATTATAACCGTATATGAACTGCTAGGCAACCAACCCACCTAGGATTTTTTTCTATATTCTCTAATACCTCTATAAATAATAACTTTTTGCACTATTCTTAAGAAGACCCACATAGAATTCTCAACTAACCATGACATATACCAAAGCTTGGTATCAATCTTACTTCACACTTATAGCCTTAGATAAAGCAAGCATATAACAATCCTTCCCCAATAAGAAATATTTACTATCTCCCATCTAAGCAATTATTCATCCATTTCCATCACCACTATCTTTATATAAGGAGAGGTTATTGAAAGGATAGAACATGAGGACCTGAAGCATGAAAGAATACTATGCATAAATTTGACACATAATTGAGGCCTGGGGAATAAAGTATCAAGACATTGATTCATTAAAGAGATCTAAACTGAAGACATACATCACATAACATGAACTTTCACTGGTCATTAAGGGTGTACCATGAGTTCTGTGAACTGAGCATACTGTAAAACATGAGTACATAGGTCATGAGCTGCATGACCTGAGTTTGGAGTTCATAAATTCATGGAATATGATTCATACTTCTGAGCAAACTGGAACTCCTTATGCTAGGAACTGGGAGTGTACATGATTTTATAGAAAGGGCATGAAATGAGCTATGATCATAGAGCTGACTTGTAAGGCATGAGTAGATGTCGTGATGACTGAAGTACAAGAAATTGCACTGAGATATGAATGGGTCAAGCAGGATGCCCGGCTGTTGTTTTAGAACTCACTAGCATCACTACTAGAATTTGAAAACTTGACTTGGTTCCTTGCTCTATCACTCTCCCCCCCCCCCCTCTCTTAGATTTCTGCCATCACTTTAAGTCTGTAGGCCCCTTTAATAAACTCTAAATTGAACTGTAACCACTCTACTCTAGAGTTTGAGATATAACAATACACATAAATAATAAACTCACCCTAAAAGACTATATCTTAAAGTGTAAAACACTTTGCTAGTACTCCCTTTTGAAATAGAACTCTTGACTTTCTAGAGCCCCAATAGTTATCATATAATAACTCAAACACTTACTAACTTAGAATCTTTAGGAGTATCACCTTACCCTAAGTTCATACCATCTAGAATTTCAAACTTTTCTTTCTAGTAGCTTAATCATTGATAATTTAGACTTAGATTCTAACACTTAACATAGATATCTCAAAACTTTTAATAAACTATATACTAACTTAGTACTACCTGGATAGGAATCATGAAACACTAATCCACACAAAATTTTATGAACATACTCAACCTTAACAAGATCTTCTATTATTGTGGTCACTACCCAATCTCTATCCCAACTAAAGTATTAATATGCTTTAAGTCTCCCTTAACTGGGAAATCTCTCTCAAAGTGCTATTAAACAAACTACACAACACTTTTCTGGCTCCCTGGATACATAATCTACTAAATTTAGATAAACATTATCCCCAATTTTCTGCTGTTAAAATTCTGAGTCCATGCTTCTAACTCTAGATCATATGCTGTCGTAGGATTCTGAGAAGGGATCTGGGGGCACATCTGGATACGGCTTAGTGTATGATTCTCATGAAAATGAATGAAATATTTCAAACTTTGGAACATAAAGGCACTGATGGGATCCTTTCGAGCCCACATGCAATCCCATAACTGCTTGTGGGGACTATTTGAGAAAACTCTATCAGTAGGAATTTAAGCTTGATTAATTTTATTACCTCAAAAATAAGGCAGAGTTAACAAGAATGGAGTAACATAAGAATCCACATAAGTTTCTTATAGAACATCTCTACAGCACGATCTGAAAAATGAAAGAAGGAATTAAATGCCTTTTAGCCTCTCAAAGAAAAGTATAGATGTCTTCGTATCATTCGGCAAGAATCTACTAGACATGGCATCATAGACACCCTAGGATACTTGAACCTTGTGCTCTAATACCATGTATGTTACAACCCGAGACTACCTACTAGTCATAACACAGTACTTAGAACCACAAGTAATTTCAAGATAACCCATGTACTGGCATGATACTTGAGCAACTGATTTAAAATAAATATATATATATATATATATTATATATATATATGTGTGTGTGTGTGTGTGTGCTAAATAACTGAGTGGAAGCTACACTGCTATTTAAAGTATACAACACTAAAATCTGAGAAAGAGAGACACACACTTAAATTAAAAATACTGACTCAAACTGACCATCTATGAAGCCTGTAATATACTGAATATAGGTAGTCAGGACATGACCCCTAACTATCCTTAATCAATACTTAAGGATACTGAGAAATAAAATACAAGAACTACAATTGACTTGAGTCTTCAAAGTAAGGGAACTCATCTCCCGCTAGTTATATGTTGAGAATTGTCTGACCCTGATATGTGGGCTACATCTGGTACCTACATTATGAAGGAATGTAGCCACAAAAGCATATATGTGGTAAGTACATTGGAATGTACTGAGTATGTGAGACATGAACTAAATCATGGAAATACTTAATATATGCTTTAAAGTTGAGGACATAGACTATTCACTAAAATATGTATTTAAATCATGGTTGTATGTAAAATTTGTAAGATTTATTAAAATTTCTATATCATGAGCTGAAAATTATTTATGTAAGTTGGAAAGCGGTATAAACATGAATACCATATGCAAATCTCAAGTTAAATCTAAATAGGCTATAAAACTATACTGAGGATCATGTACGAATACTGAGTATAAATACATGAATGTATAAAATGAATGCAAGACCAAGTAAAGCATGTACTAAAATGATCTGAATAACTAAATAAACTAAATAACTAATAAACTGAACACTTGTCCTTGTAAACTTGTGCTGATATAATCTGAATACGGAACTGAAACTATAGGAGTTATTATGTAACTGACTTGCCCCAATCTGAGCTGATCAAGGTCCAACCTGTAAACCCAATTGGAAGGTGTTGGTACCTTCACAAGGTTACCTATACATGATCTAAAATTTGGATCCAACAAAGCTGACATCCCGAAGGACTAGGGTGTCAGTCCTATACTGGTGGGTGACCCCTAAGAAAGTGTTAGTCCTAAACTGGCGGGTGATATCTTATAACCTATGTTGGCTCGTAGTTCTGGAACTTAGGGACTCTACTAAAGGTATCAGTCCTCTACTGGTGGGTGAGCCTTCATCCTTAGGTTCAATCAGTGCTAAGTCCTACTCTCAACTGAAAGACATTGAAATGTAAGCTGGTACATGCACTGATAACGAATATGCTCAAGTCATGGTATTTTGAAAATAATTGTGCATGCAAAATCTAAAGAAATTATGAGCATGTAAAATGATGTATTTAGCATGATGTAATACTGGTGAGTTCTTATTATGAAACTGATACTCCGAATATTATGATAAAATCATTATTTTGACTTCATTGTTACTTAGAATCGGAAACACGCATAAACATCTAGGTATCGAGTGTTCATAACCCTCCAGCACTGAATAATAATTTAATTACAATAACATCATTTAAAACACTGTAAGGAAATTCATGATTTATAGACCCAAAGCATAAAATATATCACTAAGTTGATAAAATCCGTGATTATGAGTATGGGAATATATTAAACTTATGAGGACAACATACTTACATTGTTCAATTCATAACTTGATAAATTGACATGGTATCAACTGGACATGATAGAGATAACAGAGATTATAAAACATGTAATAGTATAATTCACATGGGAAAACACAATATAACAATTCATATTCAAAACTATTAGGAGAAATCGAGTAAATTCACACTTAACATTGAAATTTCATAAAAAGAAGAAAAAAGGTTTATACTTGAAAACAAGGTATTCTTGGGACTCAATTAGTAGAAGGAACCCATTAATGGGTATCCCACATACCTGAGCTGCTTGAATTCTTAAAGAAAACTTAGAATTGGGACTTTGGATGGCTGAATTCTTGGAAGAAGCTTGAATTTTTTTTGTGTTCTTGAAGATGAGAGGGAATTGAGTATCGTTACCTGATTGAGAATGGGGAAAATAATGCCCCTCTTGGGTGTTAAATCATAAAGGTTTTAAATCATGAATTGAATGTTAAGAGAGAGGGGAAAAGGACCAAAATTCCCCTTTAACTTAAATGAAACTACAGGATTTACACAGCCTCTGTGGCACGGAGTCTAATGTGGAGGCTAGCCTCCGTGACATGCTGTGTATCATGGAGACTAACCTCCATGACACACTATGTACCGTGGAGGTTCAATCTTCATGGCACGTCGAAATCGCGGAGGCATACTGCCTCCATGGACCAAAAACACCCCGAACCTCTTTTGAAAATTTTGAAAGTCTCTCAGATGACCCTTTTAACACCCCTAAACATATTTAAACTCATAAATCAATGTTTCAAACTCGAAAAGTTCAAAAATAAAATGTTTGAAATCTTGGGGTGTTAAAGTGGCCATGCCACTTGTACTTACGGTAAATTAAATGTTTTGGAACTTCTAAACATGTGACGAATAGCTAAAAACCAGTCTAGGATCTTGTGGGGTATTACATTAAGTATCTGTCAACCTTATTTAAATCAATCCCGTGAAGATTTCCAAATACATCTACATCCCATGATAATGATAGATATCATAATAATCACAACCACAGTGATAAAGGAAACAACACTTGTAAAAACCAACGAGTTTTCATATAAGTTCATTACGTGTGATTAACACTTAGGATATCAACACAAGCATTCAATTTTCTTGAACATGTATTGTACAAGCAATACTAAGGAATAATTAGCACGCACACGTAAAATAAATTAGGTTCAGCTATACTAAATCATCACCTACCTTAATCCAAGCCTAAAATGCTCTAATGAATTTGAGTCTTCCATTTTTTTGCAATCTCGACTTGGTTATGCTCTAAAAATAGAAATATAATAAAAAAATCAACCAAATAAGGCACAATCTCAAGGATTATAATCCTAATCCCAAACTCTAAAGAAAGTTTTCTGATTATTCCTTCAATTTTTAGGGTTTTTCTATCATATTCCACCTTAAATAGATTAATTTCATGGTTAAGATAGTGATTTATAATCATACAAGAGAGAATTATCAAAAATTAACCAAAATCCAAAGGTTTTACACCCAATTAATCCTATTGCACTAGAAAAATTAGTTAGGTTAAGTGAAATCCTCCATAAAATATATTAACTAATGACTCTAAGGTTTACAAATGGAAAAACTGGTTAATGAGAGCGATGAACTTACCTTAAAAAAATTGTTGGAAAATGGGAGAAAATCACCCAAAACCACTTATGCTCTTTCCAAAATGAGTTAAGAAAATAATAAACCATTTTAGAATAATTTCTGCATAAATTCGCGTATATTTTGTAATAGCGGAATTCGTCCGCTAAGGAGAGATTGACCGACTTTAACTCTCACTATAGTAGAAATTTTTCGATATTGCAACGTTATTATAGTAGCCTGCCACCAACTATAGTAGGTGTGATGAGGTAAAAATTTGGGATTGCTTCCAATCTCGTCTTTTTCATAACGCAGCCTCAAACCTTGACATTTTGAACTAACTCCTTTACGTTAAATTCGATATCGGGAGTTCTACTAATTCGAATTCACTTTCAAAAATCCTACGAATTTCTTATCGTCTTAGATAACATAAAATCATGATAAACTTTATTACATCAACCCAAATCATTCATGGATTGTGCTAGACCATACCTTGCTCAAATTTTATCCAACACCAGCCTAGCCTAAAATTTATAACTCCCAATTTGGAAAAAAATTTCACCCTAATTTTTATATATTAGACTTATCCATAGTGATAGAAAGAGTTGTTACAACAGATACCAATTTACCCATATTTCGAACCCAAATTACCAGACAAGAAAAATGAGCCAAGTCAAGAAAAGAAAAGTACTTGTATCCTCACATAAGTGAGGGCACTTTTCTTATATGTCTTTCTTAGGTTTCTAAGTAGTTTTCTCCACTAGACAATGATTTTGTTGTACCTTTATCAATCAATTTCCTTCTTTTATTGTACCTTTATCAATCAATTTCCTTTATCCATAACTTAAAGACGTCTCGATCCAGAAGAGCAACTGGCTCTTTTTCATAAGAAAGATCCTTATCTAGCAAATCCTAATCCCATTTGATAATGTAATTCCATCCCCATGATATCTCTTTGTCTATGGATACATGAAAAATTAGATTGACCCTAACAAGATTGGTGGCAGTATTAAACATGTTTGCAACTGGACCATGTCCTCAAGAACCTCAAACAGACCAATATACTAAGAGCTCAGCTTGGTAGTATGACTCCCTTCATATGAGATACCATCAACAAAACCTGTTCTCCAACTTGAATAACATGTCTCTTACCTTACGATCTATGTACTCCATTGGCCTACTCTTGGATACCAACAACTAAGTTTGAATGAACCTAACCGTCTATTGATCTTTCTTCACCAATTCTATGCCCAAAGGCTTCACATCACTAACTTTGAACCGTCCAATAGGTGATCTATACCTCCTCCCTTAGAATGCTTCGAATAGAGCCATATTAATGGTAGAGTGATAGCTATTATTGTATGAATACTCACATAGTGGGAAAAGCTTATCCTAATGACTACCAAAGTCAACCACACGTGCCTTCAACATATCTTCAAGTACCTGAATAGTCCTCTGACTACCCATTAGTCTGAGGATAGAAAGCAATGCTGAAGTTAGGCATAGTGCCCAGCTCTTCATGTAGACTATCCCAAAACTTAGAGATAAACTGTGTACCTCTATCAAAAGTAACAAAAATTAGCACCCTATGTAGCCTCAATATCTCATTGACATAAATCTTGTCTAACTATTTTGAGCTCTAACCCACTCTAACAGGATAAAATGAGTTGACTTGTTCAGCCTGTCTACTATGACTCAAATCGAGTCATGATACCCTAAGGTCTTAGAAAGACCAACCATGAAGTCCATCGGTGTCCTATCCCACTTTCATTTGGTAATGGGCATCCTTTAAAGTATACCCAAAGGCCTTTGAAGCTCACACTTCACAAGTTGATAATTTTATGGCATTAAGACACATACTTCATTATATTCTCTGTCATCCCGGGCCACCAATAAAGCTATCTTAAGTCATAGTATCTCTTGATTACACCCAGATGAATAAAGTATTGAGAACCATGATCTTCGACAAGTAAACCTAGAATCAAATAACCAACTTAAGGCACCCGCATTTGTCCCCTTACTATTAATACCCCACACGCACCTCACCATCAATATACCACATGCATCAAGTGTGTCATCAGAAGCTTCACCATATACTATATTGTTTAGAATCTTGTTTAACTTCTCATATTCAGATTGTCTGGCCTTTATTTGATTAAGAAATGTAGACTTTACCTCTATACTACCCAGCAGTCTACCTTTTTTAGAAACACCAAACTATACAGGCCGTGATACTAAAGTTTGAATCCCTCTAGCCAAGGATCACCTTGACACCCTCAAACAATCCAAAATACCCATACTTATTATTTTCTAGGTCAATGCATCTACCACTACATAGGCCTTACCCTAATGGTTTTGAATTGTGATATGCCCAAACTACAACTCCCTTAAGGAAATATAAGCGGTCATTGTCAAATATAGATCCAACAAATGTTGGAGTCAAATTCCACATGGAATAAGATGCTAACTAAGTTATATGTGGTTAAAATGACTATTAGTCAATGATTTTCATGAAATGGGGGGAGGTGTATTGAAAATTTAAAGAATCGTTTCACTAATGTCAAGTTGTGATTGTTAAATCTATAATATTTAATCAATAGAGAGAACAGAAACTAGAATTCTGTTCACCTTGACTTCCAACCACTTCTGGATTAAGTAAAATATAAATTTGTATCAACACGTGTAGTTATAAAACAATCAAATTCAAATGTTCATCTAAATGTTTTCCATCCTAAATAGATGATTCTTACTTTAATTATTTCAAACCTAAAGTGATGGAATTAAAATTTGATTTTAGCCTTAAGTAATTAATCTTGTTTAAGCATGTATCTTTAGACAAAGGTTAGAAGCTTTATAATCTGGTTACCAATTTCTTTTCTCAAATTTTAACCTCTTTTCTCAAGCAAGTTAAACTTTGAGATTTTCCTAATATTTCCAACCATTAGAAATTTGTTAATGTGAATAAATTATTATTATAATTATAAGAGTAATTCAAATTCATACAAACATTAACCCTAGAAGTGATTTTCTACCAAGGATTCCACAACCCTAGTTATAGAATTTTTAGCCACTCATGGTAATCAAGAGATTGAAAGAATATATTTCATAATTCAAAGATAAAATCTTACAAAGAAGGAATTTAGTTCTCCAATCCATGATAAAAATATTTTATTTTTCACCCTTAAAACATCGATTCTAGAGAGAAAGTACATTATAAAAAAATTCAAAGTGTGAAAGAGCCCTTTTTAAAACCCTTCAAAGATGTGGGAACTTAAAATTTGAATCTAGGATTCTGCTTTAAATATAACCACTCACCCGACGTCTCATCACACAAGCAATGGCTCATTGCACGAGCGATGGTCTGTCACTTAACCCGTCACCTACTTCTAATTAAACATAGATTTTGCTTTGCTCTATCGATTTTGTTGATGATTCGCCAGGCTCTTGGTAGGTGGTCCTTAAATCTATAACCAATGAGTCAAAAGTGACATATTTTGTTTAGAATTATTGGCTTGAGTGATGACTCATTAGAGCTCTGGCGGATCGCTAATTGAGCCATCACCCGACTTTATTTAACCATTGATTCTTCCTTGGCCTAATGGATAGTGTGGCAGCTTGTTAGGGATCTGATAATTTGTCAAAAGAGATATCATACCCATTTACAACAAAATCTCCCCCATTTTCTGTCATTGGACTTATTTCCTAAATGAAAGCTTAAAACACATTAAAAATACCAATAGTTACTTAAAGACATACACTTATCTTTAGCTAAAAGCACAAAATATGTCATCATTAGCCGGTATATCAAGACCCTCAAATTAGAGTGTTTGATTGTCCTCAAGCAACTTAAACAACACCATATTAGGCTAGCATCTAGATTTCAAAGGATAAAACAATAGTTGTACATCAAACTAGACCTCATATTCATGAACTATTCATCAACTAACTAGAAGGGATCCATGCTTGCCATTACACTACAAATGAGCAACACCACATACACTCATAATACCCGATTAGCAACTTAGTAAAACAAGACAACCATGAACATATACCATATAAACTTACCTCAAGTTCATAACACTTAACCTTATTAAACAACTTTATGGAACTTAGTCATTGTAAGTCAACATGGATAACAAATCAAATCAAGAAAATAACTACCATTAAGACTCCAAGTCAAAAACCATGACACCAATAATTTGATCAACCATGCGTCAATTACATAAGTAAATTGGCAATATAGAGTTATGCTGCAACTTACAATTATCCTGGACAACTAAAAGATCCATAAGTACAACAACAATGGAAATTATCATGCAACTTTGCTTACATAAGGAAACCCTCTTTAGAAAATAAGTACATGAACCCGATTCATTCAAGAAATCCAAACAAGTAAACACTTAAGCCCGGTTCACTCAAGAAACCAATATAACAGCAAACACATAATCCATGGCTCACTTAAGGAACCATCACACTCATTTGTACCGTGTACATATTGCTAAGGGTCTTATAGTTTCCCACTAGTCATGACCTGTAGGGAACGTGCTCTTGTCTATGTTCCAAATTTCAGACATTAAGTGTCTGTCAACCTTATATAAACTCATCCCGTGAAGATGTCCAAATACCTCTACATCCCATAATAATGATAGATATCATAATAATCACAACCAGAGTGATAAAAGAAACAACATTTGTAAAAACCAACAAGTTTTTAAATTAGTTCGTTACATGCAATTAACACTTAGGATATCAACACAAGCATTCACTTTTCTTGAACATACATTGTACAAGAAATATGAATAAATAGTTATCATGCACACATAAAATAAATTAGGTTCAACTACACTAAATAATCACCTACCTCAACCAAGCCTAAAATGGTCTAACAAATTTGAGTCTTCCCTTTTCTTGCAACCTCGACTTGGTTATGCTATAAAAATAGAAATATGATACAAAATCAACCAAATGACCTATAATATCAAGGATTATAATCCTAATACCAAACTCCAAAGAAAATTTTCTAATCATTCATTCCATTTATAGGGTTTTCCTATCATATTTCACCTTAAACCTATCAATTTCATGGTTAAAATAATGATTTCAAATCATACAAGTGTAAATTATCAAAAATAAACCAATATCTAAAGGTTTTATACCCAACTTATCCTATTGCACCAGAAAAATTAGATAAGTAGATAAGTTAAGTTAAATCCTTCTTAAAATATATAAACTAGTGACTCTAAGGTTTACAAATTGGAAAACTAGTTAATGAGAGTGATGAACTTACCTTAACAAAATAATTTGTTGGAAAACGGGTGAAAATCACCCAAAATTGCTTATGGTCTTTCCAAAATGAGTTTAGAAAATAATAAACCATTTTGGGATCATTTATGCATAAATTCGCGCATATTCCGCTATAAAAGAATTTGGCCGCTATGGCGAGATTGACCGACTTTGAATCTCACTGTAGTAGAAATTTTTATCTATAGAAATGTTATCATAGTAGCCTGCCACCCGCTATATAAGGTGTAATGAGGTAAAAAATTAAGATTACTTCCAGTTTTTCCTTTTTCATAATGCACCCTTAAACCATGACAGTTTGAAGTAACTCTTTTACATAAAATTCAATATCGGGAGTTCTACTAATCCAAATTTGCTTTCAAAATCCTACAAATATCTAATCATCTTAGCTAACATAAAATCATGATAAACTTTATTACATTAACCCAAACCATTAATGGATTGTGCTAGACCATAGCTCGCTTAAATTTTATTCAAGACTAGCCTAGCCTAAAATTTCTTACTCTCAATTTGGAAAATATCTTCACCTTAATTTTTGTATGTTAGACTTATCCATAACGATAGAAATAGTTGTTACAACAGATACCAATTTACCCATATTTCATCCCCTATGACCATACAAAAAATGAGCCAAGTTAAGGAAAGGAAAGTACTTGTATCCTTAAATAAGTGAGGGTACTTTTCTTGCATGTATTTCTTAGTTTTCCAAGTAGCTTTCTCCACTGGACAATGCTTTCATTATTTCTTTATCAATCAAATTTCCTTATTTCTCAACATGCAGACGTCCCGATCAAGAATAACATCTGGATCCTTTTCATTAGAAAGATCCTTATCTAGCAAAAACCTAATCCTATTTGATAATGTAATTCTATCTCCTTGATATCTCTTGGGTATGGATACATAAAAAATTAGATGGACCCAATAAAATTGATGGTAATATTAACCAGTATGCAACTAAACTATGTCCTCAAGAAACTCAAATAGACCAATAAATTGAGGGGTCAGCTTGCTAGTATGACTCCCTTCATAAAAGATACCATCAATAAAATTTGTTTGCGAACCTTGAATCACAGTCTCTTACCTTACGATCTGTGTACTCCATTTGCCTGCTCTAGGCTAACAACAACTTAGTTTGAATGAACCTAACCTTCTCCTAAGCTTTCTTCACCAAGTCCATGCCCAAAGGCTTCATATCACCAACTTTGAACCGTCCTATCGGTGATCTATACCTTATTCTTTAGAATGCTTCGAATAGAGCCATATTAATGGTAAAGTGATAGCTATTGTTGTATGAACACTTACATAATGGGAAAAACTTATCCCAATGACCACCAAAGTCAATCACACAGTACTTCAACATATCTTCAATACCTAAATAGTCCTCTCTAACTGCCCATCAGTTTGAGGATACAAAGCAATATTGAAGTCACACTTAGTGCCCAACTCTTTACATAGACTATCCTAAAACTTAGAGATAAACTACGTACCTCTATAAAAAATAATAAAAATTAGCATCCCATGTATCCTCAATATCTCATTGACTTAAATCTTGGCTAACTACTTTGAGTTGTAACCCACTCTAACAGGATAAAAGGAGCTGACTTGTTCAGCCTCTCTACTATGACACAAATCAAGTCATGATGCCCTAAGGTCTTAGAAAGACCAACCATAAAGTCCATCTCTATCCTCTCCCACTTTCATTTGGGAATGGGCATCCTCTAAAGTATACCCATGGGCCTTTAATGCTTATACTTCACTTGTTGATAATTTTACGGCATTAAGACACATACATCACTATATCCTTTTTCACCTCAGGCCACCAATAAAGCTATCTCAAGTCACTGTATATATTGATTTCACCTGGATAAATAGAGTACCAAAAACCATGAGCTTTGACAAGTAAACCTAGAATCATATCACCAACTTAAGGAATACACACATGAACCCTCACGACTAATACCTCCCACGTACCTCACCATCAATATCCCATATGCATCAAGCGTGTCATCAGAAGCTTCACCACATACTACATTATTCAAAAGCTTGGTTAAGTTCTCATCTTTAGATTATCTAGCCTTGATCTGATTAAGAAATGTTGACCTTACCTCTACACTAGCCAATAGTCTACCTATGTTAGACATACCAAACTGCATAAATTATGATACTAAAATTTGAATCCCTCTATCCAAAGGTCACCTTAACACACTCAAACAAGCCAAACTACCCATACTTATTATTTTCTAGCTCAATGCATCTACCACCATATTGGCCTTATCCCAATGGTATTGAATAGTGATACACCCGAACTACACCTTCCTTAAGAAAGTATAAGTGGTCGTTGTCAAATATAGAATCCAACAAATTTTATGTCAAATTCCACATGGAATAAGATGCTAACCAAGTTATATGTGGTTTGAATGACTATTAGTCAATGATTTCATGAAATGGGGGTGTATTGAAAGTTTGAAGAATAGTTTTGCTTAGGCCAAGTTGTGATGGTTAAATCTATAATGTTTAATCAACAGAGATAAGAAAAACTAGGACTATGTTACCTTGACTTCCAACCACTTCTGGATTGAGTAAAATATAAATTTGTATCAACACATGTAGTTATAAAACAATCGAATCCAAATATTGATCCAATTGTTTTCCATCCTAAATAGATGATTCTTACTTTAATTCTTTCAAACCTAAAGTGATGGAATTATAATTCAATTTTATCCTTAAGTAATTAATCTTGTATAATCATTAATCTTTAGACAAAGGTTAGAAACTCTATATTCTTGTTACCAATTTCTTTTTGCAAATTTAACCTCTTTTCTCAAGCAAGTTAAACTTAGGTCTTGTTCTAATATTTTAAACCATTAAAAATATGTTAAAGTGAATATATTAGTATTATAATTACAAGAGTAATTCAAATTCATACAAACATTAACCCTAGAAGTGATTTTCTACCAAGGATTTCATAACCCTAGTTATAGAATTTTTAGCCACTCATGGTAGTCAGGAGATTAAAAATATGTCTTTCATAATTCAAAGATAAAATCTTATAAATAAGAAATTTAGTTCTCCAATCCATGATAAAAATATTTTATTTTCACCCTTAAAATATCGATTCTAGAGAGAAAGTACATTATAAAAAAATTCAAAGTGTGAAAGAGGCCTTTTTAAAACCCTTCAAAGATGTGGGAACTTAGAATTTGAATCTAGGATTCTGTTTTAAATATAACCACTCACCCGACGTCTCATCACAGAAGCAATGGATTATCGCACGAGCGATACTTCGTCCCTTAAGCTTGTTACCCACTTCTAATTAAACATAAATTCAGCTTAGCTCTGTCGATTTTCTCGATGATTCACCAGGCTCTTGGTGGATGGTCTTTAAATCCATCACCAATGAGTCAAAAGTGACATTTTGTTATAGAATAATTGGCTTGAGTGATGACTCATCATAGCTCTAACGGATCGCTAATTGAGCCATCACCCGACTTTATTTAGCCATTGATTCTGCCTTGGCCCAATGGATGGTGTGGCAGCTTGTTAGGGATCTGATAGTTTTTCAAAAGAGATATCACACCCATTTACAACACAATCTCCCCTCTTTTCTATGATTGGACTTATTTTCTAAACTAAAACATGAAACACATTAAAAATACCAATGGTTGCTTGAAACTTAACCTCCTTCTTAACTAAAAGCGCAAATGTGTCATCATAGTTGGTACTTCAAGACTCTCAACATAGAGTGTTTGATTGTCCTTAAGAAACTTAAACAACACCATAACAGGCTAGTTTCTAGATTTTAAAGAAATAAACAACAGTTGTACAACAAAATAGACTTCATATGTATGATCTATTCATCAACTAACTAGCAGGGATCTATGCTTGCCAATGAGCAACACCACATACACTCACAATACCCAATCAGTAATTGATAGTTTCAAGTACCACTCACATGTTCTCATAGCAAAAAAGCCCCTCACACAAGATCTAGACATTAGTCAGGGATTGAAATTCATATCTCTCACTCTCATAATGAACTTCAAACAATGCATATGAAATACCCTAAGCATGCACTTACCATTGCACTCGATTTTTAGCTGGTTGCTTAGGATCACTATAGGACTTTATTTGACTTGTAATGAAGGCTTGGGTGTAGGCAAGACATATTTAGGATTAGTGACTCATCCCCTCTTGGAATTCATGATTACACAAATCTATTTAATTTGCAATTCCACTATTATTCTCCTCTTTTATTTAACCATTCCCTCCACTTAAAGCATCATAATTCTTGAATTTTTTATTATCCTTCCTCATGTAGAGATTGTGGCTACATAGAATTTCTATTAGACAGGTTCTTATGAAGATTAAGATGTTGGATGAGGTTATTTGTTGTTGTAACAACAACTGTATACAAGAAAACTTTAATAATTTATTTATTGAATGCCTCGACTCTAAAATCTTATGGAACATGTTTGCAGAAGCTACAAGGGTGTAGGGGCCTTTTCTACAGGTCAAAGCTATCATTTATAAATAATGGAATGCAGACTGTGTAGCTAAATTGATACCTTTGTGTAGAGCGGTTCTAACATTTTTCATATGGCATGTGTGGAAAAAGAGAAATAGGGTTAAGCATGGTGGAAAGATGTCTAAACATACTATGGTTATGGAGATCAATAGGATTCTATATCTAACGGCTAAATTCAGATAACTATGGATAAAGGATATCCTAAGTGAGTATTCTATTATTGTGAAGCTTCTAGAAGAATACACTCCAATTATTTCAAGTCAAGTTGTAAGGTGGAAGTTTCCATAAACGGTTTAGTATAAATGTAATTTGGATAGTTCTAGAAAAAGAAACCCCCGCCCTAGTGCATATGCCTTTTGCATTCAAAATAGTGAAGTAGAATTAACTTTTACAAAAACAAGAAAAAATTAAGATGGTTCAAGCCTTAAAGTTGAGATGACTTCCATGAAATTGGGACTAAAGTACTGCATTGATCATAATTTTCGACCAGTTGAATTGGAAATAGATTCACTTTCTCTTAAAGAAAATAATTGAAGGGTCATAGAAGTGCCTTGGTCAATAGCCATGGAGGTTAAGAGGATTAAAAATTTGATAAATATTTACCAGATGAGGGTCATGCATGTGTTCAGAGAGGGAAACCAATTCTCAGATTTTTTTACTAACTTTATTTTCAGTTTTGTAGGAACAGGCAAGTTTCAATTTAGATCAATACATGGAATTTCAAATAAAGAAAAAAGCATTATTAATCTGAAGAGATGCAACATGACAAATATTTATGTGATTAATATCAAAATAGAAGGCAAATAGTGCACACAAGAATCAAGGACAACATCAACCATATTCATTAGCAACGGATAACAAGTACTTAAGAAATAAGTCAACAACAATAACGACTTCACATTAACACACATGGTTTGATTTGATAATTAGTAACAGGAGGACGTACCGATTAGATATCTATTCTTAGAAGTATTATTATCCCTTGGGAACTCATTCTGCAAAGGATAGAAGGAAAATTGTAAAATTCATCAATGGGGCTCATATATTGAAAATAGGAAGAGATTTGTGTTCTTATTTTATGGTACTTGTGGAAATTACTAATTTTAGCTGAAGATGTCTTCAAGGATATTTAATTCATGTCATCAATGAGAGATTTTGATGCTTAAATGAATATCACTCAGGCTGAATAGTTGTGTAATACACAATAGCTTAGAACATAGATCATTAGGACCATGGCACAACTGCTGACCAAAGCTTCACTGGAGTTGAGGATTGTTTTTAGCTGGAAATCTTGAGAAGTCGATTGAAATTCTATCTACTTTCCTAATTTCTTACTTAGGTATTTTGTAGATTTTGTCTAAACTTTCTTTTTTATTGTTTAATCTTGACTTCGTATTTTGGACTTATTAGGACTTAGTCATTGTATAGACTGTTATTTCGGATGAATGAAATGGGAAGTTAGCCCATATTTGATTTTTAAAAAAGTCCTCGAATGATGTGGATTCTTCAAAATATTATTTTTGGTGTGATGCTAAATTATACTAGCCTCGATTAGGATGTTGAACATCGAAACCTATATTATAAAATAATATAGCATAAAGTAAAGTATGCCATCAGTAATTTGAATGTACTGAGTACGTGAGATAGGAAATATCTAATATATGTTGAACATGATGCATGTAACATGATAAACTGATGGAAGACCAAGTAATAAGCATATATTGTATGGAATGCTGAATAGAAAAATATAAGGTCATGCAACTATTTAAATCTGAATAGTGAATTATGGAAGCTACCCTTAAGCGACATACCCCAATTTGAGCTAATTGGAGGCCAACTGGTAACCCTAGCTAGAAGGGTTCTCTATACCTTATAAAAGCTACAACACGGATAGACATGATCCATCAAACTGATAGCCATAAGGACTTAGGTATCAAGCCTAGTCTGATGAGTAACTCTTTAGAACCTACGGTGGAACCATAGTTTTAGGAGCAAGTGACTTCTACTAAAAGTATCAACCTAACTAATGGCTGAGCCTTCCCTATATCCACTCAGTGCTAAGTACTACTCCCAACTAAATAACAACTGATAACTTAAATGCGCAATAATATTAATAATCTAAAGACTAAAAATAAGTACTTTATCTTAAATCATCCAAATTATGAAAAATTGAAGGATTGAATATTCATAAACATATTCATGAAACCCTAGGTCATCGGGTCTTCATAACCCACCATCTTTGAAGAATGCAACTACTATGCCAATTATATAAACTAAAAGTAATTAGAGATTTCAGAGTTCGAATCCAAAATCACAGGTTTATCAATATAATGAGAGTTCATAATAATGAGTATGTAAATATGCTAAAATTTGTAGGAAAACATATATTCATGGTTTCGTCATAGAAATAAACTAAAATCTAAAGGAATTCACACTTTTTATGTCAACCCTAAGCTTGAAGGGTGAATTAAATTTCAGGAATTGAGTTAACATTGGGACTCAATGGATTAAAGTAAAACTATTGATGATATTCCACATAGCTTGGGATAATCACCCTTAAGAAATCTCTAAAGTTGGAGCTTGAAAAAGATCAACCCTTGTTTGCCTCAAAGGCAGAAAATCACCTCTTTCTTTCTCTATATTGCTAACTATCGAGTGTTTTCTGAATAATGGGGGACTTAGGGTAATATTAATATTAATAATCATCTTTGGTATGGCTTAAACAACAAAGTTTGAATGTTAAAAGAGTAAGATAAGACTGCAAAGCCCCTCATAAAACGTAATTGAAAATCTGCAAAATTGAGTAGTATGGACCATCCCACGATCATGTGACCCACCTATAATTGTGAAGCAAATCTACTACTGAATCTAACCATTAATCATAATCTTCAATGTTTCTTGATAAATAGCTTCTTCTAACTCTTTCAAAACTCTAAATCCTCCTTCTTAGCTTCATAATTATCAATGTATCTTCCTGTTTCTCGTCCAACTAACTCATTATATTGATTTTACATGTTTGTTTGTTGATCATATGTAGCATCTACATCAGCCAACTGAGAACTATTGTTATCTCCTTGATGTTTAGGCATATTATTTTGTTGTATTTTTTTTCTTTCCCCTTTCTTGTATCAGTTGTTTATGATTCATTATTGATATCTGTTGGTTGCTTGTTTGAGATCCCTGGTAGTATCTTTTTTATTGACATTGTTATCTGTATTAATCCCAATAGTGGTACCTAAGGTACTATCATCTTGATATGACTTCCTTAAAAGGTTGTCTTGGCACTGGAACTTCTTATCATGCACTCCCTTAATGGGATTATCTTCTGTTTCTATTGCTTCCAGCACCCCAAAAGGTATTTCCTATTATTACATCAGCCTTGTTAGTCTCCTTAGTTTCCTTATCATCATTTTCAACATTTCATCGATATTAGACTTCCATCTTATATTATTCACACACCAGCTGTGCAATCTTGGTTATTTGGTGGGAGGGAGGGGGCACGTGTTGAGTACCACATTAGCAATGTGAAGGAAATATTGAATTCCTTATATTTTCGTTGGACAATTTTTGCTTTTTGAACTAATATTTTAAAGAAAGAATTACATAGATATCCTATATTTAGAAAATATTATCATCTATAATAATAATTTTTATTTATTATTATTTATAGCAACTGCATTATGTATTAAAAGTGAATTGTGTCTGCAATATAGATGTATTATAAATGTTTTAAAATGTCTTATGCTTGTTAGGTAAGAAATATGCGATGTGTATTAAAAGTGAATTATGAATGCAATATAAATATGCTATAATTTTAATATTAAGAAAAAATATATTACAATATGTGGTAAATATTTTCTAAATATAGGATATCTATGTAATTTTTAAAAAAAATTGAGTTAGACTTAAAATCTATTTATTTATTAAATGATTGTGTCTAATTCAAACCACATGTAAAATAGATGCACCATTGTGCTTTGTTGTTTGTTTTGTGGTGTGTTGACCAAGATGTTGTGCCAATTATGATAGTATTTCTCCAATAGTCCAATGAAAATGAAAATATTCGTAATGAAAATCTTCAATATGTTTTGGTGCAATGCGAAATTGAGTTGACTTGCCTTGTGGTAATACTTAAGCTCACATACGTCTTTACTACCAGATATTTGGTTCAAATGTGTTCTTGTTTTAATTTTTTTCTCACTTCACCTAATTACGAAGTTAATAAGTAATTCACACCAAATTTTGGTATGTCATAATTCTAAGAAATGTAGATTCATCCAGCCTCATATGGAGGTGGTATTTGCTCCACGTGCATACTTAGAGGATATATACATATGATGTATTATATAATATGAATGTCATGTAACATATATATGTGTGAAATGTCATTAATTATAGATAATAGTTAGTAGTCAAATTGAATTTGAACACCAAATGTTACTTATTCAAGTTGGATTTGAAGATCAAAGTTACTTGTTCAATTTGGATTTGAATACCAAAGATAGTTGGCCAATTGGCAACTTGATGTCAAGCTTAGGGATTAACTTTGAGAGTCTATCAATAGATACCCCTTTGTACATTTTTATAAATAGATGAAAGTAGCAAAACAAAAGTACTACTAAAATTTCCTAAAGTTATCTCCTTTCTTTAAATTTGATATTGATATTTTATCTTTATTTCATAACTCGTTATCAATACGAGACTCTACCATTTCAAACTTTGAAGGCTAAAACAAGAAAATTGGATCGAAAGGTTGAGCAGGCAAGACCGCAAGAACTATGTGATCATCACAACTTGGATTTCACTTTTCTACTATTTATGATAAGATAACTACATTATTAACTCATGTTTTTCAATTAAGTTTGAAAATAATATTGATAATCAAAAGTGATGATATTGTTATAGGCTGAAGTTTGAGTTTATACTTTGGCCTAATATGTTATTGACCGAGGGTATGATGACGAATTTAAGTCGCATACCATTAAGCGGGTAAGATATCGGGTTAGAGACCCAATTCACCACGATGATAAGATGTTGGATTTAATTCTCATTGATTTTTGGCCTAAGACTTTTTTAAATGGATAAGACGTTGAGTTTGAATCTCAATGCATCATATTGATGATACAACAAAGCCAACATTTTTATGAAAGTTATGAAATATTTCCCATTGAATATGCTTCATTTCCTTAAGTGAAGATGGTAGTAGTGCATAATACGTAAGAAAAAAGACATGATTGAATTTATGAATATGAATATAGGGGTGCAAGGACAAAACCTTTTGTTACATTATATGTATGCCTCGATTTTCTCATGAAGGATCAATATCTTGAAAGAAATTTTAAGCTATCATAATTTCATAGGCTTAAGACATGATTATATTTCACTCCTGGGAATGAGAATTTTGATTGTTAAAACTAAGGATTCATTTCTTGAGGTGAACGTAATAGGAGTAACACCTCCATAAAAGGTAAAATAATTGAGAAAAATATTACAAAATATACTCCAAAGTAGTAAACTTGAAAAATTATTTATGTTCTAGTAAATCTGAAATTTACTAAGTAAAACTCATATGTCATGGTAAACTTGGAGTTTACTAGTACATATAAGTTCATAAATTGGCATGAATGATTTTGCCATTCCAAAAATGTGCATATTGAATATTACACAATATATATATATATATATATATATATATATATATATATTGAAGAACATTATGAGTTCTCAAATAATCCTTCAGATGATGAAGGTAATTTTTGTCACTAATGAGCATGATATGAAAGGTCATTGTGCACGTAATTGTCGTGCGACCTAATCTGATATAAGTTTTAGATTCTCCATCAAAATAATGAAATATAAAGTGATGGCTTACTTGACCTTTCAAAGTGATTTTGAGGTCTTTAATATAAATATAATAAATTTCATGGCATGAGCTTCTAATAAAACTTTATGAAGCATGTACATATGATTATAATTCATTCGTTGAAGAGAATGAGACTTGTGATAAGTATCATTGATGCTCGACCATTCTTGAAATGAATATGTCAAGTTGTGATAATGATTATGAATACGGACATGCTTGAGTATGGTTGGATAAATATCACACCTCACCTCGATGGGAGGTTTAAGAAAAATAAAGAAAATTTTATTTTTCATAAATGGTTATTAATCGTGTACTTGTAGTATGCCATAAATATTTTGATATGTTTATCATGAATTATCAAAGGGTAAAAGTAATAAACAAGTCTTGTCTATATAATGTTTTAAGATTATGATCATACTTATATGATTTTCTCCTTGAAGGAGATGTTCACCATATGAATGGTGTGTGAAACATGTGGTAGTACACAAAATTAATTGAGAGCTCCCAAAGATTTTAAGTGTTACTATCCGAAGGAGTGAAATTATTCATAATGTTGGGATTGCAGTAAGTCTCAAAAGAAACTTATTAAGTTTCAAAAAGATAGGCTAAAAATAAATTATATTGAGACTATAAATGATGAAAAGATGTTATATTATAAATATTTATGTAAAAGGTTACCTGCTTTTTTCCTCCTATTTATAATACACAAATATGAGAATGATGACAAAACCACATGCAATAGTATATCAAAAGTTTACTAGAATAAATATCAATTGGCATAACGGTTGACCATCCCGGTTCAAATGTGATGCAAAAATAATTGAGAATTCATGTTGTTATATATTCAAAAAATAGAAAGTTCTTCACTAATTCTCTTGTGCTTCTTTTTCTCACAATGAATTGATCATTGTACCACCTAAAGTTGAGATTGTATTTTCTAAAGTTTTAGAAAATATAAAAAGGTGAATATGGTCTCATTCACCTGTTATGTGGATTGATTATTATTATTATTATATAGTTTAATAGATGCATCTATGAAATGATCACATGTGCTTTTCTATTAACTTGCAATTTTATTTTTGCAAAGTTGTTTGCTCAAATTATTAAATTAAGAGAACAATTTCAAACTATAAATTATGGTGATAATTCTGGTAGTTTAGCAAGAAACTGTATGCCTCCAATTCTAGCTAAATCATTAATTATGAGAATAAATCTTCCAAAATAAATTTGCTATGAGATGTGTCATTTAAAGTATAGCAACATTCATATGAATCAAGTCAACAAGACTCCTTTGTCACTATTGGTTCAAGATCAAGAACCAAATAATTTCTATTTAAAATTTAAATGTGCGGTATATGATTCAGTTGCTCCATCACAATGCACAAATATGAATCTCAAGATAAGGTTAGGAGTAAATGTTAGATTTTCTAACATTAAGGGGGTAGTTGACTAACAGTTGAAATTTATGTATGAAATAAACTATCTAGATCCTCATAAATATATATATATATATATATGTGTGTGTGTGTGTGTGTGTG
>NC_061119.1:135057508-135070470 GCF_002878395.1 Capsicum annuum | reverse complement strand
ATGTGTGTGTGTGTGTGTGTGTGTGTGTGTGTGTGTGTGTGTGAGTGAGTGAGTGAACTTGATGTTCAAGAAATAATTCATTTGCAAAATATTGCAAACTAATTGTCAGATGTGTTTACTGATTCTATATGATAATTCAACTGTAAATGCTCTAATGAAAGGTCCGTAAAAGGACATAGTCTATGACACGCCTGAACCATGATAGATCAATCGATTTCAATGGTAAAACTACTTGAAGAAGAAAAGGAAAAAATGATCAAGATGGTCATGATAATAACGCAAGTGCATAAAATCTTGGCAAAGGTTTAGGTACTTGAATAGTAATGAATATGAAGAGATTTTCATAAGTTATGTCTTATTGAAACTGATATCAAACAATCATCGATGATATCTTTGTTAAAATATAGTGATCCTTATTATAAATAGTATTGAGATCTTGAATACAAATCTGTCAAAAAAATATGGACAGACAAATTATTGGCCAAATAAAAGTATGTAATTCAAGTAGTTTGTTTCACTTGAAAAGTGAATATTTGGACTTATAATTTAAAGACTACAGGTATAATTCCAGTGAGTTATAAATGATTTACTATGCAAAACGTAAAGTTCGTAAGATATAAAGTATGACTTGTACCTTAGGACATAAAGGTTTCATAAAGTTCCTAGAGTTATTGTAGGAGAGTTATTCTCCCATGGTGGATGAAATGAGGTTTTATTAGGATCAATTAAGTTTTGATAATTACTAAATGAATGAAACACGTTGCTCAAGATGGTCCACAGGTGGTCCACTAAAATATAGAATAAAGGTTACTGAAACATGAAGACAAGGTTACTTGAATTCAGGAATAGCACGTTTGATAAAATGCAAGATAAAAATCATATGTGTTAAAGAAGAGTTTGATTCTAATACAACACTTGCAGAGAAGAGAGGTTAATTTGAAGGAGTTTTTCTTGAGTCAAGAGTTTTACTTGAAGAAAGACTTCCAGTTCACAACAAACGATAAAGTGTTGAGAGTTCCACTTAAGATAGAATTCAGATCTAATGAAGGACTCTTTGGAGAGTTGTGGTTAAATAAAGGGAGTAACTTACAAAGAAAAAGCAATTGACAAATTGACTAAGCAGTTCACAGCTTGAAGGAACATGTAGTTGAACCGGGTTCTATTACTTAGAAAGTAAGGCGTCTTAGTTTATATATATTAGGTTTGGTTTTTGAGTTGTAATATTGATGTAATTCTAGTTTCAATGAAGTATAATCGGTATTAGGATTATTGTCTTCAAGTTGGGGAACTCGAAGACTTGGAAACACATACGTTGAGGGGTTTGTGTGTTGTGTAGAAGTGGGAATTAGAATTTATAATTCCTAAAATTACATAAGTCTTGTAATTTGCTATTTGCTGAGGCTCAAAGTTGTTTTCTAAAGTTTGGAGTAAAATCCTATAGAGGTACAGGTCGTAGTTTTTCTGACCTGTTTGAGTCGGGTGTTTTTCACGTGAAAGTCACTATCTCATTTGCTTACTATTTTAGTATTGTTGAAACACGTTAGGAAACTTGTTTCATTGATAGATAACTGTTAAGATAAAATATGTAAATCAGTAGGTCTAGTACTCTATCAGATTTATTTCAGTCTGACAATATTGAAAAACTTGAATATGTATAATGAATTATTGTCATGTCTAACATGATGACAAGGGTTATATGAAAATCATTACAGAATTTAAAATATTATAAAGTGATTTCATTAAATACTTCAATGATTTTAAAAATCGCTTAACTTGAAAACAAATCAATTTTGATTTCATGAAAATACTTAGTAATGTAACTCCCCGAGAGTACACCTTGGGCATCACACGGTTTTTACAGCCCTGAAGGACCACAATCTAACCCATGACTAGTACCTACTGTGGAACTAAATAAAACTGATAAGAAAAGATTTATTTTGCAGAATTTAACTGAAATTGCCATAAGGTTTTAAGTCACAATTCTGATAATCTCTGTAAAACAACACTAATAATAACAACTGCAAACTGACTAACTATTTGTACTAGTCTTAAAGCCTCTAACTGAATAACTAAGAAGTTGATGGGATAAGCCCCCAACTAACTCCGACTGTCTGCTAAAACTAAGAAACTGAAATAAACATAACTGGCCCTCGAAACATGAGGACTCACCACTACTGTTTATACTGGGGTGCTGGAATAACTAGGTACGATCGGGAACCTGAACGTTTGATCCTATGATATGAAACATCATAGCACAAAAAATGAATATGCGGTCAGTACTTTGAATGTACTAGTATGCTAAATGAGGTAAGGCTAAGATACATGGGTTTATGTGCATAAATGTCAACCAACTGAATGAATAACATGGAATAATTGAATATGAAATAATAACTATCTAAATGATATGAAGTAACTTAGTAAGCATGCATAGAGCAGAGACTTTCTGGTTAGCATGAGAATACTGAAATAAATGCGTGAATGCTGAAAAATCTGAGAATACATGACCAAGCATATAATATATTTTTGATATAGTTTGTAACTAAAATACTGAAATATGATAACTGAATAACTGATAAAATGTATGCTATGGTCAAGCAAAATTGAATTAAGTTTTGAACTGAACACTAAAACTGAAACTGTGGGAGGTATCATCTAACCTACAAGCCCCAGTGTGAGCTGATCGGGTTCCAATCTATTACCCCAGTTGGAAGGGTGTTATTACCATGCCACGGATACTAACAATGGATGTGGAGTCAGTCTTAATCTTGCAGGTGACCCCTGAGATCAATCCTAACTAACGGGTGATCCCTGAGAGTGTCAGTCCAAAACTAGCGGGGTGACATCTTATGACCTACGTTGGCTACGTAGTTCTGGAACTTAGGGATTGCTTCTAAGGACCTAGTCCTAACTAATGGGTGAGCCCCCATCCCTAGGCTTGCTCGGTGTTGAATCCTACTCCCGACTGAACTAAAACTGATGACTTAGCTAAGTTTAACTGAACAAGTAACTTATCATAATGGCTAACTGGCTGAGTATGCTCATGGTTTATCTGAACTATTCTGTAACTACTGAAATTCTGTAAATAGCTAAGTTTTTGGGTATTCATAACCCCCAGGACTCGAAAATAATAACAACAGGGTCACATAAAATCTTTGAAACCATGAAAGGAAATTATTGATCACAATTATTCACTTAAGCATTTCGTCAAATACATAGGGAACAAGACTTTAACATGAGGATATTTCTAGTCATGATGAGATAACATGATTATACGACAAAATCAAAAACTGAGGATTTATTTCAAATTCTCATGAACATGATATGGAAACCACAATATTTAAAATATACTATAATGCATCCCACTTGAAAACAAATTCTAAAATCTTAACTTGTAAACATGTAATAAGTAGTCATTAGTCAAAACCCAATCATTTAGGCATCTCATCAAACTCTTGCAATTCATGGTTTAAAATAAGCATGGAAATAATTTTAAAATTTATAGAAATAGCATGATTTTACTTCTAAGATCATCATTTAGGGTTTAAGTTCAACAAACAACACCATTTAAACATGTAAGGTTTAATATCACCAATAATTTCATGGAAACATGATAAAGATTTAAAATTCATGTAAGTTCATGGACTTAATTCATAAAATATGTAATAAGGATTGCTTTCAGTGAAAATAGATTGTAAAAATTATGTATAATCAAGATTCATAAAAGCTTCACGGAGATAAATCATTATAAATATGTAATTTAATGATTTAAAATATAAAAGATGGATTCTTGGACTCCATGGGTGAAAAGGACTCATGGAAGAACATCTAACATACCTTGTAATTTAAATCTTGAAAGAGAACAACTTTCTTGAAAGCTTTCTTAGATTGGAACACTTGAGTTCTTGGTTTTCTTAAAGGAAGGGCTTGAATCTTGAAGAGGCTAGGGTTATGTTCTTGAGAGAGAATAGTTTAATTTGAAATGATTTGTGAATTATGAGATAAATATGCTGTTTTAGGAGTTAAAATACCGTGTTATGGACCCATTGGGTGAAGGTAAAATACCTAAATATCCTTAAAATACGGAATCCAAAAGCTATAAAATAGGGGTAGACTGGAGCATGCGTCACACGCTTATTGCATGACCTCACTACCTGACTCACGAAAATGACTATAACTTTTTGCTCGGGTATCAGATTAAGGCGAAATTAGTATCATTGGAAAGATGACTCAATTATATACAATTTGGTGAGTCTTGAGATGAAAAATTCTACATATATAAAAAGTTATATATGTTCAAAGTAGATCCTTGAAGAATCAAACACCAAACTTTGAGTGGGCGAATCAAAAGATCTTAGCTCAACTTTGTTCTAAGCAACTCTTATGAACATTTTTCACCTCTAACTTATTTCACACACTAGGATAAAGATCATGAAATGTTTATTTAAAAGAAATTCATGGGATTAGAGTCAACACACGTGAGAATAACGTTTCAAAGTCTAGCACCAAAATACGAGTTGTTACAAGTAAGTACCATATTTTAGTACAATTGGTGCACTTATGAATTGTGGAGCATCATTTATAAGAGTAAGTGATGTTTTAATCAATGTGAGTATAGTAGGATTTGTTCTCTTTTTTTCTTAGCTAAGATTTTATCCTACAGGGTTTTCCTGAAAAGGTTTTTAATGGGGCAGCTAACAATGCATGTTACTGTATGTGTACTCAGAGTGTTTGACACATGAAATATTTGTCCATCAATGAATATATATTTAAAAAGTATTTATCTTATCCATATGAAATTCAATCTCAGATGGTCTATTTACTTATATATGGAGATACAACTACATCATAGCATCCATTGAAGTATACAACAACTGTCACTTCTTCAAATCATGCTGAGATAATTATTATTCATGATGCAAACCAAGAATGTGTGTGGTTAAGATACATGATACATCTCATCATAGAAACATATGGTCTAAAATATTATAAAATGCCTACAATTTTATATAAAGATAATGCATCATGCATAGTGTAACTAAAGGAAGGACTTATAAAAGAAGATAGAATGAAGCACATTTGTAAGACCCCATAAAATTTCAACCAAATTATTTTTTACCCTCCCACGTGTGTAATATTAATTTTTGAATTGAATCATGATAAGGGATGGTAAGGGTGTTTTGAAAAAGTTTTAAAATTTTTGGAAGGAGATTGAGGTCATTTTGGGACCCCAAGGTAGTAAGGGTCTGCGATGTGGTGTACCACATCACTTAGTCACCGCGATAAGAGTGTGGCATGCTGGCTACCCTCTATAATAGAGGTGTACCACGTTGTTATATAATTTTCATCCAGTTTTGTTTTCTTTCACTTGGGTGCAAGGGCCTTTTGTTTTTTTACCCCTTAAACCACTTAGAAACACCTAAATGACCCCCTTGCCTTCAGGTATCAACACCATACCTTACTCTTCTCCTTTTTAAATTCCAAGTCAAGAAAATTCAAGGGTTTTACAAGGATTTCATCTTTTGAGCTCTTAACTCCAATTTCTCTTTGATTTCTTCTATATTTTAGGCATGTTACTCATTTCTTAACTTGTATTTTACATTATGGCATAAATTTATTTAATATTCATGTGATTTGAATTAATGAATTTAAAATTAGGTTGAAATTTTTTAGTTGTTAACACTTAAATTACTTTTTTTTTTGTTTAATGAATTTTTCATGTTTTAATTAAATATTTTTGGGACTAAATTGGTGCATTGTTGTAATGGTTGAAATGGGTGACATGAGTTTCACCAAAGTGATGAAATTTTGGCTTGGTAATGACATTAACCTCAACCCACTTTATAATCTTGGTTTTTGAATATGAATTTTACACAATTTAACTCATCTTATAGAAATATTGCGTTACATTAAAGGATAAATGAATAAAAAAGATTTGGATACCCTTGGTGGCTATGATTTGGATTTTAAAACTTGTAAATAGAGTTAGTTTGATTATATGAATTGGTTTGGCATAAATAAAATAGCTTGCAAGCATATTGGTATGACGATGCCAAGTTGGAAAATGCCTTAATAAAAGATTCAATGGTTAATGGTTAGTTTATGTGCAAATTATTTTAATTTGAGCCTAAAGAAAATTTTATAGTTAATCGAGAAGGTGTAGCCCTAGGGGGACCAATACTGGAAATCACGTTTACCAATGGTGGGGGATCTATGACCACTGTGTTAAATTTACACAGTATATTTTTTGGAGGATAATTGACTATTGGTGGCTTTAGCCTATTCTCCGATACATACTGCTAACATGGACTGGGGTCCTTCCGGCATGGGGAGACGAACCCATACAGCTCGTGGGTACCTTTAGGTCTGTATGAGCTACACAGTTCAGGACTAAATCTTTAAACGGTCATGTTTCATGACCCTTGTCCCTATCCCAACATCCTATGTATATGTATAAATGTTGTGCATGTGGTTTATGACTGGATTTTTGGTAAATGCATTATTTTATCATTTTCCTTAGGTTACATGCCACTGTTCGCTCCACTACCAACCCCACATACTACATTATTTCATGATGCAGGCTTTGAGGACTTTTCTGTTGATCCTGTGCAGCGTTAAGTGGTCTGGTTATCCTGTTAATCGGCTATGAAGTGGTGAGCCTCCATCTTTCAAAAGGTTCAATTATTTACTAGTTTCCTTTATATTTCTAGGACTTTTGGATTCTTTTATCATAGTCGGGGGCATGTCCCAACATAGTCGATATTCTTGGAGTAGAGGCTTTTGTGGACAGTATTGGGATGTTGTGATAGTTTTGCTTTGACTCTTAGAATTTGACTTATCTATCCCTCTTATTATTTTAGTTGGATTCCGATGAATACTTTTATAGTGCCCTTGAGGTAAGGCTAGGGGGTTATCTCCAGCCCTTAATGGGTCTGAGATGCCCGGCACGGCTAGGCCGGGGCTCGGGTCATGACAATATTTCGTGAAAACTTTTATACGCACATGAACTCCAAAAAAATGGTGATATCAATGTGTGACAAATTCGTTCAAGTGACATACTACTGATTGATTCACCAAGTCTCTACAACTGCAACTTTCAAGAAGATGTTGCTCAAGATTGGAATGTGGAAATTTAAGTCATTAAATTAAGGTTTTCATTGTGGGGAATAAAATACATGTTGTACTCTTTTTATTTAACCAAGGTTTTGTACCAATCGGATTTTCCTGGTAATGTTTTTAATGAGGCAACACTAAAGGCGCATTACAAGATGTATGTACTCTTTTTCTTTCACTGTGCTTTTTTTCATTGAATTTTTCTAGTAAGATTTTAATGAGATACGCTATTTATTAATGGACATCCAAGGGGGAGTGTTATATAATATGGATGCCATGTGATATATATATGTGTGAAATGTCATTAATTAGAGATAATAGTTAGTAGTCAAATTGAATTTGAATACCAAGAATTACTTATTCAAGTTGGATTTGAAGACCAAAGTACTAGTTCAATTTGGATTTGAATACCAAAGATAGTTGGCTGAATTGTCAACTTGATGTCAATCTTAGCAAGCTTAGGGATTAAGTTTGGAGATCTATAAATAGACACCCCTTTGTATATTTTTATACATATATGAAAGTAGTAAAACAAAAGTACCACCAGAAAATGGCCAAATACCCCCCAACTTTTACCGCAAATTCCAACTTTACACTTATACTTTGCGGGGGTCCTATGACTCCCCGAACTATTTTAAAGTGGAATATATACCCCCACCACTAAAATTCTCTAAAATTCTCTCCTTTCTTTAAGTTTGATATTGATATCTTATCTTTATTTTATAACATGATGCACTAAAATAAAAAGTAAGATAGTTGCATAGAGAGCCAAAAAATGAGCCTAGTTCAGAAACGTATCATAATTTGGATTTAAAAGTTGAGTAAAAAATTAAGGGATTTAGCTATTGTTCCTAGGAGACCCCTTTTTTAGATGAAAAAGTAGTGTTTTGGCCTTCCTCATTATGGATTTCAAATGGTTTAGGGTTTTTAAAACTTTGCTTCTCATTGATCATATTTAAATTTACAGAAAGAAAACAATCAATTAGAGGGAAATTTTATAAGGAAAAAATACATAAAGTAGTATATTTAAGTATTAAATTATAAAAAATAGCAACACTTTTATCAAATTATATTTTGTAGCATATGTATTTGTATGTATTTGTATTTGTATTTTTGTAGCAACAGTTTGCAAAAATACAAAATACAACTTGCTATATTATTTAATTATAAAAATGTTGCTATTAAACTCATAATTAAGGGGATAAATATGTTATTTCTGAATTTTGCCTATTTTATAATTGCAAGTAACATTGCCCCGGACCATCAAGAAAACTTATGTACAAACAAATAATATAAAAGCTTAATTATTTTAATGGACCAAATATACCTTCAAAGTGTACTTGTGAGATCAAATATGCTCTCTATATAAGGTCGGACAGAATTAAATCAAGTGGCATCTTGATAAGAAGCCACTTAGTATTTTTACAATAAAAAATTATTTTATAGATTATTAATTAATTTATATTTATCTCATTATTATTTCATATTGTGAAAAAAATAACTAAATTTGATTCCTATTGGATGAAAATATCTAAGTTTGACTCCTTAACTTATATTTATTCCATTATTATTTTATATGTATTCTATTTTTTCATATTGGAAAAAAATCTATAAAGATTAATTTCTATTGGATGAAAATTATAAATATGTGACTCCTAATTTCCTAATAAATATATTCTTAAAATGGGCTTCTTGAGTTACCATATTATTTCCTCGAAAATTATGGGAAGATTAGCTTGAATAAGTATTTAATATTATTTGTATTAATATAATTTATGTGATGAATTAAATAGAAATATTGAATGGACAATAATTTATGCATTCATATTTAATGAAAGGATTTTCATAATTAAGGATGATTATCAGTAAGTGATTATATTATCATTCTATATTAGAGAATGAATAAATGATAGTTTTGGATTTAAAAGGAAAATAGATTGAAAGTTATTACGTGAAATTTTTTTGAAATAAATATTAATACACAAAAAAAGATTACATAATATCTAGGGATAATTACATGGTGCCACGATCTGAACCAGGGCCTAGTCGTGTCGGATATTTCAAGTCCAACTAGGACCGGAGACCACCCCAATACCCAAATCGTTAACCTCCCTACACCCTTGTCGGATGAATCCTGAACATATAACAAGATAAGATAACTCAAAATTAAAGACATGATAATAAGTCTAAAATCAAAACCAAAAGCCACAATTAATTAACCATCCATTACCAATCTCAATGTCAATACCAATGCTAACACTAATATCGATATCGCTCATGGCCATAGCAAAGCCTCTAACAAGCCTCTAACAAGAATTAAAGTGTATCTAGTCAGGACATGCTGACCACTTTAGTCTGACTCAAAAGTTGTCCCTAAATCACCAGGCCATTAAGCAGGAGAAGTGAAAGTGTGGCAGATTCTGCATCGCGTAGGAATACAACGGCCGAAGACGGTTAGCGGGGTGAACGCTAGCATGTAACTCAGGAATAAAGATTAAGTAATGCCATTAATTTAAAAACAAATCAAATAATCATATGCAATAACATATATATATATATATAAACAACAAACACAGACTATCACTTAGTCAATAACACAGACTATCACTTAGTCACAGACTATTATGATTTAGTAAATCTGATAGAAGAATGTAAACACAAATTTGAAGAAGGAAAAGGATTAGACAATAATCAATGTTGTTTCTGTAAATGGTTTCCAAGTAAAAACAAAGGGGCAAAATGCAGGAAATGTTACAAGGAAGCATGCATAAAATGTATAAAGAAACCATCAAAAATCTTAGAAACTCCGAAATCAACCTGTAATTTAAATAAATTTTACAACAAGGAACCAATAACCAGAACAACAGAAGATAGAATATTAGAATTAGAAGAAAGACTAAAAAGACTAGAGATAAGAATATACAGTAAAGATATAATTAAGAGCTATCAAGTTTTCAGAGGACTCCCGAAAGGGAAACCTCATTTCTTCCTTAAGGCATGTAAGTAGTAGTTACATAGGTCTTTGTAATTTCTCCCAAGTTTGTAAATTATGTTTAAATTAATTAAGTTTATATTTTCTTTCACATATGTTTTATTATTAAGATTCGGATCACCGGCAGTTTTCCGACAGTTTTTCTGATCTTGTAAAATTTATAAATTACTTATAAAAATACCCTCAATATATGGTTATTCTCTCAGTGTTTTAGAAAAAATGATGGATTAATCTGTAAATTCCTAGGGACTTGAAGAGTCCGAAGTAGATGGAAAAAAGGACTGTTGTTATTTTCTCGGGGTGTGATTAAAGAAGATATTGCTAAAATACCTAAAACTGAAGAGAAAGAGATGAACAGGGTAAAATAAAAAAAATAAAAAAATTAATAAACTAAAAAATACAAAATAATATATATTGGGAGAAAATACACTTGGTCCTTTATGACTTGGACACTTACACTGTACTAAGGACAACGAAGGAGGGAGTACTAAGTAGGACTGTACACTATATTAAAACAAACTCACGACAATTCTGCGTTAATATTTTAATATTACTCACTTGCTTTAATAACTTAAAAAATTACCTACTTTCTTTAATAACTTGTTTATTTTATTATACTAACTATATCCACACGTCTAACATATATATACTTAGACTTATATTGTTTATACATATACTAGTCACTATTTATTATTAGTTTTGTTTATATATTATTAATATATCTATCTGCTCCTTATATATTTATTTGTCTATCTTATATATAAATATATATATATATATATATACTTATTACTAAGTTATTAAATATATATATATTACTATTATCAGCTACCTATTTATCTTATATCTGGCTTATATCTGCGTTCTACCTCTGTTTATTATTATTAACTATACTCATTATCTACTAGCTGCTTATTATATATCTGTTTATTATTTTCCTCTTATTATTACATCTACTATTTGCTCATTATCACTATTTGCTCATTATTGGTATCAGAGCCATAAGATTTTAGGAGACTTTATTATATGAATTATTCAAGAACACCGAAAAGAAAGTCTAGACCCTACGAACATTTAATAATGTTAGATTCAGAATATTATTGGTCTCGGAGAAGTTTAAAGGACCAACTTAAAAATTTATACAACGTACTATTGCAACATAAGGAATTAAGCATAAAAATATTTGAACTTTCCCCACAATCTAGAGAAGAAGCTTGGACTGAACTACAAGAGGTAGATACTAGATTAAGAGAAGTTAGAGAACAAATAGCTTATATTAACAATGAGCTTTGGGTAGATAATATTTTAAGAGATATGCACCCTTTTTATTTGGCTTAATGAATATACCACCTAAAAATACAAAGATCTAGGTAACTACTACTTACATGCTTTAAGGAAGAAGTGAGGTTTCTCTTTAGGGAGTCCACTGAAAACTTGACAGCTACCGAAGAATGAAGAACTAAGAAAACTTTTCACACACTCCTCATTTTATATTTTTTATTTTTGAAGTAACTTACAAACTTTGAAACTAAGAACTTTAAGAAAAGCTAAAAACTTTATGAAAACTTTCTCACTCTTGATTTTTTCTCTCTCTTTGGTACATGTTTTTGTCTTCCATAAGGGAGGTATTTATAGGCATTTTTGGACTTTAAATCTTACTTTTTTGTGGATTTCAAATCCTTTGTAAAGAATTTAGCAAGACTTATCAACTTGGGTAGGCCCGGCGGCTAATATCTTTCTTTAATTCTCCTCTGTTCATTTATTTATCTGATATTGCATATGTATGCTATTTTGTCTTTTGTAGATATCGTCATTGCTTATGTATCCAAATTATGTAAAGCCTCTGAGTCAAACTCCATTCCTTTAGTCATCGTCTGCATTTGGGTCTTGGACAAATTAGTCCATGGCTGAGTCGTATTCTCATTCATATTCATCACTGTCTCCGTCTGATAATCCTAGTCTTGTTCCAGTCGTTGTCTCTTCTCTTGGAATAAAAGAAATTCTGGGTCTTTGTTCCGGTGATTCTGGATTTATAGATATCTCCTTAGGCAATTGCTCTGCTAACAACTTTTTTAGTGAGTCTGCTATTATTTTTTCTATATTTCTTTTTTCATTTTTCTTTTTTCTTAATGAAAAACCCTTCTTATTTTGAGAAAAACTCCCTTCATCTATTGTCTGAGTACTTGTTTTTAAAACTAGCTGGGAGTATTCTCCCTATACTTTTTGGCAAAGTGTCAGCCATCAACGAATTTGATGAGCCTTTACCAGCTACCGTTTGAGCTGGACTAGCTTATCATTACCTAATACAGTGGGTCTTGTTGCATTCATTAGGGAATTCACACCCATTAACGGATTTGAGAAGTCTTTACCAGCTACCGTTTGAGCTGGACTAGCTATATCATTACCCGATACAGTGGGTTTTGCTGCATTCATTAGGGAATGCACACCCATTAACAGATTTGAGAAGTCTTTACCAGCTACCGTTTGAGTTGGACTAGCTGTATCATTACTCAATACAGTGGTTTTTCCATTTTTAAAGAAGATGGAGAACTCTTTGGTTGGGTCTCATAAATTGGCTGAGTATGTTGTGAAAGTTCAAAATGAAGGATTTTTATACGGTCTTATAAAATACTTACATGTTCTAACATCTGTCCTTTTCCTTTTACAAGGTTTTCATTATCTTATTTTAAAACTTCATTGGCTTGATTCAGTCTTTGAAAAGATCTGGTCATAGAGGAACAATGATCACAATATATAATTTTATCTTTATTTTTTAAAATATTATATTGAGGAATTTTTTGTGTTTTTAGTCTTAAAGCTAGAGTAATAAAATAATTTGGTCCCAGATTTCTCCGAACAT
>NC_061119.1:135016280-135054508 GCF_002878395.1 Capsicum annuum | reverse complement strand
TACTTGCTTTAATAACTTATTTATTTTATTATACTAACTATATCCACGTGTCTAATATATATACTTAGACTTATATTGTTTATACATATACTAGTCACTATTTATTATTAGTTTTGTTTATATATTATTAATATATCTATCTGCTCATTATATATTTATTTGTCTATCTTTTATATATATATATTATCTACTTAATAGTGTATACTAGTTATATACATTATTATCTATATATATATATATATATATATATATATATACTTATTACAAAGCTATTAAATATATATATATATATATATATATATATATATATTATTATTATTATTATTATTATTATCATCTACCTATTTATCTTATATCTGACTTATATCTGCGTACAATCTCTGTTTATTATTATTAACTATACTCATTATCTACTAGCTGCTTGTTATATATTTGTTTATTATTTTCCGCTTATTATTACATCTACTATCTGCTCATTATCACTATCTTTAATAACTTGTTTATTTTATTATACTAATTATATCCACGTGTCTAACATATATATACTTAGACTTATATTATTTATATATATACTAGTCACTATTTATTATTAGTTTTGTTTATATATTATTAATATATCTATCTACTTATTACATATTTATTTGTCTATATATATATATATATACTTATTACTAAGTTATTAAATATTTCTATTATATGGAAAAGGTGGTTTCGACCATCTCTTGCAATTACCAAAAAATCAACTACTTCCAATTAATTATATACCATGCCCCAATATATGATAATTTCATTATTTCATCATAATGGTTTAAATATTTAATATATTCTATTAATTTATATTAATTAACTATAACTACATATTGAAAGTAAATTTTTTTAATTTATTTAATTGTCGATCATATTCAAAACTAATTTGTTACTACAAATCACAATAATTAATAACTTAAAATATTTAAAAAACATACAGAAATTTTATTGACTCTTACAAAAAAAAACCTCTACTCCCATTTAATTACATATCATGCCCCAATATATAATAATTCCATTATTTCATCATAATAATTTAAATATTTAATATATTCTATTAATTTATATTAATTAATTATAACTACATATTGGAAGTAAAAAAATTATTTATTTAATTAATTAGCTATCATGTTCAAAACTAATTTGTTACTACAAATCACAATAATTTGTTACCACATAAAATTTTTATTGACTCTCATTATTTTAGCAATGCCACATAAATTGAGATAAAAAAAAGTATTGCAAATCATAATAATTAACAACTTAAAATATTTAAAAGATATATAAAAATTTTAGTTGACTCTCAAAATTGTATCGAAGCCACATAAATTGGGACACAAGGAGTAAACATATTATTTGATAATTACGTAAAAATTATTATAAATCATAATAATTAATAAGTTAAAATACTTTTTTAAAAATAGATAAAAGTTCTATTCAACTCTCAAAATTTTATCATTACAACATAAATCATGACAAAATAAAAAATTATCTTAATTAATTGCAACTAAATATTTAAAGTAAATTAATTTTATTATTTTAATTGACTTTTATATAGAAAATTTATCTTTTTATTTATTTATTTATTTTAGTAAATTTAAATTTTAAAATTATTTTTTTCTTATATAAAAATACTAATATTTAAACTTAACTTTATTTTAAAGTAAAAAATTAATAAATTTAATTTAATAAAATAAATTTCTAATGAATATTTTCTTAGAATTTGTGTTGGGTCAATATGTATCAACTTAAGAAAAAAAAGATATATAGTAAAATTTTATTATTGTGAAAGATAAATATAATGCACTATCCAATAATGTTTAATAATACCATATTTTGCATATGCAAATATAGCATCTCGTATTTAATTAATATACTATTTCGGTGAATTATAGATGATTATTATTGGATTTGATAAAATTATATTAATTTTTATAGTAATAACATAATCAGTCGCTCTTAATTAATTATTATGAGTCATTTAGGTATCAAGAAAATAAATAATATTTCATGAAAAATAAAATAGACATAAAATGTGAAATTAACTCTTAATGTTTTAAATTAAATTTTCGTCTTTCAAAAGATGATTTTACTATATCACTCCTTATTATAAGTTATTTATGTATTAGAAAAATAAGAATAACAAAATGATATGTCAACATAAAATATTTGATTTACAATTAAAATTATATTAGTGTCACATAAATTAGGATGGACAGAAGAAGATATAAAGCAATATATATTATTTGAAAATAAAATAAAAAGTACGTAAATAACAATAATTAACAATTTTTTAAAAAAAAATCGACTGATTTCTATTTTAATCGTAATTTTACTATATTACCCCTAATTAATTATTATGATTATTTAAGCTTTGTGCCACATAAGTTGAGATAGAAAAAAATACTATAAATCACAATCATAAAAAATTTAAATTATTTTTAAAATATAATTATCTATTATCGATACAAAAATCTGAACAAAGAAAGTAACATATATTATTCAAAAATTATATAAAAAGTATTATAAATTATAATTGTAAACAACTTAAAATATCTAAAGAAAAAATAATATGTTATATATTTTTAAAAAATTACATGAAAAATACTAGAAATTACAATAATCAACAACTTAAAAAATTTTAAAAATATAAAATATTTGATCGGCTCTTGAAATTATATTAGTATCACTGAAATTAAATAGAAAAAAAGTATTATAAATCGCAATAATTAAAAATTTAAATTATTTTTAAAATATAATTAACTATCAATGCCAAAAAAAAATTGAACAAAAAAATTAACATACATTAATTTGAAAAATATATAAAAAAATATTATAAATTATAATAGTTAACAATTTAAATTATCTAAATACATATTAGAATAACATATGTTAAATTCATGTCAGATTCCGAATAAATCTTAAAAAACATATGTAATCCTTTTATTAAATTTTTTCAATTTAAATATATCAAAATTAAAAAGATAAATAAATATCTTGCTGACACGGCCATGCTTGTTTAGTATATATATAAAAGCAGACAGAGTCGGTTGTCCTAAACAACTTAAGCCAAAGCACAATTTTTTCTTTTCACATATCACTCTAAGGGTATTTTCGTCCTTCCACCGCAATCTCTAAGGATATTTTTGTCCTTCCACAGCTATCTCAACCACCGCAAAAAACTCTATTCCTCGAAAATTCAACCCCGGCAAAAGAAACCCCAGAATCCAGATGGAAAAATTGAAGAAAAACAAGCACAAGCGGCCTGCCAGCTTAAGCGGAAGGGCATTACTGTAATTTCAAAATTTCCCACATTAAAAAACCTCCATTTCAAAGGACATTTTTGTCATTTCACAATAATTTCAGGCGACCCTTTCCGATGAACAACCGGAGTTATTCATTTTTGGCACTTCTCCGCCTCCGATCTACATAGCTTTCCGTATATATTTCCCTTTCAAATTTCTCCGACTTAGTTCTCCGTGAAATTTGTGAACAAAAATCCTTTTCGATTTCCAGCAACAAGATCAAGTAACTCTAAACCCATTGCATGCAACATCATTGCAACACAAAAAATCAAATATATACGCAAAATTGAATGAAAAATTCGACAATCGAATAAAAATGGACAAAATAAGAGCCCCCCCCAAAAAACTACAGATATCGATTGTCGTTGTAGAACTTAAGATAACTTGGAAGAAGAAGGTGAAAAACAGTAGAAGAAAGCAAATAAAAAAGAAAAGACCGAGAAATTGGAAAAGGCATTGAAAAGGAAAGAGGATTTTTATTTTTATATTTGGGTCAGATTTAGAAAGTGGTCTTCCTCAACATTTTTTCGTATTACTATTCTTTATGGGTCTTGGGCCAGCCTCTTGTTTTTTTATTTTTATTTTTTATTATTAGTAAAATGGCTGAAAAGCCACAAAAAGTTATTTTTTTAAAAAAAAAAAAAAAAAACAGAGGAGGTATTGGATACAAAATGTTTTTGTGTAATTTTTTTTTAAAATTAATATGTGAGTTAGATGTCCTCACGTCAACATTTTGGAGACTTTATATTTTCTCCATTTTAATTTATTTTATTTTCTGTATTTTTAATTAATTTATTTTATTTTTTAATCTTTTATGTATTTAAAAATCACATAGAATTACTTCATGTTGCTATAATTAAAAGTTTAAAAAATTTGAATGATATAAAAAAATTTGATTGACTCTCGAAATTCTATCAATATCACATAAATTGAGATTGAGTAAGTAATATATGTCATTTGAAAATAACATAAAAAAAATCATAAAACACAATAATTAATAATTTAAAATATTTAACGACATATAACAATTTTGATGGATTCTCAAAATAATATCACAATCCCATAAACTAGGACAGAACAAGTAACATATATATATAAAAAATTGATTGTTTTTAAAATTTCATTAGTGTCACATAAATTGAGATAGAGAGAGTAGTGTATATTATCTGAAAATTATGTAGAAGAATTATAAATCACAATGCCGACCAAAGCCATTTTTTATATATTATTATTTTCGTTTGTTTTAATTTATTTATCTTATTTTTTTATTTGTTATCAATTAAAAATTACATAAATTTTACTATAAATTACAATAATTAGTGATTAAAGATATTTGAAGGACATAAAAAAATTTGTTGACTCTCAAAATTCTATCAGCCTCTTAAATTGAGACTTTAGAAGTAACATATATTATTTAAAATAACATTAAAAAATATAAATCACAATAATTAACAGCTTAAAATGTTATTACCTATACAAAATTTGATAGATTCTCCATATACTATTACAATCACATAAATTGGGATAAGAGTAACACATATTATTTGAAATAATAGGAAGTACTATAAATCACAGTATTTAACAACTCAAAATATATAAAATTATGTGTTAAAAATTGAATTGACTCTCTAAATTTCATCAATATCACATAAATTAAGACATGGAGAGTAGCATATATTATCTAAAAATTATGTGAAAAATAATATGAATTGTAATAATTAACAACTTAAAATATTTAAAGGCCATAAAAACATCTGCAAATTATGTACAAAATTTGATTGACTCTCTAAATTACATCAGTGACACGTAAATTCAAATAATGAAAATAACATATACTGTCTAAAAATTTAAAAAACTGGTGGAGGTTGTCCTGCCACAGCTACCTCACAGGGGCATTTATGTTATTTGGTGAAGGGTAATATAGTCTTTAACAAGGGTAAGTTGGTCATTTCATGAATCAAGTTTTGTTATTTCATCTTCTTAGTTGAGTAAAACCTTACACATCAAATGCCTTTTCATCCAAATCCTTACACGTCAAATTCTTCCCCAACCAAATCCTCATGTCAAAACCTTACCACAAATATGTCTACGCCTAAATCTCTCTTTAGCTAAATTTCCAATTTACATACACTTTCATTCTCCTTTTGTTCTCTATTATTAGTTTCGCTAATTCTACTAAGGTATAACTGCTTCATTTGTTAGTCATTGTTCTCTGTCTCCGACTTTCATTGTCTGCATGGCTTCATTCTCATATCTATGATTGTATATGAAACTGTCGGTAAGTATGATTTTATTAGAAATTCAAATAAGAAGAAAAAAAAGAAGTTTAACCATGTTTGCCACATCGGAGGTGTCTTTTAAAAGTTCTACCTGGGAAAACTATTTAATTTTATTGTTTGCAGGGGTTTATATAATGTTGAACTGTTATGTAACCTCTTTGGTTAAAAGTTTATTCATACTGATTTTAGTGTTGTATGATTAATTGGTTATAATTTGCATTGGGTCTGAAGTATGAATGGTAATATCAAGCATCCTTATTGGAAAAAGTAGCTTGCTTTATCAAATCATTGACAAATTTGTATTACGTACAATTTTTTCTGTCTTTTTATGTACATGACGATTAAAACAAAGAAATAAATGGCTCAGTGAAAAGCGATTAAAGTTGAAAGAAGGAAAATTGTAGCATCGACCTAAATGTCATGTGTCTAGAATATATAATATAAGATTATCGTATGGTTTTTGGTGTGAAAACACCATAGTTGTCATAATACTCCCTTTAAATAAGCTTACCACTATATAAGTTTATTCATTAGTTTGCTCTGTACCATATGTTGCCATTTAATCTGCACCTTCTCTGTCATAGTAAAACAGAATCTGCCATAATAGATCAACGGCTTCCTGTTGATGCTATTACAAAAGAAACTATAGGTTGGACCTGTAAGGTTTAGGTCGTCGAAAAGTTACAGCCTCGTGAGAGCAAAGATCAAAGTAAGATCAAAGTGTGCAGTTTCAGACAATGTTTGTGCAGGATGAAAGCTTAAGTTTACCTTTACGCCAGTTCTTACTGAAAAATGGTTTTGATGCTCAAGATGTCTTAAAAAATATTATTACCTACAACAACTTCATAAACTGCTAGTTAAAACCCGATGAAAGCAACAACAGTTGAAAATTGTAACAAATTCCTTTATAAATTCTACTCCTAGGCCTAAACTTTTCTCTACGTCACTCTTTATGCTCTTCAATCCCGACAAGATCACGAAAGTTCTCCTGATGTGGTCACTGGTATATTACAAGTTTTCCATTTGCATGTTGACGCTTTACTAGATCTAGGAGCTTCTTTGTCTTTTGTTACTCCATATATAGTAGTTGATTTTGGAGTTAGCTCCAAAATTCTAGAAAATCCCTTCTCAAGTTCCACCCTAGTAGGTAAATCTATCATAGCCCGATGGGTATACAGGAATTGTCCGGTTATGATATCTTAGAAAGTCACTTCAGTAGACTTAGTTAAATTAGATATGACTGATTTTGATGTCATTCTCAGCATAGATTGGCTTCATTCCTGCTATGCCTCAGTTGACTGCAAAAACAAAATTGTCCAATTTCAGTTTTCGAATGAACCCGTCTGAGAGTGGAAGGGTAGTACTTCAGCACTTAGGGGTCAATATATTTCTTACCTTTGGTCTAGAAAGATGATATCTAAGGGATGTGTCTACCATCTTGTTCAAGTCCAGGACTCTAGTTTAGAAACCCCTACTCTTGAATCAGTGTCAGTAGCATTTGAATTCCCAGATGTGTTTCCCAAAAATCTTCTTGGAGTTCCTCCCGAAAGGAAAATTGATTTTGGAATCGATCTTTTCCCAGATACTCAGTCCATATCTATCCCACCATACGGAATGGCTCCAGCAGAACTCAGAGAATTAAAGAAACAGTTAAAAAATCTTTTGGATAAGGGATTCATCATACCTAGTATGTCCCCATGGGGCACACTAGTTTTATTCGTGCTTAAGAAAGATGGTTCTCTTAGAATACAAAAAGATTATCGCCAATTAAATAAAGTTATGATCAAGAACAAGTATCCACTCTCCAGAATCGATGACTTGTTTAACCGACTTCAGGGTATCAGTTATTTCTCTAAGATAGACCTCAGATCAGTCTATCATTAGCTCAAAGTTAGGGAAAGTGACATCCTAAAAATAGCTTTCTGAACTCGGTATGGTCACTTTGAATTTTTGTTCATGTCCTTTGGTCTTACTAATACCCCAGTAGCCTTCATAGACTTGATGAGCTGTGTGTTCAAGCAGTACTTGGACATATTCATTATAGTCTTCATAGATGACATTCTTATTTACTCCCGTAGTGAAAACGATCATGTAGAGCATCTCATAATAGTATTGCAGACTCTCAAAAACCATCAGTTATCCGCCAAATTTAGTAAGTACGAATTTTGGCTAAGGTCAGTAGCATTCCTTGGCCATAGAATCTCCAGTGATGGCATTAGAGTTGATCCCTAAAAGATCGAAGTAGTGAGAAACTAGCCCAAGCCCATCTCTCCATCAGATATCAGAAGTTTCTTGGGTTTGGTTGGCTATTACTGATGGTTTGTTGAGGGATTTTCATTTATTACATCCCCTATGTCCAGATTAACTTAGAAGAAAGTCAAGTTCCAGTGGTCAAATTCTTATAAGAAGAGTTTTCAGGAGTTGAAGACTCCACTCACCACAGCTCTAGTTTTGACCCTACCAGATTGTTTCAACAGTTTTGTTATGTACTATGACACTTCTAGAGTCGGATTGGGTTGTGTTTTGATGCAGAGAGGTAAGGTCATAGCCTATGGCTCCAGACAGCTTAAGCCCTATGAGAATAACTATCTTACTCATGATCTTGAGTTAGCAGTAGTAGTTTTTTCCTTAAAGATTTGGAGGCATTACTTATATGGTGTGCACGTTGATATGTTCACTAATCATAAGAGCCTGCAGTATGTGCTCTCTCAGAAAGACCTCAACCTCTGTTAGAGAAGGTGGTTGGAATTATTGAAAGACTATGACATGAGTGTTCTATATCATTCAAGAAAGGCTAATGTAGTGGCTGGCACTCTCAGTAGAATGTCTATGGGTAGTGTTACCCATGTTGAGGACAGTAAGAAGAAGTTAGCCCAGGAAGTTCATCAGCTAGCCCGACTAGGTATTTACTTAGTCAATTCAGAAGAAGGTAGTGTATGGGTGCAGAGTAGTTCAGAATCATCCCTAGTTTCCAAAGTGAAGAAAAAGCAAGATAGGGATCCCAGTCTAGTCCAGTTAAAGGAATTAGTCAGAAATTAAAAAGTAAAGATTTTCTCCTAAAGAGGAGATAGGGTATTTCATTGTTAGGGTCAGCTGTGTGTGACAGGTATAGATGACTTGAGGCATAAAATTCTTGCAGAAGCACATGGTGCGCGTTACTTTATTCATCCAGGGTCCACAAAGATGTATCATAATTTGCAAAAGATCTATTGGTGGAGTGGGATGAAAAGAGACATTGAAGAGTTGTGGCTTAGTGCTCAACATGTTAGTAGGCTAAGATTAAGCATTAGAAGCCTAGTGGGTCTATACGAAAGTTTATTATTCCCACCTGGAAATGGGAAGAAATGAACATGGACTTTGTGATGGGTTTGTCTCGTACTCGTCATCAGCATGATTTTGTTTGGGTTATTTTAGATAGGATGACCAAATTAGCTTATTTCTTTCCAGTTTATACCTTCTATTCAGTCAAGGATTACGCCAAACTCTACATCAGGGAGTTGGTCATATTACACGGTGTTCCGTTGTCCATTATCTCAGATAGAGATACCCAGTTCACCTCTTATTTCTAGAAAGCATTCTAAAAGGGTCTTGGTACCCGAGTTTATCTCAGTACAGCATTTTATACTCAGAAAGATGGTCAAGCAGAAAGGACCATTCAGACCTTAGAAGATATGCTACGAGCATGTACGATAGACTTTAAAGGTAGTTGGGATGACCATTTGCCTTTGATTGAGTTTGCATATAACAATAGGTATCACTCCAGTATTTAGATGGCTCTATTTAAGATGCTTTATGAGAGGAGGTGTAGATCTCACATTGGTTGGTTTAAAGTGTTTGAGGGTACAGTGGTAGGGACTGCCTTGGTGTTTGATACCTTAGAGAAGGTCCAGTTGATCAGAAAAAGGCTTGAGAAAGCTCAGAGCCAATAGAAATCATACTCAAATATGCACAAAAAGGATCTTGAGTTCGAGATTGGTAACTATGTGTGCTTGAAGATCTCTCCTATGAAAAGAGTAAAGCATTTTGGCAAGAAAGGAAAACTCAGTCCCCGATATGTCGATCCATACCGAATTCTCAGTTATTTTGGAAAGGTAGATTACGAGTTTGAGTTACCTTTATATTTTTCTTTAGTTTATTCAATGTTTCATGTCTCCTTGCTAAAGAAATCCGTAGGTGACCTATTAGTCGTAGACCCTATTGAGGGTAAGGATGTTCAGAACAGCCTCTCTTATGAACAAATCCCAGTCGAAATCCTTGACTATCAGATTCGTAGACTGAGGGATAAAAAAGTTTCTCTATTCAAAGTTCTTTGGTGGAATCAGTCCATTAAGGGATCTACTTGGGAAGCAAAAGCAGACATGCTCACCAAGTATCCTCATCTATTATCCGCTAATCCAGACTCAGCTCAAGGTAATAGTTTTCTTAAGCTTAATCAGTTTCAAGTTTAGCTTTCAGTTACAAACTTTGTATTAGCTACCATTGCATGTTCAGTTATACGTTCATAATCCAGTTCAGTCATGTATCCATGCATCAGATATATATGTTCAGTATGTAGATTCCATTTATCAGTAATCCCAGTCATGCATTCATGAATCATGTTCAGCTATACTCATGCATCAGATATGCATGTTCAGTAAGATAATTCAATATACCAGTAATATCAGTTATATATTCATATTCCATATGTTCATGTCTAGTAAGTCAGTCAGTCTCTCAGTATTCTCAGTCTCAACAGTCTCATTCAAGGATGAATGTTCCCAAGGAGGAGATAATGTAAGACCCCGTAAAATCCTAAGCTTAATTCAGTCCTTTAGGCTTGTCAAGGGGTCCCAAACTTAGAATATTTTAGCTAAGTACTCAGACTTAGTGTCATTTTAGCGTAAGAAGGTTGGAAATCTTATTTCTCAACCTTTACATCCATTAAATGTTGATGTTTAGGTTGATTCATGATCTGGAATGTCCGTAGGTGTTCTCAGACAAGTTTTGGATTTTTCGGACTTCATTTGAAGCTCCTTTGGAATCCCAAAATAGTGAGTCAATGCAATCTTGGTGCACTGCATCGACTATCGCGTTGATTAATATTTTCTCCAGCTAACAGCGTCCAATTTTAATGAATCAACATAAACATGGCGGGACGTGTTGGCTATCGCATCGATGTCATCGACGTGCCGCATCAACCTGCGCATTGATAGCCCAATTTTTAGTTATTAAAAGACCACCTTCTTGGAGATATTTGGGTCTTTTTTCCACATCCTTCATCCCCCAAAGCACAAAATAAGCTCTTTGAAGAGCAAATATACTCATTCATTCTCCAATTAGCTCAAGAACAAAATCCTAGGTGCTCAAATTTCAAATCAATAACTCAATATTAAACCATAAACTTTCAGAAATTCCTTAACAAAGGTATGTGAAGTGTTCATCCAAGGGTCTCTTCCACCTTGGAGTCAGAGAATTAGTTTTTAAACTCCAAGTATATAAATTTCATGAATACCATAATAAGTTTGATAATATTCATGTTTATAATGATTATTTGAGTTTCCAATCCATAAGTTATGCTAAGTTTCATATGGAGTTTATTGATTTATATGTTTTACCATATGAGATCATGTTAAAGCCTTCAAATAGTGAATATAATGATTGAATTGTGTGCTCACATGTTGATTAGTGTTATGTGCATGTTCTATACCTTCCAAGTGTTTGATAAATTATTCATGTAAACTATTAAGAGAATGAAATCATGCAAGTGTTTGTTAAAATGCCCCAATGAGTAAATGATGATTAATTTTATAGTGTTCATGTTTCATGTTTATCCCATGTCTCTTAATTTATGCTATCGAGTCGTGGGGGTACTTGTACCCGATAATTTAGCTGATTACCTAGAGCCATGGTCAGTCATAGAGAAATATCAGTTATATTACGATCAGTAGTACTCTTAGACTGTTAATAAACTCATGAAAACTTAGTAGAGTTAGTAATATTTCAGTCTAACTCAGTATTCAGTTCAGACCTCAGTAAACTCTATTAGTTAACAGAATTCAGTGGTATTCTGTCAGTCAACGGAACTCAGTGAACTCAGTTCAGTTCATCTAAATAGTAATTTCAGTAACCGTTCAGTCCAGCCTAGTACAAACTAGAAATCAGTTCAGTGTCTACTCAATTGGGAGTAGCATTTAGCACCAAGTTAACCCAGGGATAGGGCATTTTTGTTAGTAGAGGGTTTGACCCTTAGCAGCAATCTCTGCATTACAGAACTACATAGCAGCATAGGTTAAGATATCTTCCTGCCAGACATTATGAGGGTTGATACTTCTCATTCGAGTTATCTTTTCAACGATGGTTGATGAAAGAGCTTCCTATTAGAGAGAGTTAACCACAGTTTATCCTTACCCATGGCATGGTATTGACACCCTTCCAATTGAGGTTACATGTTGGATCCAAATCAATTAGAGAAGGGGCATGTCGGTTAGATGATTACCTCCTACAGTTTCAGTTTTAGTCTCAGTCTCAGAATAGAACTCAGTCCAGTTCTACATATCTAGGACTATCAGACATAGTCACTTAGCTCAGTACTGAACTCAGTATAGTTCCCCAGAATTCAAGACTATCAGATACAGTCACCCAGACAACAGTTATATAGTATAAGTTATCCAGTAAATCTATTAATCAATATTCAAACTTATTATTTGGTGTTATCACAATCTCAGTTACAATCTATGTATTCATGCATGTACTCTTACTCAGTCATGCTCATATTATTCAGTTATTACTGTGCATGCATATGAAACCATACATTTTAGTCTACCTCTCTGAGCATACCAGTATATTCAAAGTACTGACGCATGCTTTTTGCACTATGATGTCTTATATTATAGGTTCTGACGCACGAGCTCTAGAGCACCCTTAGTAGACCAGACTTTTAGCATTCAGTATAGTGGTGAGTCCTCATAGTTCGAGGATATGATTTCTATTTATAGTATTTCAGTTTATGTCAGTAGAAGGAGTTAGTTGGGTACTTGTCCCATCAACTCCACAGTTCAGGCAGTTAAAGGCTTCCCAAACTAGAGTATTTCAGACGGTTATTCAAATTTTAATTTCTTCTTTCAGTTTTGGTATTTAATACCGCATTCAGTATTATTTATAGATTGAACCTTACGGCATGTTTCTGCCTAATTCTAAATATTATTGTTCAGTTATTGCAATAGGTACTAGTTATGGGCTAGCTTGTGATCCTTCGGGATTATGAGCATTGTGTAGCATCTGGGGAACAGACTCGGGGCATTACAAATTCCTAGGGTCAAATCGTAACAACAACTGACTCCAATGACACCATACTTCTATAGATACAACCTATAAATTACTACTCATAAGGTGTATATACAACTTAAGAAGGTAAGTCGTAAGTTACAATGAGGATTTCAGACATGGGGTATTACATATTCAGATATTGGAGATATTCTTCTAGCTTGTGTGATTAACTATGGTGGTAGTTGAGTTGATCAATTGTCTTTTACAAAGTTTGTGTATAATAATAGCTGCCACTCTAGTATTAGGATGTCTCGATTTGAGGCATTGTATGGTAAGAGGTTTAGGTTTCGTAATAGGTGGTTTGAGGTTGGTGAGACAAAGATGTTTGGCCCGGATATGGTTCACCAAGTGATGGAGAAAGTGAAGGTGCTTTGGGATAGACTTAAAGCTACCCAAAGTCACCAAAAGTCCTATATGGATGTAAGGAATAGAGATTTAGAGTTTGATGTTAGCGATTGGGTGTTCTTTAAGGTATCTTTCATGAAGAGAGTAATGCAGTTTTGAAAGAAGGGGAAGCTCAGTCCCCGATATGTCAAACAATACTTAGTCTTGAAGAGGGTTGGTAATTTTGCATATAAGTAGCAGTTACCACCTGGTTTGAGCTCCATCCATGCAATTTTTCATGTTTCGATGTTGAAAAAGTGAGTGAGTGATCCTTCGATGGTTATTTCTTTGGAGGAGGTGGGTATTTTAGATTTCTTATTGTATGAGTAAGTTCCAGTTGAAATTTTGGATCAGCAAGTTTTTCTGTTGCAGATGAAGGACGTAGCTTTGGTAAAGGTTCTATGGAGGAACCACAAGGTTGAAGAGGCTACTTGGGAAGCCAAAGAGGACATGAAGTCCAAGCATCCATTCTTGATTTATGCTTCAGATAATTGTGTGTAAGGTATGTTTTATTCTTAATATCTTTATTTTTTTACTTTGTTAAAGGTAAGAGTAGAGGTATATAGAGTCAAATCGTTTTAGAAATTTCCTTGTCCCATCATTCGAGAACGAATGATCCAAGTGGGGGAGAATTGAAACACCTCAAATTTCGCCCCTTGAAATTTTTCCGAGCATTATGCTCACTGCCCTGGGTATGACTGGAACCTTTGAGTCGTAGCATGTCCTGACGAGTCATTGGGATGATTCATAACCGAACTAGTAAGTTTTTGTCTTGATTCTTCTCGGAGTATGAGTGGCTCATTAAGAGCCGTAATGATATGTTATAAGTCATTAGGTGTAATCGTAGGATTTCTAGTGGATGTCCCAATTTATGTTCTGTGTTGACTACGACTGGACCCTAAGAGTCGTAAGGTCCCATTACAATTGGTTTCATTGAGTCGTAAGGATAATAGTGTAGGGTGCTTTGGTGGCACTTCCTTGGTTACGACTTATGGTGATGATTCATAAGAAGTGGTTACGAGTCAAGGGGTTTACTCATAATCAAAGGTGTTACTTTTCATCTTTTTAAGTTAAGGGAATTCTAAACTTTTTCCCTTTTAACCAAATAGTGAAATTCAACAGGGGGGAGGGTGAATTAAAAATTTTCTATGAGTCGACTACTGGATCTTCACAGTCGACTCGTCTGCAAATCAATACACTTAACAAGATAGGATATATTTATAATAATTAAGCAAATAAGTAATCAATTATGAAGTAAGACACCAAGATTTATCCAGGTTCGGAACACCAATGTGGTGCCTACTTCTAGTCCCTTTGGGTTTCAAAGTTTCCTTATATCATTCAATGTCGGTCTCGAGTACAATAGTGAGATACAAGTCCTGAAGACTTATTTTGTTCTTTATATCTTGTAACATATCTTTAGTTGATGTTACAAAGTTGACATGATTCTACTCTTTATATAAAAATTGTAAACTAAAAGTCACAAAGCCTTGTGAGACTAACATTGTGCCACTTTGATATTCTTCTTTAAAGTTGTGTACGTTCTTCATCCTTTTGTCTCTTCTTTTATAGTGTCCACCTTTTTTATATCATTGCCCTTTGTGAGGAAACCTAAGAGATTTCTTCTCAATCAAGGATTTGGATTGATTCCTTGATTAAGGGATGACACCATAATGTATGTCCATATCATATATGTCCATACGTGGTGCAGTTTCCATAATTATACATGTCTATATCAGATATGTCCATGTAATGGTTGTGACCTTTCTTCCTTTTGTTTTATGTCCTAATTAATTTGGTCTATTATGATTCTGGAATTGTGATCCTTCTTCTATTTCCAAGATATTAGATTGATTTTCTTGCCATACTATTTGAATTTTGTGATCCTCCTTTTCATGATTGGATGTTCTTCCATTATTGGAATTGGCTCTCTTACTTGCTTCTATGTTGAGTTAGTCTTTTTGATCCTCCTTATCTTAAGGTGAGATACCCTTCTATCTTCCAATATCCTGCAAAGGTCCACTCATTAGTTTGTCATTATTAAAACTTGAATACATGATGCTAACAATCTCCCCCTTTTTGATAATGACAAACAAGCATAAACATCAGTTAACTTCTTTGTCTGTCATAGTAGTCGGCCCACTCCCCCTGATATGTAAGCATTTCTGTTGTCCCAATTTTCTTGGGTATCAGTCGTCCTTTGTGTATCGAAAGTCGACTTGCTCCACCTGACTGATGGGTGTTTCCTGATCTCTTGATGTTTCTGTCTTTCTCCCCCTTTTGGTATAATTTAAAACAATAGCAGCAAAAAACAAAACACATAGACATAATAGCAATGAGAATAAATAGACAAAGATGGACAGTAATAATCTATTAACAAGGTAGAGCAAAAAAATTGTGGCAGATAGTATGGTAAAGATTATCTTACAACCCATCAACACAAGGGACAGAACCCCCTTTTGAATAAAAATTCACAATTCATTATTTCTCCAGGAAGTATGTTAGGGTGTTATGCATATTATGACAAAACTTGTCATGGGATTTTCCAACATATTTTACAAAGGAGAAGTATGAGGTTTGAACAGAGACATCCAGATTATCCTTCGAGGAAGAGACTTGGGATTTGAATGAGTCCATACAAGAGAGCACTCGAGAGAACAGTCTGACTCTTTCTTGTTTTAGCCCATCAATGGCCAGTCGGACCATACTTATGTCAGAGCTTGTACTTTTCCCAAGGTCCAAGAGTGTGGTAGTCGACTCCTGGAGTTTTATGGAACCTTCATCAATTGCTTTGATCCGCTGCTTGAGTTCTTCAAGTTCCTTTAACAAAGAGGTAGAGAGGTTAGAAACAGATTTACTTACCTTTGGAGGTCAGCCTTAGCACAGGCAGACTCCTTCTTGCACCATTCATCTTTCACTAGGACATACCCCATGCTGCCAAACATTTTTGAATCAAAAGTTGCAGCAACTTCTATAGGGGATAAGTAGGCAGATCGATGGGGTAGAACAAAAGGATCCGGGTGATGAACAGCCCGTATGGCAAATGGCAGAGGCATGAACTTCTCTTGCACTCTTAAGTATATACTCATGTGTCCAAGTTTCCCAATTGATTTTGATTTTCTTGACCAGACAGTACAACACGAAGACATCATGACAAGTGATGTGTCTTAGGGATCCTTTTCACAGAATCAGAGTGGTAGCAATAATATGGGCCATGATGCGAAATTTGAAACATAATGACAAGGGACCAAAGTTGGTTGACACGGAGTCAGGGTCAGACTAAAATTTCTTGGCTTTCTCAAAGCCCACTTGAAAGTTCTCGGGCTAGTTACTGTTCATAAAAGGGACCATACCAAAAAACTTAGTATCAAAAGCATTTTCAAACATGAAGTTGTTCAAGAAAATTCTTGTGCCTAGCACAAGGGTCTTGAATTTACCTCTATCTGGGGAAAGTTGGAGAATTAGCATAAAATATGAGGATGGAATCTTCATAAACTAGAAGTCCACAGAGGCAAAAAATCAAGGACAAATCTTGAAACTTGAAAAAAGTAATTGACATTATAAGAGGCATCTTTTAATTGACGAAGATTGATGATGCGACCAGGTACGATGGAGCAATTTTTAAAGAAGTGGAATTTTTCTTTGTGAGAGTTTGTACAGAATTTGTGCATCTCTTCTGGAGATAAGGAGTTAGGAGGGTTTGGATGAGGTTTTTTGACAGAGGGGATAGGGCTGGAAGAGTGTCATCGTCTCTTAAGGAGATTGGATTGAGATGAGGATTCATCAGAGGACTCAGAAAGAAGAACGAGATCATCAGAAAAGATTCTAGATATGTTATCCATGGAGCGAGTCTTTATCATATATGAGAGAGGAGATGAGATTTAAGGATGAGAGATGGAGGAGAAGAGCCTGTTAAGAGGGCTAAAAGCAAAAGGGTATGAGGAGACTATTCAGAAGAAATAATGGAGGGGAAGGTGAAGGGGCGTGAAGTGAAAGGGGCAAATGGATGTGAAAGGACAATGCACAGGGAAAGGAAAAAGTGGTAGAGGAGGCGTGGGAAACGGTGAAGTTAATGATGACTTCCCTTAAAAAATATTTTTTTTGGTAAAATAGGTAAAGTCGGACAAATATTTTTGTCCAAAATATGACTCATATATCATTAATGCTGAGAATGGCAAATCTTTCTTCCAGCAATGGTTTTGTAAAAATATCTACCAGATGATTTTCGGAGCCAACAAATTTTAATAAAAATTGTCACTTTCTACATGATCATGAATAAAATAATGCTTGATGTCAATATGCTTTGCACTAGAATGATACACAGTACATTTAGATAGACTAATGGCACTAGTATTGTCACACAATATAGGAACAAATTCAAAAGATAAATTAAAATTAAGTAGTTGATGCGTATTCATAGAATTTAAGTACAACAACTACCAATGGCTGTGTAAACTGCTCCAGCTGTTGGCGAGTCAACTAAAGTTTCCTCCAAGTTGTGTCAAGGACTTAGGATATTTCCCATAAGGCCGTAAAAAACTTTCACCAGGCAAGCAAAAAAGAATTCTCACATAAAGAAAGGTTAGAATTATCAAGAATAATATTATCAGTGTAAAATTATACAGTAAGGAAGTTTGAAACAAGATTTTGTTAGATCAAAGTTATTTTCTTAAAAATCATTATTTAGTAGGAAAGCATTCAATCTCTCATGCCAATACTTTGGAGAATGTTTGAGACCGTAGTGCTTTCGACATCCATTTGAAATTACTCAAAACATTTGAAAGCAATAATAGATAGAATTGATTCAAACCTTTCCACAAGGGAAAGGGTTTCATTATGTTCAATACCTTCTCACAATGTACCTAGTCATTAAGATATTTGAGGGTGAAAGATGGAAATATTTTTTATAATTTCTTGCAACACTTAGTTTCACCATTTCAGATGTAGAAGTCAACTCTAGAGGAGGTATAGTTGACTTTGTTTTGTGATGGTTTTGAGGTAGTGCGAGCATTTCCTTTGGATTTTACATTACTTTGTCCTTTCGTGGATCAAACTCTTCCCAATATATTCTAACTATTGTTTTGGACAAGGCATTTCTTCTTCCCAACAGTGATCTGGGAGATTACGTTCTAATCCAGAGATCCTGGTAATTTCTCAAAACAACTAGTTCTTTCACTCCACTATACCATTCTTGACGTTCTTTGATGAGAGACATGCTATTTTTAACATGTTTGAGGGACTATCTTTTATCTTGGAGGAGATTCCAAACTAGGTTTCACACATCTGACTGATGTTGAGTGAGTTATGACAGTGGACACGTAAGTGTACGTGGTCTACCAAGTAATATAGTGTCCTTCAAGAAAGTCGAATATTGATCCTATAGGTACTTATGTTAAAAAGCTATCCAATTCTAGTTTAACAATTGAGATAAAGTAACCAAGAAAGTTTTAGAATTGTAAACTAAAAGTAAACTAAACTAATGCGGAAAAGTAATGACTTTTGACAATCAATGGGTAGAGATCTGGGGTTAAGGCTTATGAAAAATCAACTACGCCATTGAACTTCATTCGTTAGATTTATTATCATGGTTATTGATTCATAGGGTTTATTGCATGATCATGGTCTCCCGACCTCTAATCGTCTACCTAACTTGGACATTACAACTACATCATTGAGCAGGGATGTAATAATCCAATTAGATGCATAAAGCTATCATCCTACATGTGAACCAAGCAAGTCTTCTAGGTACATCCCTATCCTAGTCGCTAATTCAAATTCCTTATTTTATAAAGGAATAAGAACTTTACTCTATTTACCCTCATGTTCTAGCTTCCTATTCCCCCTCCCGAGATCACAAGGTCGACAATGAATATATTCTAAGGGCCACGAATCCTTAAAATAGTTAAAACAAGGATAAAAAAACACCCAAATATGATTAGTAATTCAACAAACATAATTCAAAATGAAAACAATCATGATCTCGGCCTTAACCCTGGAAAAGGGGTGTTTGGCAGCTAACTGACATAACCATATTCAACATAATTGAATAAATTTTATAATCCATTATAAACTAAATTAATGAGATATAAACCCTAAAATAAGTGTTGAAAATACCCTCTCCTAAGTCAAAGACGTCCGAAAGTGTTAAACAAAGTGTACAAGTAATGTATTTATAGGTGGGGAACAATTGTCGTGTGGGAATAGGCCATGCGCTTCCCGTTCTAGAGCATGGGAGTAGAAGGTCAGACACCTAGGGTATTGAACCAATCCAAAGGAGGCTCAGAGTTCCTTATATCACCATTGTAAAGGGGGCTGCACGGGCTTATATACATGCCCTCTCTGGACGTCTACTTTTGCATCTAACCTTTGCCTTGTGCATTTGCCTTCCCTTCCAAGCTTTTGGTGTTGTTTTCCCTTTAATTTCCTGCTTGTTCAACAAAAATATATCACCATAATAAACTACACAAGAATCCTACATCATCAAACACCATGTAATAGAGCTTAATACAACAAAACATCAAGAACAACTAGCTAGAAACTCAAGCTAAGACTAGGCTTGCCCACGTTGATCTTTAACTTATTGTTTTGACTCTTGACTTGTTCCATTTAAAATTTTCACACTATAAATAAGTTGTTCCACTCATAAATACACAAAAATAACATTAGTAACTCATTTGACACATTAGAATCCATCACGATAGACTAGAACAACACCTAGCTTAAGCTAGTAAAACTAGTTTTCTCGTCTAGACTCTAAACGATTGTTTTGAAACCAAACTTGTTTGAAAACACCTTTAAAAGTTGTAATCACTTGCTTGAACACTTAAATTCTTATTTATATCATCATTAACACATAAAGCACAAAAATTGTCCTCCAAAAAAGGCTAAATAGACTAGGATAACAACACTAAAGTGCATAAATATATCCCACATCACCACCCCACACTTAAAACCTTGTTCATCTTCGAACAAATCTTTACTCTAAGCATCGTAAGCTGGGTAGAGTCTACACTTCTACTACATGTAAGACACTCAAGATAGTACTGCAATGACTACATAGAATGCAAGTTTCTATGCTAAGCATATTATGTACACAACTAACAGTTCAAGAACACTACTTGAAAACATCCTAGCCTCAAGAATTGACTCACTAAGTTGGCAAAATCATGCATATTGCTCAATAAAAGACATCATACAAATCACCCACATTCATTAAACATGTTCCCTCACAACAAGAGAGTTAACCATAATCACTCATATAAATGCACTTTATAACACAATGGGTACAAAAATTTAAGTTACGCTCACTCTCACAAGGAATTCACAAGTTACATAAAATGAACCATATGCTTTTCCTTAGTGTAGTACTCCACTAATATCAGAATGATGAAGATTAGATCAAATAGGTCTTTAATAATTGTAATGTAGGCTAAGGGATGGGTAGGAACTACTATTATGGCTAGTAATAGTGACTATCTTCCCTAAGAACTTTAATATAGCACATTATATAATTAAGACCAATCTCTAACAACCCAATTTACACCACTTCTATCTACTCACATCTTTTTTTATTTGCCCCATCTCATTAAGCTTACTTGCATACACTGTGGTGGGAATGTGTTATGTACATATCATTCAATTTTATACTTTTTTGCACCCAATTTATTTTACACACCCCCATGACAGTCACCCTCAATTTAAGTGATTTTCCTTAATTGAGGTAGACAATGTCCGTGGAAGACCAGAGCTAAAACAGGTTCATTGTAACACACATGGGCTAAAAAATGGGAATTTCTTTAGCATAACTTTCTTGAACTCCCAACCACAACACAAAGATCTTTACACCCCGATAACTATCACTTGGAGGCTTCAATTTCACTTTTCTCCCTCTTGAATTTTAAACTCCTTAATTGATTTTATGCTAAGCACTAGGAGCTTTGGATTAAATTAAGGTCAATCAAGGAAGGGGATTAGGCTACACATGAGGCTGCCAAAGAAAAAGCTAAAGGCTCAATGGGGGTTAACTAGGATAATGCACAAGGGTAGGTGAAAAGAAGGTATAACACTTGGCCATCAAAGAAATGTCTATATCATCCCCTAGTCCCACACTCTTTATTTTTCTTTGCACACACACCAGGCAAATTCTAGTCATCACATGCAACAAGGAATATACAAACACCTCACACACATATGGAACATGCTTGATTCACATAGGATCTTTATAGACTCTTAATCAAACAATAACATAAATTAAACATTAAGCCAACAAGTACAAGAGTCATAATCAAGAGCCTAGGAGTCTCAAAAGTAGCAATTCACACAATCAACATGCTTTTATAACCAAAACACTCACATCATGCAGTCACATATAGCACCAACAAGAACATCTTACTTATTTCTTACACAAAAATTTTAAAATTACCTTAAAAATGAGAATTTTCCCACCCCACACTTAAAAATCTACTTTGTCCCCAAAGTAGAATTTAAAAGTAGAGATAGAAATACTCTTAGAGGCCTGTAGGCCTAGCTAGTAGCAGCTTTACACATCAAGAGGGGACCTCACACTCAGTCTTTACCATGCTCCTTAGCTCAGGTTTTCTGGTACTCAGTCTTCCCATCAACCCATGACTCAACAAAAACAAAAACTAGAGAAGTAAAAACTAAAAATACAAAAAAGAAAACATACTTTACTTGGGTTACCTCCCAAGAAGTGCCTGATTTAGTGTCGCAACATGACACAATCAATTTTTTCCTCCATCTTAAGGATATGAATTACACCTCCAACTTCACATCCATATTTTTGCTTCGCTCATACGGAGGTGGTACAAAAATTAAGAAACCAAGTAATAGATAGTGCATGCTAAACCAATCAGCCTTGAAGTGAGGTGTGTTTCTATGTTGCTTAACTGGTGCAAAATCAAGAATATAGGATTCGTATTTCTCATCTTTACACCTTTCCACTATTTCAGATAATTCCACAGACAAGACATTATCTAAACATAATATGAAAAAGTTCTTTGAATGAGGCCCATCCAATCCTACTTCAAAAGTTATACAATCCACAACACCCTCACTCATATTCACCTTCTCAATTGTAGTCTGAAAAGACAGATAACAGTTGAATGGCTACAATTCTTGTGTTTGTTCCATAGATTGGATAGTATCCTTCTTATAATTTTTTTTTCATAGCATCTGTGAACATGGTGGTGGTGGTATCTCCTTAACTTGTTCAACAACTTTAGTTTTTGAGTACTCAGACTTCCTCAAATTATCAACAACTTTGTCTGCAATCGGTTGGGGAGTTAACTTTGTACCTACCTCCAGCTGATTTTACAACTACTTTGTAACCACCTGCTGGTTCTTCATGTCTACCAACAACTATTCGTGAGATGCTAAAAGTTGATTCAGCATCTCTTCTACACTGCCAGTTTGAGTTGTGACCTACATGTTCGATTGTTGCCACTGAAACTATTGTTGCTGGTTGTTCCATAATTATATTTGTGGCTAAGTCTACAACATTTTATTATTGGTGTTCACATAATATTTTCTTTGAGCATAGCCAACAAACAATTATGAATCGGGATTGATAGCGCGCATAGATACAGAATAACCACTGTTACCACAAACCATACACCAACTTATGGTCTATTTCGCAGATAGAATAGTATCCACCTCATATTGTAAAGGTCACATCCACACACTTTCATTAAAATCTAGACAATAAGCCTCATGATGGGGTCCCCCACAAAAACAACAATAATCGTCATCACTCGAAAACCATTTATCCCAGGCTGACATATCAAGAAGTATGATAAAAAGAAAATAAAAGAAACTAAAAAGAAACCTAAAAAACTAAACTATTTACAACTCAATATAGCTAAACTAAAAATAAGATAGTTGTTAATTTATAAGTCCCCAAAAATGGTGCCAAAACCTTGACAGCGCACACGCAAGTGTACGTGTCTACCAAGTAATATAGTGACCTTCAATAAAGTTAAATATCAATCCCACAGGGACTTATGTTAAAAATCTATCCAGTTATAGTTTAACAATTGAGATAAAGTAACCAATAAAGTATTAAAATTGTAAATAAAAAGTAAACTAAACTAATACGGAAAAGTAATGACTTTTGACAATCAATGGATAGAGATCTAGGGTTAAAGCTTACGAACAATCATACTACATCATTGAACTTTATTTGTTAGATTTATTATCTTGGTTATTGATTCGTAGGGTTTATCGCATGATCATGGTCTCCCGACCTCTAATTGTCCACCTAACTTGGACATTACAACTACATCATTGAGCGAGGATATAATAATTCAATTAGATGCATAAATCTATCATCCTACATGTGAACCAAGCAATCTTCTTGGTACATCCATATCCTAGATGCTAATTCATACTCCTTATTTTATAAAAGAATAAGAACCATACTCTATTTATCCCCATGTTTTATCTTCTTATTCCACCTCCCGAGATCATAAGGTTGACAATAAATATATTCTAAGGGACATGAATCCTTAAATTAGTTAAAACAAAGATAAACAAACACCCAAATATGATAAGAAATTTAACAAACTTAATTCAAAATGAAAACAATCATGATCTCAGCCTTAACCCTGGAAAAGGGGCATATAGGCACTAATCTATATAACTGTAATCAACATAATTGAATACATATTATAATCCCTTATAATGCTAAATTAAAGAGATGTAAACCCTAAAAGAAGTGTTGAGAAGCATTTCTCATAAGCCAATGACATCCAAAAGTGTTAAACAAAGTGTATAAGTATTGTATTTATAAGTGGGGAATAATTATCGTGTCGGAATAGGCCATGCGCCGCCCATTCTAGAGAATGGGAGTAAAGGGGGCACCGCCTGGGGTATTGCACTGCTCCAAAGGAGGTTCAAACTACCTTAGAGCACCGCTATAAAGGGAGATGATTGGGCTTATCTACATGCCCTCTCTAGATATCCACTTTTGTGTCTAACCTCCTTCTTTTCTTCCAAGCTTTTGGTGTTGTTTTCCCTTTAATTTATAGCATGTTCAACATCCATATATCACCATAATCAACTCCAAAAGCATCCTACATTATCAAACACCATGGATTAGACCTCAATACAACAAAACATCAAGAACAACAAACTAGAAACTCAAGTTAAGACTAGGCTTGCCCACATTGATCTTTAACTTATTGTTTTGACTCTTTGCTTGTTCCATTTAAAATTTTCACACTATAAACAAGTTGTTACACTCATAAATATACAAAAATAACATTAGGAACTAATTTGACACATTATAATCCATCACGATAGATTGGAACAACACCTAGCTTAAGCTAGTAAAACTAGTTTCTCGTGTAGATGCTAAATGATCGTTTTGAACCCAAACTTGTTAGAAAACACCTTTAAACATTGTAATCACTTGCTTGAACGCTTAAATTGTCATTTATATCATCATTAAGACATAAAGCACATGAATTTTCCTCCAAACAAGGCTAAGTAGACTAGGACAACAACACTAAAGTGCATAAATACACCCCACATCAAGTTACACTTAAGACGGACTATCAGATATACTTTACCAAATTTGCATAAGAGGCTGACATTTACTGAGCTAATTTGATGCCATTGTCTCTAGCGTTGTCACTAATTTTGACTGATCCTCTGCCTGTATTCTTTAAAGCAGAAGAGATTTCTTTCTTTTTGATCATGTACCTAGAACATCCGCCATCAGGAGCCCATATTTTATTTTAATGATTTTTGCAGACATGTTCCTACAATACAAGAAGATTAATTCTGCTTAGGTACCTAAGTGGTCTTGGGTCCTTGTGGATTAGATGTTCTTTTTTTGGCTTCCAAACCCTCACACTTTTAGGCTTATACATGTAGGTGTAGGATTTATGCTCTCTCTATCCACAGGTAAAATAGATGGGTCCTCGAGAGGAGAAAGAGAACTTAGATGGTTTAAATGACCCTGATGATGAACTTGAATTATTTTTTAAGAAATTTTAATCTTAAAAAACTGTGGCTAGGAGATTTCCTATAGTTGTGTAACTAAAATTTTATGTCATCAAGCTCTTCGTGAAGAAATTCAATTTCAATTTGACATGCTTCAATTTCTATCCGATAACTTCTTTGTTCCTTTTTGAGTTTTTATTTAAATAGAGCTTTGTAACTTTTTTTCTCTTGAGCGAGTTTGTTATATTCATCTATACCTTCTTGAAGCTCATCAATTATCATATCAAAGTTAGATTCAAGAGCATTATAGTTGTGATAATCATGTAGTGTTACCTCGCTAGATTCACCTATTACTATGAAGCATATATTGCCAGCCTCTACTTCTTTTTTAGTGTCATCTTTATCGCTCCAAGCTCTAAAGTTTTGATTCTTTCTAGATGGTCATCTTCTCAACTCTGGACAATTTTGTTTGAAGTGGCCAGGCTTTCCACAATGATAATAGCGATCATTATTTCTTGTAGAGTCATTATTTTTGGCTCCTGGGATCTTTGTTGTCTCTGTCTCATGATCTTCCTTACTCTATGGTTGATAAGGGACATCCCTTCGCTATTAGCATCTTCATAATGTCCTCTTCTTCAATTGAAGCAGCATTGAAAGCTACTAGTTTCTTCTTTTTCTCCTTATGGTACCTGCTAATATAATTTTTCTTATATGCAATAAGGTTACCTCATAGTTTGTCATATGTCATGTTGTTTAGATCTCTATCTTTCAGAATGACAACGTTGGTTTCCTAAATCTTTGCAAGACTTTGGACCAGCTTCTGGACTTGTAGGCTATATAGATAGATCATTCCCAGTGATTTCAGTTCGCATACAATCTTATTGAATCTGGCAAACATTGTTTCAATTTTCTCATTCTTTTCCATTTTAGACAGCTCGTATTCATTTACTAGGGCAATAATTTTTTACTTCTTCACTTTGGTGGTTCATTCATAGGTTACCTCCAATTTGTCCCACACTTCTTTTGCAGTCTCACAAGTTGACATTTTGTCATATTCTTCTCCACTCACTGCATAAAGAAGTAGACTTATAGCATGTGCATTAGTTTAAATTACCTCTTGTTGATCTTTTGTGACCTAAAAGCTTTCAAGGTATTCTATGTCAGAACTAAAATATTCTTTTTCTTTGTCCTTTAACTTCTCTTTAAGTCTTAGAATCGAATTTAGACCCTTTTTTTATGACAACCCATACTTGGAATTTATTTGATTGGTCAAAGATTTTGAACCTATTTTTCCAGTAGGAGTAATATTGTCCATTAAAGTATGGTGGTCTTATGGAGGAGTGGCCATCCTGGAGAAGAGCACCAGGGATTTGATAATTTGCCATTTGATATTTACTCACTTACGGTTAAGCAACACTATTGGTGAGACCTGCTCTAATACCATTTGAGATTCAAGAGGGGGGCTGAATTGAAAATTTTCTCTGAGTTGACTACTGGCTCTTCACAGTTGACTCGCCTGTGGATTAGTACACTTCCCAAGACATATTAGATTTAAAACAATTAAGCAAATAAGTAATCAAATATAAAGTAAAGACACCGAGATTTATCTTAGTTTGGAACAATAATGTGGTACCTACTTCCAGTCCCCTTGGGTTTTAAAGTTTCCTTACATCGTTTAATGTCAGGCTTGAGTAAAATAGTGAGAAATAAGTTCTAAAGATTTATTTTATTCTTTAAATCTTGTGACACAAATTTATTTGATATTACAAAGTTGACTCAGCCCTACTCTTTATATAAATATTGTAAACTAAAAGTTACAAAGCCTTGTGAAACTAAGATTGAGATACTTTGATATTCTTCTTTGAAGTTGCATATGTGCTTCAGCCTTTTGTCTCTTCTTTTATACTGTCCACCTTTTTCTGTCGTTACCCTTTGTGAGGAAACCCAAGAGATTTCTTCTTAATCAACGATTTGGATTGATTCCTTGATTAAAGTATGGCACCATAATGTATGTCAACATTATATATATCCATATGTGGTGCAGTTTCCACAATTATACATGTCTATATTAGATATGTCCATGTAATAATTGTGGACTTCCTTCATTTTATTTTATGTTCTGATTGATTTGGTCTTCCATGATTCTGGGATTGTGATCCTTCTATTTCTAAGATATTTGATTTATTTTCTTTCCATACTATTTGAATGTTGTGATCCTCCTTTTCATGATTGGATGTTCTTTCATTTTTGGAGATGGCTCTCTTGCTTGCTTCCATGTTAAGTTAGTCTTTTTGATCTTCCATATCTTCAGATGAGATACCCTTCTATCATCCAATATCCGGTGAATGTCCACTCATTAGTTTTTCATTACTAAAACTTGAATACAGGAGCCTAACAAATAGAAACCCATGTGCAACACCCTGCATTTTAAGCTAGAAATTGAATCATCGTTCCTACATTTGTAAACTATAACCCCATGATTTATATTTGAACATATATGTCATGATCATTATCCTAGTGTGTAAAGTTCTATAAGGTAAAAAAATGTTCATAGGAATCACTTAGAATAAGGTTGAACTAAGAGCTTTTGATTCGGCCAAATTTTGGTGTTCGATTCTAAAAGGGTCAGTTTTGAATATGTATAACATCTTACATATGTGAAATTTTTAAGCTTAAGACCCACCAAGTTGTAGATAATTGAATTATCTTTTCAATGATACCAATTTCTCCTTAATCTTATACCCGGGCAAAAAGTTATGGTCATGCAAAGGGTCGTGCCTCGCCTGTCAAATCGCAGAGGGCCACTGGAAAGGGTGTGCGATGCCCACTTAAGGGCAGGTAGATTGGCCATGCAACACCCACCTTGGCTTGGGCGATCTGCTAGGCATTGCCTGGGTCATTGCACAGTGCTAAAAGTGCTCCGTTTTGACTTAAATCAAGGGTGTAGAAGTCTTTTCACACCCCTAAACCATCCCTAATCACTCCAAAACTAATTAAAGGAGTTTTAAACATATTAACTCCACTCGCTAAATCCTAAACAATCAACATATGACTTTAAAACCCTTCCCCTATTCCCAAGAACAAGATTTAATCCCTTTCTCAAGAAACCAAGGAATTCAAGCATCAAGTTTAAGAAATCCTCAAGGAATTTTCAAGAACCCGACTATTAAGGTATGTGAGAGTTCATCCATGGGGCCCCTTTCACCCATGGAGCCCAAAAACCTTTCTTTGATTTAAAATATGAGTATTTTACATTATTATGAAGTTCTATATGTTCAAAATGAGTTTAAATCATGTTTCTTCTTAGTAATTTGACTCAATTCATGTCCTAGTATGATCCCATGAAAAGATTGGCTATCTCATGTCTCAAATTTCAATTTCTCATTTTGTGTTCAATAAAAGTTTATGTCATATTATCGAATTATGAATTTAGCCATGTAATCATGTTGTTTTTGCATGTTTAAAAGCATTCCCATGCTCAAGTTCATGATTCTCACATGTTTGGTGGAATGTTCATGTTTTGGATCTTTGAACCATGATTCCTACACTATAGTTATAAGTATTGATATCGTGCTTTATGTTCATTCAGTGTTGGCGGGTTATGAACACCCGATACCTATGTATTTTTACATATTTTCATTTTTCAAGTAACAAGTCAGTCATACCATGGTTTTATGATCATATTCAGAACACCAGGATCATGTTGAACACTATCAGTTTATATATTTATAATTATTTCAAAATTTGTATGCATTGTTATTTTCAAAATACCATGACCTGAGCTTATCAGTTAATAGTGCATGCACCAGTTAGTACTACAGTGTCATTCAGTTAGGAGTAGGATTTAGCACCAAGCAAACCCAGAGATGGGGGCATTCCTGCTAGTACAGGATGTGACCCTTAGTAGAAATCCTTGAGTTATAGAACTACGTAGCCAGCGTAGGTTTGAGATGTCTTCCTGATAATTTAGGATTGACACATATCTTATGAGAGCACCTACCAGTATCGGGTAACTCCTTAGTCCTTCGGGACAACAGTTAGTGATACTACAGTTTTGGTTTTATTTCGATAGCAAGGATAGAACATCCCTCCTCAATGTGGATTAGACGTTGGACTCAATGATAACTCACATGGTTTGTGTCGGTTAGATGATAGCTCCCACAGTCGCAGTACAACATTCAGTGTATTCTCAGTTCAGGTTTGCTTGACCAAGAAAGTAGATTTTTAGTTATTTAGTTTTATAATTTTCAGTCTTTCAAATTATAGATTTATCTCAGTACATATGTACACTTGGTCTTGCATTCTCAGATATTACAATTTTCATGCACTCATGATCAGTTATTTCATGTTGTTCAGTTAGTCCTTATCTCATATGCACAGTATCCCATAATTTCAGTCCAATCATTAAGACTAAGTAGAATTTAGTTTTACATGATCAGTATTCAGCTATCTGTCAGTCAGTTAATCAAATCAGCTTAGTATATGTTATGTTTGGTTTTGTATGTTTATGCATTCGTGCACAGTATATTTATGTATTCAGATCCTCGAGTTATGTCAGTTTCCATCACGTAGTTTCAAACTCAGTATTCATACGGTATCCATGTTTTATTATTTCTCAACTTTAATTCTGCTTATTCTACAAAGTATAGTTTTACGAAACTAAGTGTAGTGATTAACTAGTTTACCAGATTATTTTTGTTACTCGTGATTTAAGCTACTTTAGATTTCAGTCTATTATAGTCTCTTGGTGAGTCTACTTGCACTTAGTATGCATGTTTTAAGATTATATACCTACTCAGTTTTACTTATTGCATTCACCCCCACTTACTCGGTACATTCCAGAAGTATTGATCCACATATATGTCTGTGCGGCTACATTATTTCATAATATAGGTACCAATTGTAGCTTACATATCATGATTAGACAGTTGTAGTTTCTAGCCAGCAGGTGATGAGTTCTCCTATTTTGGGTACTCCAATTAGATATTGTTCATGTACTTTATTTTATTATTCATATGTATTGATTAGTAGTGGTTGGAGATATATTCTAGCTATCTATAGTCAATAAAGTAGAGGCTTCATAGATGTCAGTCAGAGTCAGTCATGTAATTTCAATTCTTTCTTTAGTTTTATCATATTATAAATTGTATCAGTATTATATTTTCCCCAAATTTTGTCATGATTATATTTTTGAACAGCAGAATCTATAATTTAATAAATTATAAATCAGCTTCTCAATAGTAGCCAGTTCATGGGTTAGTTTGGGATCACCTGTGGTTCCAAGCATCAGTTATGACTAGAGGGTAGTCTCAGGCCATAACAAACTTAGTATCAGAGCCCAGAGTTCAAGAGTCCTAGGTTGTCTATGAACCTGTGTTTAGTAGAGTCTGGCAGAACAGTACGGAGACATCTACACTTTTCTTCGAGAGGCTACAGGTTATTTAAGAAATGTTCCCTACTTTTATGTCTCAGATCATGCAGTATAAGTGTTCTCTGAAGAACTTAAATAGATTCTCACATTAATCATTCATGCCAACTCTGCTTTAATATTGAGGCAACAAAAATACTCAATCTCAAATCCCTATAGATAAAGCTTTTTCAGACAATCCCCACAGACAGTTATGGGGGATTACACGTGGGATTAAAAGGATGTCATTAGTTCCCTTATGTTCTAGAGTTTGAAATATTTTTTCATGTTCATGAAAAATTATGCACTAAGCCTAAGTTAGATGTGACCTCATATCCCTTCTCAGAATCCTATGACAGCATGTGACCTAGAATTAGAAGCATAAACCCAAAAGTTTAGCGGCAATAAAGTGGGGATAGTTTTATGTGAATTTAGTAGATTATGTATCCATGGGGCTAGGTGTATGGAAAGTGATCTTGTAGGCTTGAAATAGTGTATGTAAGAATTTAAGTTTGTTGATTCAAAATTATATATTGTTGATGTCGGATGTTCAGGTGTGATGATAATTCTCATGGTTTAGGGAAAATATAAGTTTAGAAATGTAATATTAGTAGACTATGATGGAAGTAGTATCGTTAATTATAGTTTTGTAATATCCATGTTAATTGTTAGAATCTAAGTTTGAATCCTTGAAGATTAAGTAAATAAAAAGAAGAGTTAAAACTCTAGATAGTAACTCAGGGTATGGTGATACTTATAAAGATTCTAAGTTAGTAAGTGTTCAAGTGATTATATGATGGCTATAGGTCTATAGAAAGTTAAGAATTGTATCTTAAAGGAAGTACTAGCAATGGGTTCTACACTTTCAAATATAGCTTTTCAGGTTAAGTTTATTATTTATGTGTCTTGTTATATCTTGGGCTCCAAAATAAAGTGGTTGCAGTTCAGTTTAGAGTTTATTAAAGGGGTCTACAGACTTAGAATGATGGCTTAAAGCTAAGGGGGGAATAATAGAACAAGTAACCAAGTCAGGCTCTCAGATTAGTAATACTAGTGTATTATAGAACGTCAGTAAGGGAGGAGGGTGCCCAACCCATTCTTAGTGTGAAGTTTTGTACTTCAGTTATCACGATATCTACTCATTCTCTACATGTCAGCTCTATGATCATAGCTCATATCATACACTTTCAACAGAATCATGTACGCTTCTAAATCCTAGTATAAGGAGTTCCATTTCACTCAGCAGTACAAATTATATTCTATGAAATCATGAACTCCAAACTCATGTAATGTAGCTCATGACTCATGCACTTATGCTTTACAGAATGTTCAGTTCCATATACTCATGGTACAATCTTAATGATCAGCAAAATTTAGATTATGTCATGTATGTCCTCAGTTTATCTCTCTTCAATGAATTCATACTTTTGATACTCTATTCCTCAGGCCTTAGTTAAGTGTCCAAGTTATGCACAGTATTCTTTCACATTTCAGGTCCTTATGTTCTAACCTTTCAGTGACCTCTTCTTATGTAATGATAGTAGTGATGAGTAATTGTTTAGATGAGACAGAGTAAATGTTCCTTGTTAAAGAAAAGATTATAGCATACTTGTTGTATCTAAGGCTATAGGATTGAAGGAAGATTGACGTTAAGCTTTTTATATATGTCATGGTTAGTTGAGAATTTCATGTGTGCCTTCTTAAGAATAGTACAAGAAAGTTATTATTGATAGGGGTTTAGAGAATATGAGAAAGATATTTTTATGGTTGTTTGCCTAGAAGTTCATATGAGGTTATGAAGATAGGCTTGAATGTTATGTTTGTGTATAAGTAGATGAATGCATTGTGCATCAGTGAATTCCTAGTAAGGGGTTGAATTTAGTTGTTGAAGTGGTAAGAAAAATTATTTGTGAGATAAGAAGTGGTGAAAATGCATGGGGTATTGAATTCATGGTTTAGACTAGTATTACAATGTTGTGTGTGCACTTTGTAGATTCGAGTAGGCTTGATCATAGTGAGAGAATTTAGTTCATCTCAGACTTCTGTAGATAAAGTTATAAGTGCCCATGTGAATATTTTAAGTAGCCTCAGTGAAGTGCAGTTTTAAAGTGGAATGTATAGTTGAATATAAGCTTTCAGTATGATTCAGTCCGCATAGCCAGCAATCAGTCTAGTAGTCAGACAAACAAGTTTCTATGGTTTTCCATCTTTCCTATTCATGAGGTAATTCATTCTAATGCAAGTTGTAAATTCAATTCAGTTTATGCATCATGTTTCAGATTTAGATATTCAGTCATGATTCAGTTCGTAAGTATCCAGTGCATCATCTCAGTCTTTTCTTAGTATTTCAGCCAAGTCAGTATCATTCGGGGGACGAATAATCCCAAGGGAGAGATATTGTAGTACCTCAATCTTTCATGTCCTTGACCTCTCAACTTTTCTTTACAAAACTAGATCCAGGTTGAGGTAATGGTTAGTCAAAAGTTGACTCTCTCGTTTTTATTTGAAACTTACAACCATTCTTATATCATTACATGTATTCACGAAATCAGTTTAGTTCATGTAGCATGCTCAGGCTCAGTTATGCAATCATATTCCAAGTCATGCATGTTCAGTATATAGTCCTAGTTACCTTAGTATTCTCAGTCTAACTAGTCTCATTCGAGGATCAATGATTCAAAGGGGAGATAATGTAACACCCCGCATTTTGAGCTAGAAATCAAACCGTTGTTCCTACATGTGTAAACTATAACCCCATGATTTATATTTGAATATATATATATATGTCATGATCATTATCCTAGTGTGTAAAGTGCTATGAGGTGAAAAATGTTCATAGGAATCACTTAGAGCAAGGTTGAACTAAGAGTTTTTTATTCAACCAAATTTGGTGTTTGATTCTATAAGGGTCAGCTTTGAATGTGTATAACTTCTTACATATGTCTAATTTTTCACCTTAAGAGCCACCAATCTATAAATAATTGAATTAGCTTTCCAACGATACCAATTCCGCCTTAATTAGATACCCGAGAGAAAAGTTATGACTATGCAAAGGGTCGTACGTCGCCAGACAAATCGCAGAGGGGCACTGGAAAGGATATGTGATTGGCCATGCGACGCCCACCTAAGCGCTGGACCCTTGTCCATGCGACGCCCACCTTGGCTTTGGCAATCTGCTAGGTTTTTCCTGGGTCATTGTACAGTGCCAAAAGTGCTCCGTTTTGACTTAAATCAAGGGCATCGAAGTCTATTCACACCCCTAAACCATCCCTAATCACTCCAAAACTAATTAACGGAGTTTTAAACATACTAACTCCACTCTCTTAATCCTAAACAATCAGTATATGACTTCAAACCCCTGCCCTTATTCCCAAGAATAAGATTCAAGCCTTTTCTCAATAAACCAAGGAATTCAAGCATCAAGTTCAAGAAATCCTCAAAAACTTTTCAAGAATCTGTCTATTAAGGTATGTTGGAGTTCATCTATAGGGTCCCTTTCACCCATGGATCCCAAAAACCTTTTTTGATTTAAAATATGAGTTTTTCCCATTATTATGAAGTTGTATGTGTTCAAGGTGAGTTTAAATCATATTTCTCCTTAGTAATTTGACTCAATTCATGTCCTAGTATAATCCCATGAAAATATTGGTTATCTCATGCCTTAAGTTTCAATTTCTCATTTCGTGTTCAATTGAATTTCATGTCATAATATCGAATTGTGAATTTAGCCATGTAATCATCTTATTTTCATATGTTTTAAAGCATTCCCATGTTCAAGTTCATGATTCTCACATGTTTGGTGGAATGTCATGTTTTGGATCTTTGAACCATAATTCCTATACTACTGTTATAAGTATTGATATCGTGCTTTATGGTCATTCAGTATTGGCGGGTTATGAACACCCGATACCTATGTGTTTTTTCATATTTCCGTTTTTCAAGTAACAAGTCAGTCAGACCATGTTTTTATTATCATATTTAGAACACCATGATCATGTTGAGCACTATCAGTTTATATGTTTATAATTACTTCAGAATCTATATGAAATATTATTTTCAAAATACCATGACCTGAGCTTATCAGTTAATAGTGCATGTACCAGTTAGTACTCTAATGTCATTCAGTTAGGAGTAGGATTTAGCACCGAGTAAACCTAGGGATGGGGCCATTCCTGCCAGTTAGGATGTGACCCTTAGTAGCAATCCCTGAGTTACAAAACTACGTAGCCATCATAGGTTTGAGATGTCTTCCTGCCTGTTTAGGGTTGACACGTATCTCATGAGAGCACCTGCTAGTATAGGGTAACTCTTTAGTCATTTGGGACATCAGATAGTGATCACTATAGTTTAGGTACTATTTGATGGCAAGGATAGAACAACCCTCCTCAACGTGGGTCAGATGTTGGACTCAATGATAGGTCACAGAGTTTATGTCGGTTAGATGATATCTCCCATAGTCTTAGTACAGTATTCAGTGTATTCTAAGTTCAGGTTTGCTTGATCAAGTGTACAGATTTTCAGTTATTTAGTTATACAGTTTTCAGTCTTTCAGATTACAGATTTATCTCAGTACAGATTTATGCTTGGTCTTGCATTCTCAGATATTACAATTTTCATGTATTTATACTCAGTTATTTCATATTGTTCAATTAGTCCTTTTCTCATATTCACAATACCCCACAATTTCAGTCCAGTCATTCAAACAAAGTACAATTTAGTTTTACATGATCAGTATTCAGCTATCAGTGGGTCATTTAATCAGATCAGCTTAGTATATGTTATGTTTGGTTTTGTATGTTTATGCATATGTGTTGACACCCAATTTCGACCCCCCGATATTATTTTTAGGCTATTATTTTATCAAAATTATCTAATTTTAATTATTAATATATTTTATAGACTACTCGTGTATTAAATACATACTGACGCATTTGCACTATGGTGTTTTATACTATAGGTTTAGAAGCATGAGCTCCAGAACATCAGTAGCATTCCAGTTTCAGAAGTTAAAGTTAGCAGTGAGTCCTCATCCTTCGAGGACATGATCATTTACTTTATTTCTTCATTACTTAGTTTATCTTAGTAGTTGGAGTTAGTTGGGGATGTCCCATCAACTCCTTATTCAGACATTTTAGAGGTTTTCAGACTACAGTGTTTTTAGACTACAGCATGTTTTAAACATTGTTTCAATTTTGGTATAGTCGTACCACATTATTTAGAGATGTTTTTATCAGATGTTTATCAGTTTTGAACCTTATGGCCTTTCAGTTTTTATTTTTTCATATTTATAGTGTATTATTTAGTACTCAGTTACAGATATCAGTCATGGGTTAGCTTGTGGTCCATCGGGGTCATAAGCACCGTGTAACATTCTGGATACCTGATTCGGGGCGTTACAATTAAACTGTGTTTCTGCATTATTAAACTGGGTTTCTGCATTATTAAATTGCGTTTCTGCATTATTGAACCACATTCCTGCAGTACTAAACTGTGTTTCTGCATTATTAAACTTCGTTCCAGCATTATTGAACTGCATTTCTGCATTATTACAACTATATTTTTGCATTATTCTGCATTACTAAAGTCATGTTTCTGCATATTAATGTTAATACCAGCATGATAGTAATCGGCATCATGTTATTTTCACCGTTAAAGACTTCAATATGTTAAACATAAAATTCCTACATGTCGATTCATTCTCCCACATTTAAATGCATCTTTGTCATGTTAACGCATTTTAATATTTTATTCTCATTAGTTTATAACACTTAATTCATGAGAACAATTCTTTGACACATTTACCACACTTCTGACACCCTCTTGTAAACACTTGACAACATATTATTACACACACGAGTCACAGTTATCTTTTGTCACCAATTGTTGAATACTTAGATACCATGCTTATAGGTCAATGACACAAAATAAATAATTATTTGTCTTTGCTTGATGAACACATTAATAAACGTTAATTAACCAAGAGGCTAACTTGGGATAATTATGTGCTACATGATGTCCTACTTGTTACGCACTTTGAGTCCTAGGCAACATAGCTTTAATTCGTCTAGATCACAAAACCAAAATAGCAAAGTCCAATTCCTCTTGGACAATAGGTGGGATGATAAGTATGTCTAAAAATGTTAGTTCTATCCTTGTCCTAGAACGTTTTTAGACTTGACATCCAGCTTAGGTGGAGTGGGACGGGTAGTCATTCGGAAGTGATGATCCCAACGGATATTGATGGTAAGACTAATGACATTGTCACTTATCTAAGAGTTCAGCCAATGAGTCGGATGATGATTAAACAAGTTGGGGTTCTGATCTAAATGAGACCAAAAACAATTTTTTGTTTGATTTTGACGATTTTTTTTGTCATTTATTTACTTTACATGCTTATTTATTTGGGGTAGTTAATTTATTATATAAGCAGTCCCCTTTTATTATAAATTATGTCATTTCTTTCTCCTTGCTTGTCTTATTTTATGCGTTTACTATTTTTATCACTTAGCTAATTAACAATTAGAAATAATAAAATAACATGTGTTTTGTTCATTAATTGTTTTATCACTTAGTTAAACATTAAATTAATAATAAAATAAGAGACCTTATTTGATCACATAGAATCCCCACGTAAAATACGAATTCGGTTGGGAACCACCTTTGTGGACCTCGAAAGGTGCCTAACACCTTCCTTTTGAGGTAATTTGAATCCTTACCCAAACTCTAGTGAACTAGGACAAAACAACAAAATAGGTTTGTAGTAGCCTAGACCGGTGCCCTAACACACCTTAATTCGTTAGGTGGCGACTCTTCACATCTACCCTCAAAACAATCCCAAAAAGTGGTCACGTTGAATCCCATTTTCCGCGAGGAAAATGGGGCATGACAGAATGGCGATTCTGCTGGGGATCTTAGGTTCTAACCATGACAAATTTGTGCTTTACATGGGATTCTCTCTATTTGTTTTTATAATGTTTGACATCTTGATTTATTTTCTATATGTTCTTCTTTTATTGTCTTCTTACATCATGATTTATTAGTCCTTCCCCTTTTCCCTTCTCATGTGTTTTTACATGTCTCCATGTCTGTCCCTTTTCCCATTTTTATTGTTAATGTGTTATCTTGTTCATCTATATGTATATTGTTTAGCATGTTAGATTTCGCTATGTGCTACATTGTTACCGCTTTATATAACTGGCATTCGTTCATACTTTCCTCCAATTGGAACCTCCTTTATTTTTCTTTTACGAATGGTTGCGTGGTTGCACAGACATTTTTTCTTAAAATACCCTTTGGGAAATGCCTTGTGGATCGGTCGATCAGTTGTGCGTTGAAAGCCACAAGTTTTTCCACTCTCGATTTGTCCACTCGAGGGAACCATGTCATAAACCCACTCTTATCTTTTAGGTCCTAGCTACATATTTATTTTAATAAGGAATATGCGTCCCATTCAATGTAGGATGCCTTGGCATCCTTGACGCATTGAATGTTAGTCTCATTCAAAGTCCAAAGAGGTTCACGACCTCAAAAGGACTCACAATTATTTGCTATGTGTTG
>NC_061119.1:134827063-135016180 GCF_002878395.1 Capsicum annuum | reverse complement strand
ACTCACAGAGGAATCCACTACCACAGCATCGCTTAAATGCTTTCTAATTTGTTTAAACAATCTTTCTAACCATACCCACAAATTTTAATTTATGTCTTACTTTATGTTTACATTGCAGTTAAATACTAAGTAGCTTTCAACATACATAGGAATCGAACACTAGTTACACTCCTCATGGATTCGACCCCAAAGCAATGCTATAGGTGAGCGTGATCAACATTGCATCGTTGCCAGGGAGTGAAACTCAATTTTCATTTGTATGGTATTGATAGTAACTTTGGGTTTACCCATAGTGTTTGTCATTTAAGTTCTTTGTTGTTTTTGTTTATTTTTAGGATATTTCAATAGTGTCCATGACACAATGAGTGATTAAGCAAGCAATGCTGGGACCTTTAATAGTTCCCTCAATGATGAGGACCATCTTCATGATACAGGGCATGCTAATGCCTTCCATATCCCACTAAATAAAGAGAATGTGGTATTCCAATTCACAAGTATCATTTTGCACATGTTTCAAATTAAAGTCTCTTCAGAGATTAAGCTCATGAAGACCTAAACTAGCATATAAAGAATTTGGTGAAAGTGTGTACCCCATTCGACATTGCTCATATCTTAGAAGAATCCATAAAGTTATTCCTCTTCCCCCTCTATCTAATGGGTGGGGTAGTGTTGTGGTTGAGTTCTATTATCACCGGGTCGTTCATATCGTGGGTTGAGCTTATTGATGCTTTCTTAGGTCATTATTTCTCACCATCAAACATGTTTCAATTATGGGATGATATCATCAATTTTTGTCAACCCAATGGGGACCCTCTATATGAAGTTTGGGAAAGGTTTAACAAAAATCTTGTGCAATGTCCTAATCATGAGGAACAAGACAAGATGCTCCAACAAATATTCTATAGGGCATTGGACAATCTCAATAAGACCAAGGTGGACAATGTGGCTGGTGGGTCACTTGTGATGTTGTCATATATAGTGGCTTCAACTATGCTTAAGAAAACCACAAAACAAAATAGTGGGTGTCATACCTAGGTTACGAGGTAGTCACGAGTTCTCCCATTACCTCAATTGTGAAAAAGGTGCAAAGAAAAATTAGGAGAGAGAGAGGAAAATATTGCAATAATGATAATACAATTAGACCTCCATAAAAAGAATGTGATAGGAGCATCCACAAAAATCTAGGATGCTTGATGTAAAAATTAGATACTTGGCAAACTACTTATGGGGTTTTGCCTGGCATACCAAAGTCATAGTGGGAACAATGGTTGGAACAATCACGATCGAGAAAGGAAAAAGCATGATAGAGATAGAGATCGTAATTGGAGGGAGAAGTAAAGGGAGTATGATAGTTATGTTTCCCTTAGAACTAAGTAAAGAGAAAGGAGACAAATCTTGTGGATCTCAAAAAGTTCAAAGCCGAGGATATGCTTGCTAGAATTTTGATGAGAGTGGAGGGAAATAACAAAATGGTACACACTCTGCTTCAATCAATCAATCAATTGGAGACCCAAATTGGCCAAATATCAACTACACTCAATGTTAGGCCCAAGGGTGGCCTCCCTAGTGATCCAGTGGAAAATTTAAAAAATAATGCTCAAGTCTTAGAAATTGTCACCCAGGGTGGTAAAGAACATGGTGCACAAGAGGTTGAGGTAAAATAAAAGTTTCATGATGAGAAAATGAACAAAAGAAGAAGCATGTGGTTAAGTCTAATAATGAGGCTCCTATGTCTCAAAAAAGGGATGATGAAGACCCGATGATAATTTAAGAGATGGTTGATGAGGAAGGAGCTCCTAAAGTAGTTAAGGGTGATGAACCACAATGTGACCACTTGTATGTAATGAAAATCCCTCCTCTTTTCCCTCAAATACTCAAGAAAAAGTTGGAGAATGTCAAATTCAAGAAGTTCCTCACCAAGCTTAGAGATCTTTCAATATATATCCTATTTCTAGAAGTCATTCAAGAAAATTCAATATATACTAAGCTAATGAAAACATTAATTCCCAAAATACCTTGTGGATAGTGAAACCCTTGAAGTTACCCATAGTTATAGTGCTATCATTACTAGTGCTATGGTGGAAAACAAAGAAAACCCGGGAGACTTCACAATCCCTTGCACCATTGGGACAAAAATATTTGAGAAAGCTTTGTGTGACCTTGGTTCAAGCAAAAATATAATGCCATATTCAATCTATTGAAGACTCATTTTGGGCACTCCCACTCCTACAATAATGAGGCTCTTAATGGTGGATCACTTGATAGAAAAACTAGTTAGAGTCTTAATAGATGTATTGGTGAAGGTTGATTGTTTCATCTTGCCAGTAGATTTTTTGTACTTGATTGTGAAATCAACAAAGAAATACCCATTATTCTATGGATACCCTTTTTGGCAACTAAGAGAGAAATTATTGATATGGAGTAAGGGCATATGAAATTTTGGGTTCAAAATAATAAGGTTTCCTTTCGAGTGTGAGAACTGAGAAACAACCAATAGAAATACAAGTGGTTTCCATAATTGATGTAGTGTAAATGAAGGTTGATAATTGGTCCCTCAAGTATCCATTTTAAAGATGGAAGAATGTCGTTCCGCGGTGATTGATTAGGCACTAGGTAGCAAACAACCAACTAATGCCATGAAAGTGGCCCATATCCTTTGAATTTTAATTGTAAGAGTAGGTTTTATTTTTATTTTTTAGTAATCGATGAAATTATGGTGATATAAGGTGTTTTGAATGAGGTTTAAACAAAGGAAGTGTAGTGAAATTAAGTTGTAGGCTGAACAGGAGAAAATAGGGGACCATAAATTAGACAGAGTTATTGCTATCGAGGTACCCATGTAATTGCAATTGCAATTATTGTGTAACAGTGATCGTAGAACTCTGATCAAAATCATGATTGAGGCTATTATAGAATTGAACAATTGCCAAAATACCCACCATATTCCCTCTCCAATTATTTTAAAATCACTCCAAATTGTGCTCTTGTTGATAACATTACAATTGTGTATTACATCCTCCCATGCATATTTCAATCTAGTATGTGCTTCAAACTCTCTCTTTTATGCTTATATGTAGGCCTTATAACTCATGTCTTAGAAATGGCCTAAATTTTTTTATTCGTATGCTAAATCCTTATCCCATTGTGTTTATTTTTTGTGGTTGGTTTTTGTTATTGGTGTGCACATAATTGGGAAGTCTTGAGTACCAAAAATCATGCAAAAATTGTGATATAATGCTTTTGCACATGAAGTGTTCGATCAAATGCCCGAAATAATCCAATACTAGTTTTCCCACGTTCTAAGGGCATGATTGGACATTTAGGGACTATGTTTCTTGTTCTTCATGTAGTTGTTGATTTGGAACACAAATGGGAATTGGAGTTAGAAGTTTTGAATTTTTAAAATTTTGGTTGGATATGCTTCAGTTACAGCGATCGCAGTCATAAGATAGTGATTGCATTAGTGCAATCGCGGCTCAGTGGCTAGCGATCGTGGCTTTGTGGCTATTTTTCATCCTAGACTAAAAATTTTACTAGTCTATTTCTTGCCCAAAAATTACGAAGACACTATCCCATCAGCTTAATTATATAAAATAACATAGCTAAATTATCATCTATAGCTAGATTTCTCCATAGACCAATATAGCCTATGTCCCGAATGTGAGAGCCCGGATGATTGCATGCATTTTGGATAACATTCCTCTGAATGTTTGATACGCCCAAATTAAAACCTTATTATGAAAGTGTAAGCGATCGCTATCAAATATAGAAACCAACTAGATTGGGTGTTGAATCCCACAGGGAATACTATGTTCACTAAGTCTTATGGATGTTATTAGACTGTTGATTGAAGGGTCTTGAGCCAAAAAAAAGGGTTTTTGATTTATCAATTGTATAAAAATTCTTGTCACAGAAAGTAATCCACTTGTTGATTGTATTAAAAATATTAATTTAGTAAGAGCAGTCAAACTAGAGTTATGGTTACCAAGATAGTCAAGCAACGAGGGTTCTGAACTGTTTTAAATTTCCTATAAACAATACTAATTGCAAAAGTGAGTGAATTCTATGGTTTAGCCATTACTTTATCAACCTAAATGAGTAATTTTATCCATTAATTCTTTCAAACATAAGGATCATATTATTTTTCAACTATATTCTCACATTGGTTGATCCGATTAAGGCATCTACCCTCTATCTAAAGGTTAAAGCCTTGAGATTCGTGCAAATCCTTTTTTTTTCCAACAAACACTTTTCCATTCAAACAAGTGATGTTCTTGGGGTCACTTTTCAAGTTTGAAACCAAGAAAAGTCATTAAAGTGAAGAAGGGTTTATGCAATATCAATTAATCATGGGAATCTACTAGATTCACAACACAATTCAGCTTTTCACATCAAGGCTCCCATAACCCTAGTTATGGGAACTTAGCCACACATCTCCTTGATGGAACGAGAATAAATCAGTGTTATTCATGAATTAATTCAAGAGTTACTTACAAAAGTTACAAGAATTTTTTCTTGAATCTTCAATAGGGATGAAATGATTAAATCCCCAAGATTTGCTTAACTCCCCAAAATACTAGGTTACAAAGAGTTTCGAGATATGGAGACTATAATAAAAATAAAAAATTAAAATATCCCCCAATAATAAATCTAAAATTTATATTTATATGTTCCCAAGTAAAAAGAATCTAAAATTTGAATAAAAAAACTGTCTCTAGACTGACGGCCAAAGTGGTGGTCCGTCGTAGGATTGACGGTCCACAATTTTTTCTGTCGCTTCTGATCCTGGGTAGTAATATTTTGGATAAGACTGATGGCCAAGTTGGTGGTCCATCACAGATCTAACGGTCCAATATTCGGTCCGTCGCTGAATCTTTCAGGAAGCGATGTTCTGGATAAGGTTAACGGTCAAGAGAGTGATCCGTCACAGATCTGATGGTCCACCATTTTGTCCATCGCTGAAAGTTCTGAAACATTGAGTTCTGCCTAAGACTTGACGGTAATGTTGGTGGTCTGTCAAAGGTGTGACGGTCCACCATCTCAACCATCAGAATCACTTCTCTTCCCCTTTCCAGAGTCTTTTCCTTCAGCTGACTCCTTGCCCTGAAACACTAAAAACCAGCATCAAATGCAACCTTAGTTGATTGAAAACATCCAATTTTACCAATAAAAGATTTAAAATATTCTATCAACAGTCAAAATATCTGTAACACCCCGATTTTCTAAACCGGAATGCTATACGGTGCTTGAGATCCCACGGGACCATAAGCTAACCCATGACTAATATTTGTACCTGTACACTGCATAATATACTTTTAGAATGAGGAAAACATAAACAATAGGGCATAAGGTTCAACTAAATAGAATATCTGATAAATAATAACATCTATATAGGGTAACAAATACCAAAAATAACTGAAAGCTGAATCTAAAATTCGAACTAAATCTGAAAGCCTCTAAATACTGTCTGAAATAAGGATTTAAAGGAACATGTCTCCAACTAGATTTTTCTAGCAAAATTGAACTGAAATAATGAATGAAATAAAATAACATCCTCCTTGAATGGATGAGGACTCACTGCAAATCTGCGAATAGAATGCTACTGCTGATCTAGAACTCGTGTCGCTAAACCTATGGTGTAACATGAAAGAAAGTACCATAGTGCAAATACATCAGTACGACTAGGAGTACCGAGTATATGAGTGAGGTAGGCTAAATAAAAAAGGGTTTACATATATGAACAATGCTAACTGCCTGACCGATATGAACGTAAGAGTACAAACATGCATACATAGTAACTAAAATCGTGAGTACATGATATCTGGATCTGTACGCTAATACATGGTTTACTGTTATCTAACATGACTGATACTAAAATTTTGATAACATGGATGAGTATTTCTGACAGTCCTAAATCTGATGGAACTACCTCAGTTACGTACTGTAACTAAATTAATTATAACTGACAGTACTGGTATAATGATATCTGAAGAACTATCTGAGTCCTTTTACTGAGACTGGGAATAAAACTCTGGGAGGTAGTTGCTTAAGCTACATGCCCCAATAACGCATATAGCTAGGTTGGGGTCCAATCTCTTTCCCGAATAGAAGGGTGTCAATACCATGTCACTGGTAAGGACAGCTGTGAGTAAACCTTAGTTGGCAAGTACTCAAATAAGAACGGTGGGAACTATAAAATGACAGGTTAATCCACCTTATCAACCATAATCTGGCAGTTTAAGATATCTCAACCTACGCTGGCTACGTATTTCCGGAACACAAGAATGACTACTAAGAATCAAACCCTAAATTGGCAGGTGAGTTCCTATCCTTGGGTTTACTCGATGCTAACTTCTACTCCCATCTGAAGAGATTGAACATGATTTAACTGGCTGTAAATGGACTGAGTAACTGATTTCCATTGACTGGTGGAATAGTACTACTATCTTAGAATTTATTGAGACCATGAGATTTCTGAGATTTCCTAAGTCACATGACTGACTGAGTGCTATAGATAATATGTTGACTGAGGTTATCATGATAATGTGACATGGCTTTAGGCACACAACTATATTTTTCGAGTACTAATACCCCCAGGACTCGATGGAAGAAAACTGACACACATAACTGACTTGATAATAAAATGGAGTCCACAATTCACCATATCATAAGTAGGGCATTTCACACTAAACATAGTTGTCAACATCTTACGTATGGAAGGGAAATTCATACAACATGTGTATACGTACATAGCTTCAACATCATGCTCAATCCATACCACAACAACGACGCATATCAATCACGTGGATTTCATGTGAAATCATAAAACATAGAGCATGGACTTGTCATTTAAGCACTATTAAATCATGGGACATGAATTCTATCATCCTAGGCCTTTTATCAAACACTTTGCATGCATTCTTTTATCTTAGGTTAGTTTTCATGAATTTTTCCATTTTAAACCAGATAAAGTTCATGGATTTCAACTAACGAACATATATACTTCAAGAAAACACCTTTAGATATCATCTTGAAACTTAAACAACAATCATCAACATGTACATGGTCATACCACAACAAGAAAATCACAATATAGTATTTAAAACATGGTTCTTGAGCTCTATGAACGAAATAGATCCATAGATGAACACTACACATACCTTAGACGGAAGATTCTTGATGATTGATGGAGAAAATTTTCTTGAACTAGAATCCCTAATTGAAAACCCTAATCTGTTCTTGAGAGGATTTTGAGAGAAATAGTATGCTTTGGTGAAACAAGGGTTTGATTCCGTGTTTATGGAATATATATAGGAGTGGAAAGATGACCCAAATACCCCTCTAGATGGGTTATTTAATTTCTGTAAAAATTACCCGATTTGGGCCCCCTGCGCGATGCGGAGATGTCGTGTTTCCCCACCTTGGTGACCTCAAAACTCACCGTGATGTGGTGGAATTGTTGAGATACATTGGAAATTTACAAACGTCATTTTAGGTTACGACGCGATGTGCCACTGACCGAAATGATGCTGCTAAAACTTTAAATAGCCATAACTTCTTCACTGGCTTTCTGTTTTATACAATTTTTGTATCAACGAAAAGCTTATTAAATTATCTACAATTTGGAGGGTAAAAAACTTCAAAAATAACACCTATATACCAAGTTATTCTCATTCAAATATGACGTATGTGAAATCACACACGAAAACTTGGTAGATTCAAAAGTTCTTAGCTTGGCTTACTCTAACTGACTCTTATGAACATGCTTAACACATCATAAGCTCTATTATCACTAGGATACTCATCCTAATTCATGTACTCCAATATAAATCATAGGATAGGAGGTTTCATGTGTAGGAACAATGGTTTATTTTCTAGCTTAGAAATATACGGGGTATTACGATATCTCCCCCTCGAAAACATTCATCCTCGAATGAGACTTACTGAAATGGGGATAGATGAAACTGGAGTACATGTAAGACATACACTAATGGAACATAATATCATGACGGACATGACTGATAAGCTAAATATATCAAGCTAGACATGCATATCTGACGTATGAGTAATTGATCATGAATGCATAACTGAGATTTTTGATAACTGAGTTCTCCCAATGAGAATGTATACTTGATGTATGATTATACGCTAGACTGATACATGAATGCATGACTGAATATGCAATGGTACTTGATATTATATTACTGATGAAACATGAGTATGAACTGAATACCAAGTTATATAGAATATTGAACGGGAAACTGAATAAGCTTAAGGAGAACTGTTACCTTAAGCTTGATCTGGATTGGCGGAGAAGAGGTGAGGATACTTGGTATACATGTCTGCTTCTGCTTCCTAAGTATCTCCTTGAATGGACTGATTTCACCAAAGAAGTTTGACTAGAGGGACTTCTTTGTTCCTTAGTCTACAAGTCTGATAGTTTAGAATTTTGACCGAAATTTCTTCATAGAAGAGACTGTTCTGACTGTCAATGCTTTGAATAGGGACTACGACTGATTTATCACCAATACACTTCTTGAGTAAAGTGACATGAAAGACTGTATGAACTGAGGCTAGATCTGAAGGTAATTCGAGCTCATAAGTTACCTTGCCTAAGCGATTGAGAATCTTAAAGGGATCGACATATCGAGGACTGAGCTTTCCCTTTTTGCTGAACCGCTTTACTTCCTTTATGTGAGAGATCTTTAGATAGACATAGTCATTAACCTTTAACTCGAGATCCCTTCTAGGAACGTCAGCATACGACTTCTGTCGGCTTTGAGTAGCCCAGAGTCTTTCTCTGATTAACTGGACTTTCTCTAAGGCATTGAATACTAAGTCAGGCCCTATGACTGAGGCCTCACTAACTTCGAATCACCCGATTGAAGATCTGCACCTCCTACCATAGAGATCGTCGAACGGAGCCATTTTAATACTGGAATGACATTTATTATTTTATGCGAACTCAATCAAAGGCAAGTGGTGATCCCAAATTTCCTTGAAATCAATTGTACACACCCTTAGCATATCTTAAAGAGTCTAAATAGTCCTTTCTAGTTGACCATCTTTTTGAGGATGAAAAACTATACTAAGATGAACTTGGGTACTAAGACCCTTTCGGAATGCTTTCCAGAAGTGAGAGGTGAATTGGGTTCCTCTATCCGAGATGATAGATAATAGAACACCATGTAATTTGACCAACTCTCTGATATAGAGTTTGGCGTAATCCTTGACTGAATAAGAGGTATGGACTAGAAAAAAATGGTTTGACTTGGTCATTCTATCTAGAACGACCCAAACTGAATCATGCTGATGACGAGTTCGAGGAAAACCCATCATGAAGTCTATGTTCGCTTCTTCTCGATTCCAAGTAGGAATGCTTAACTCCTGCATGGAACCACTAGGTTTCTGATGCTCTATCTTAACCTGCTGACATGTAGGGCCCTTAGCCACAAATTCTGCAATATCCCTCTTTATCCCACTCCACCAATAGATCTCCCATAGGTTGTGGTACATCTTAGTGGCCATAAGATGAATAGAATATCGCGCACCATGCGCTTCTGCAAGAATTTGCTTCTTTAAATCATCAGCACCTGGAACATAGAGACGACCCTGACAAAGAATGACACCATCTCCCCCTTAGGAGAAAACCTCTACTTTATAATTCTAAACTGACTCTTTTATCTTAACAAGGCTAGGATTCCTATCTTGCTTTTCTTTTACCTCGAAAACTAGAGATGACCCTGAAATATCCTGAACACATACACCACCCTCTGAAGAATCGACTAAATAAACACCTAGTCTGGAAAGCTAATGGATTTCCTGAGCTATTTTCTTCCTGATATCCTTAACATGAGAAACACTACCCATGGAGAGTCTACTGAGCGCGTTGGCCATAATATTAGCCTTGCTCAGATAATAAAGAACACTTATGTCATAATCTTTTAAGAGCTCTAACCACCTTTTCTGATGAAGATTGAGATCTTTCTAAGAAAAGACATATTGAAGACTCTTATGATCTATAAAGACATCTATATGAACTCCGTATAGATAATGTCTCCAAATCTTCAAGGCAAATACTATGGCTGATAACTCAAGATCATGAGTAGGATAATTCTTCTCATGGGGCTTTAACTTCCTGGAGACATAGGCTATGACCTTATCATACTGCATGAGAATATAACCCAAACCTACTATGGATATACCACAGTATACTACGAACCCATCTGAACCATCTGGAAGAGCTAAGACTGGAGCTGAGGTGAGTCGAGTCTTCTGAGTCAATCTGGACATGGGGGATGCAATACAAAAAAATCCCTCAACAAACCGCCTATAATAGCCATCCAAACCTAAGAAAATCCTGATATCTGATGGAGAGATAGGGCGAGGACAGTTTCTTACCATTTTGGTCTAAAGTGGATCTACTCTACTTCTATCACTAGAAACAACATGGCCAAGGAATGCTATTGACCTTAGCCAAAACTCGCACTTACTGAATTTGGTGAATAGGTAGTGATCTCTGAGAGTCTGAAAAACCATTTTTAGATGGTATGAATGATCATGCTCTGTGCGGGAATAGACCAGGATATTATCTATGAAGACTATGACGAACATGTCCAAGTACTTCTTGAACATACGGTTCACCAAGTCCATGAAAGTGGCTGGGGCATTAGTAAGACCAAAGGATATAACTAGAAATTCAAAGTGACCATACCGAGTACAGAAAGCTGTCTTTGGGATGTCACATTCTCTAACTCTGAGCTGATAATAGCCTGATTTGAGGTCTATCTTGGAGAAATAAGTAACACCCTAAAGTTGGTCAAATAAGTCATTTATTCTGGGAAGAGGATACTTGTTCTTGACCGTAACTTTGTTGAGATGATGGTAGTCAATACACATCCTGAGAGAACCATCTTTTTTGTACACGAATAAGACTGGTGCACCCCATGGGGAAATACTGGGTCTAATGAATCCTTATATAAGAGATCCTTCAATTGATCTTTCAGTTCTTTGAGTTCTGCTGGTGCTATTTTGCATGGTGGAATAGAAATAGGCTGAGTATATGGAATAAGGTCAATGTCGAAGTCTATTTCCCTTTTAGGAGAAATGCCTGGAAGATCTTTGGGAAAGACATCTAAATATTCGTTAACCACTGGATTGATTCAAAACTAGGAGATTTAGAACCACAGTCTTTAACATGAATGAGATGATAAAAACATCCCTTAGAAATCATTTTTCTTGCCCAAAGGTAGGAAACAAGCTGACCCCTGGAAGATAAAGTACTACCCTTCCACTCTAGGACGGGCTCATTCCGGAACTGAAATGGAACTATCCTATTTCTTCAGTCGACTGTGGCATAGCAAAAATGAAGCCAATCCATGCCAAGAATGACATCAAAATCAGTTATATCTAACTCAACTAAATCTACTGATGTGTCTTTTTGAAATATCATAACCGGCCAGTTCTTGTATACCCGCTGAGCAATGATGGTTTTACCCACTGGGGTAGAGACTTAAAAGGGCTCTTCTAAAATTTCAAGACTGATTCCAAAATCAAGTGCTATCTAAGGAGTAACAAAAGATAAGGAAGCTCCTGGATCTAGCAAAGTGTAAACATGTACGTGAAAGATCTGTAATGTACTAGCAACTACATCATGAGAACTTTCTTGATCTTGTCAAGTCTGAAGAGAATAGAGATGATTTGGGCGTTGCCCGCTAGTTGCACTAGAAGTGGCACCCTGCTGATTTGGGCGACTGAACTGAGCTGAAGAGTGATTCTACTGACCTTGAGGACTTGGCTGCAGACATTCTCTAACTCTATGTCCTGGCTTGCCACAACTAAAACAAATTCCACTACCTACTCTACACATACCCTGATGGTACTTACCGCAAGTCTGGCAAAAAGGATAAGTATGGGCACTGCTAACACTACCCTAGGTCTTGGAGCCTAGCTATCTATCTTTGTTACCCTCTCTGAACTTAGGAACTGGAGCACTAGCTGTAGAGTGAACTGGAACTGGTGACTTAGGATGAAACTGGGAACAATTTCCTCCTTCTGATTTATGCTGAGCAAAGTATAAACTACCTGTCTTCGCTCTCTTATTCTACTTTTCCCTCTGCTTAATTTTTTGCTCTTCTATCTGCTGAGCATAGGTCATAAGTCTAGCTAAGGTTATATCACTGTTCAGTATGGTGGATCTGCGCTCATTAACCACGCTCTTATTCACCCCAGAAGCGAATTTACTCATCTTAGATCTACTATCTGCAACCACCTGAGGGGCATACCTGTCTAATTGAGTAAACTTAAAAGAATACTCTTTCACTGTCATATTGCCCTGCCTGAGGTTGATAAATCTAGAACCTTGGCTTCTCTAAGCTTTTAGGTAAAGAATTTGTCTAAGAATGCAGTGGAAAACTCCTCCCACTCTATAGGACCTACACCATCTACCCTCTCAGACATTCACTATTTGTACTAAGTATGAGCAACATCCTGTAGCTAGTATACGGCTAACTCGGCACTCTGACAGGAAGTAAATCCCCTGATGACTATGAACTTCTGGACTTGGTCAATGAATTCTTGAGGGTCTTCATCAGACTTAGATCCAAAGAAAGATGGAGGGTTCATTCGGGTGAAGTCCCGAATCCTAGCTACAGCTGAGTTGGCCACTGGATTGTCCGGAATAACTAGTGGCCATTCATTTTGGGTAGCCACAGACTGAGCAAGTGTGGTGAATACATCCCTAAACTTGCATGAGAAATATGTTCGCCCAAAGGATCTTCGGGCTGAGGAGTGGGCTGGTTTCTTCTCTTTGGAGGCATATTCTGAAATAAGAGAAGAACGGATTAGACTGAGAGATTAACTTGAGATTATCCTCACTAGCACGAAATAAATACTGAAAGAGGGGAAACTGTTCCTAAAACATGTCATATCTTCTTGCACATAAATGTGGCGTGCAACACACCCATGTACAAAACTCTACTAGATGCGAGTTTAAGACTTCCTAGGACTGTATTGAACCGTAGGATCTGATACCAAGTTTGTAACACCCCAATTTTCTAAACCGAAATGCTAAATGGTGCTTATGACCTCAAGGGACCACAAGCTAACCCATTACTGATATTTGTACCTGTACACTACATAATATTCTTGTAGAATACAAAAAACAAGAACAATAGGCCATAAGGTTCAACTAAATAGAATATCTGATAAATAATAACATCTATATAGGGTAACAAATACCCAAAAAAAACTAAAAGCTGAATATAAAATCTGAACTAAATCTGAAAACCTCTAAATACTGTCTAAAATAAGGAGTCAAAGGAACATGTCTCTAACTAACTCCGTTTAGCAAAACTGAACTGAAATAATGAATGAAATAAAATAACATCATCCACAAATAGATGAGGACTCACTGTAACTTTACGACTGGAATGCTACTGCTAATTTGGAACTCGTGTCTCTGAACCTATGGTGTAACATGAAAGAAAGCACCATATCACAAATACGTCAGTATGACTGGGAGCACTGAGTATAAAGTAAGGTAGGATAAATGCAAAAGGGTTTACATGTATGAACAATGCTAACTGACTGACTGATATGAACATAATATTACAAACATGCATACATAGTAACAAAAATTGTGAATACTTGGTATCTGGATCTGTACGCTTATACATGGTTTACTATTATCTAACATGACTGATACTAAAATTTTGATAACATGGATGACTGTGTCTGACAGTCCTGAATCTGATGGAAGTACCTGAGTTCCATACTATAACTGAATTGACTTTAACTGACAGTCCTGGTATACTGAAATCTAAAGAACTATCTGAGTTCTTTTACTGAGACTGGGACAGAAACTGTAGGAGGTAGCTGCTTAACTGACATGACCCAATAATGCATATAGCTAGGTTGGGGTCTAATCAATACCGTGCCACTGGTAAGGACAGCTGTGAGTGGCCCTTAGTTGGCAGGTACTCGAATGAAAATGGTGGGAACCCTAAACTGACAGGTTAAGCCACTCATCAAACCTAATCTGGCAGGTTAAGATGTATCAACCTACGCTGGCTACATAGTTCTGGAACACAAGGATGACTACTAAGAATCACACCCTAAACTGGAGAGTGAGTTCCCATCCTTTGGACCACTTGGTGCTAACTTCTATTCCCATCTAAAGAGACTGAACATGATTTAACTGGTTGTACATGGACTGAGTAACTGACCTCCATTGACTGAAGAAATAGTACTACTATTTGAGAATTTATTGAGATCATGAGATTTCTGAGATTTCCTGAGTCACATTACTGACTGAGTTCTATAGATCATGACTTGACTGTGATTATTGTGATAACGTGACAAGGATCTAGGTACACAACTATATTTTTTGGGTACTAGTACCCCTAGAACTCGATGGATGGAAACTAACACACATAACTGACTTGATCATAAAATGGAGTCCATAATTCACCATATCATAAGTAGGGGGTTTCACACTAAGCATAGTTCACAACATCTTACGTATGGAAGGGAAATTCATAAAATACGTGCATACTTGCATAGCTTAAATATCATGCTCAATTCATATCGCAATAACGACGCATATTAATCACGTGGAAGTCATGTGAAATCATAAAGCATAGAGAATGGACTTGTCATTTAAGCACTATTAAATCATGGCACATGAATTCTATCATCCTAGGCCTTTTATCAAACACTTTGCATGCATTCTTTTAGTTTTGGTGTGTTTTCATGAATTTCGCCATTTTAAACGTTATAAAGTTCATGGATTTCAACTAACAAACACATATACTCCATGAAAACACCTTTAGATATCATCTTGAAACTTAAACAACAATCATCAACATGTACATGGTCATATCACAACAAGACAATCATAATATAATATTTAAAACATGGTTCTTGAGCTCTATGAACAAAATGGATCCATAGATGAACGTTATACATACTTTAATGGAAGATTCTTGATTATTGATGGAGAAATTTTCTTGAACAAGAATCTCCAATTGAAAACCCTAATGTTTTCTTGAAAGAATTTTGAGAGAAAGAGTATGTTTTGGTAAAATAAGAGCTGAATGTTGTGTTTATGGAATATATATAAGGGTGGAAAGATGAACCAAAAAGCCCTTTAGATGCGTCATTTAATTTTTGTAAAAATTACCCAATTTGGGCCCCTGGCGCGATGCGGAGATATCTCACTGCCCCCCATTTGTGACCTGGAAACTCACCATGATGCGGTGGAATCATGGAGAGATACTGTAAATTGACAAATATCATTTTGACTGACGGCGCGATGGGGCACTGACTGAAATAACGCTGTGGAAAGTTTAAATCGCCATAACATCTTAACTGGGTGTTCATTTTAATGCGAATTTAGTATCAATTGAAAGCTTATTCAATTATCTACTATTTGAAGGGTATAAACGTGAACATGCTTAACACATCATAAGCTCTCTTATCACTAGGATACTCATCCTAATTCATGTACTCTAATATGAATCAAAGGATATGAGGTTTTATGAGTAGGAACAACGGTTAATTTTCTTGCTTCAAAATATACGGGGTATTACAACATCACCCCCTCGTATGAAGATCATTGCTTGTCCTCAATCAACTGAGCGCCTAATTGTGAACATGAAAAATATAATGAACAGCAACCTACTAATGAATCATTTTGTCACAATCATTCACTCACCATTTCACTCTCTTGAATTTAACAAATCAGGCTCTATACCCAGCATTGACTACAATTCAGCATACACACATGAATGTTATGTCCCATAGAGAAAAACAAACCAAAGTAGAACTCCAGTTGAGCACAAAACAAAGAAGTCCACCACTCATTATATTATGTGGACACAATCTAAGCTCTCGCACTCACAAAGAAGTTACAAGCATAGTCAAAGTGCCCATAGGCTTGCCCTTGCCATACGATTCACCCTCAAAGATTATTTTTTAGGATCAAACAGGTCTTTTCTAGGCTTGTGATGAGGCTTCAAGCTTGGTGGGGGTATTCTTTTGGGTAAAGTGAATCAATCGGGTTTAACTCTCCTTGCCCTTATAACTTTTTATCTCCTAAGATGCTAATTTAATCAACTTGCTTACAATCACCTTTTTTTTAGAGCATCAGCCACTCTCAACTAATGCTGATGCAGTAAGATAAGGTGCACAATATCTTTGGATAAGTCAGGGCCAAATTCCTTTAAACTATATTCTAAACCAACTTTCCACTAGGTGCTTACATTTTTACAATAGCCACCCTCAACTTAGGTATTTTGCCTAAGTTGAGGTACACAATGCTTGATATTAGACAACAGCAAGAGTTAAATGCTACTGCCCTACAAAGAGTTAATTTGAAATATAGGAAGTGAAGAAAACTAACAAAAATATCAAAATGGGTTCGAGTGAAAGAAAAATCTAAGAGGGGTTAATTATTTTGGCTAAGTGGACAAAAAATATAATGGGGCTGGTCATCCTATCCTATTGAATCAGTTAGAGAATAGTATCAATGACTCGGGCAAGTTCTAGTCATTAGACTATGCAAGAACTAAAGATACATACTCACACACATAGTGGCAACTGAGTTAAACTTCTTCTGCTACTCTTAGGATTTCCATCACATAATTCATGCACCTCTTTCATGTCAATGCCAAATACAGACTCACTGAAGGTTATGTACACATGCTATGTGATTAGAGTAAATAATTACACATTCGTGCTCATAGTATTATGCAAATATCTTTCATTATTCATATCTACAAAGGTATACTAAAACAGGGAAAATTTTTATAAATAACATGAAACATAGAATTAAAAACACCTTAGATAGGAAATTAAATATGCAAAAATAAGAACACTCTAGACATGTTAAGTCTACTAGATAGCACATAGAGGGAAAAGAGATCAGCAACACAACCCACCATGGTACAAGTACAAGTACACCACCCCCTCAAAAAAATAGATGCATTGTCTTCAATGCATTAATTTAAAGTACAAGGAAATGGTTTTACTTGTTTTGCCTCTTATTTATCTGAGGCGTCTGTAAAGTATGGCGAGGCTCATACGTCCTCACCGGGTGCACTGTTGACCCGTATAGTGGTAGGGGCGCTCATAACCGTTTCTTCCAAGATTGGAGGAATCATCTCTCAAGCAGATCCTGTACTGTGCCTCCTTGATGGGGCAGCGCTAGTAGATACCATTGCTATTTCATCTGCTTCTTTCTTTCTCCTCTTTTCTTCATCCTTCAGTGACTTCATTTGATCCCTCTTAATATCATGCCGTTCTCATTATTCTGGTGTTATTTTTTCTCTTTTTCTCCTCTTTGCTTCTTTCTTTATAGCTTTTTCATCTATTTTCTCCTTTTCTTTGGTCTTTCCTGGTCCATTTGCTCCTTCCCTTTGGTCTTCAAGTTCACTATAAATTCATCAACATTACTTTCCACCAAATTTGTGTCAAAAATAGCCTGTTGTGCCTGCTTATTCTTCTTCTCTACAATGTCTGCCTTTGCTTGTTCAAATTCATCCATCAGCCTTCAATGTCAGGAAGGGACCTTGAATCGAGCCTTTTGTTGATACAAAGTTCCATGGTGTCCATCCTATCCTGAATGTTTTGGTATGGATGGATTGCATTAGCCATAATTTAATCAAAAAAAGGCTTGAAGTCTACAGCCCACTTATCTAGCTATCTCTGAAACTACTTTTGTGTCTTGATAGACTTAGCAAAGTTTTCTAGTGTGAACCTGTACTCATCAAAATCTGATCCACCCACAGATTGTGCAGAACCTAACCCTGGAGATGTACCTTGGGGTACGAACTCAAGTGGCACATAGGTGTTTATGGGCAAAGTAATATCTGTGGGAATCTCTGTAGTATCAGAAGCTGGTGCTGATTGACTCTGGTAGGCTGAAGGCTTTGTGACATGCATCTCGAATTTTGACTCATCTTTTGACTTCTTCTCAAGGTCTTGTTTGTGTACAACCTGGATTTCATTGTTTATTCCACGAATCAAGGACACAATTGCTATCTGTATAAAATTGTGATCAAGCACGGAAATGGCAATGTACTGGAAATTTTGTGGACCCTCATGAATGTATCATCTATAATTATCAGGCCAAAGTCAACTTGAAGCCCTGAGATAAAGCTTGCCACCAACAAAACTTTGTGTTTATCTAAGTTTCCATCTTCTTTTGTTGGCATTAATCTCAAATGAACAACAGTCCACTAGTGAGTATTTTGCAATACGCTGATGTGAGTTGGTCAACAAAGAGGGGTTACCATCCTCAGTCAAAAATGAAGCCACCCACTGACCTTAAGCAAAATTGTTTCTCAATTTGTATTCAAGATCAGGCACAGTAAGCGGGGCCTCGTACTCTGGTCCAAATAACATCCTATTGATTCTTTGGGCTGAAATATAAAGACTCTTTGTTTGGTAAATTTGTAATTGATGTCCCCTTTGGGCAATCCTATTCTACTAGTGAAGGATAATTTGCAAATAATTCTCTTACCCAATATGGTTAGTAGGCTCTCGGTGCCTGGATCATCCATGCCAGTTCATACTTATTGAAATGGCGTTCCAACTCAGTTATTCATGTAATTCCATCATCACAATGTGATGATCTTCCACAAATGACCTTTTGATCCCTGTCATAGTGGGTGTTAACCCATCATAGAACTTCTCACATGCTCCTTCTATCTTCCATCTAATCACCTCCTGAGTTTGAGGATCCTTTTATCTAACAACATGAGCATTCTCACGTTCAGTTTCTAAGTTCTCTGCTTCATCTTTCCCTGATACATTGGCATCCTCAGTTTCAACAACGGTAGGCTCAGGTGGAGTGACATCAACAGCAGCCTAATCTGTGCTTAAACCGGTACTTCTATTACTATGCTTACTCTCCTCTTCAAATTGGGAGAGTAGGGGATTTTCCCTTTCACATTGTCTGGTGTTGTATCTGGATGTGGGTTCGTCACCACCCCTGTGAGATCTTCCTTCTCTATTTACTAGTAGTTTGGGAGCCATAACACTTGAAAAAGAGGTAAGAAATCAGTCCACAACAAAAATCTATCATATCAGTGCATTTCGTGACTTGAGGGTTAAAATAGTAGCTAACCATTTATGGGACGGTCCACCACTTTGGCCGTCAAACCTTATCCATTGTCCTGGGATTTTTATAGCCCTGCAATGGTAAGTTTGGTGGTTCATCGCAAATCTGATGGTCTACCATTTCAACCATCGCACCCTCTTCTTCGGGTTCAGCTTTCTACAGGGCATATTTTTGAGCATTTGTTCAGCAACATTATTTATTTAGCCACAATTGACAACTATATCACAGTCAAGCACAAATTTTCATGTTTTAATCACGTAGGTTACTCAGACTTCACCTAAACAGATTATTCTCAAACTTCTATTTGGAAACTTTCAGAAATTCAAAGCAACATAACTATAACAATATTCTAATTCCTTTACAAAATAACTCGCCAAACACAACCCACAACTGAATGCATCATTTAGACCAAGAAAAATAGAATTATGCATATAGCTTGGTTTTTTAGAGAGACAAGCTTGCAATTTTAGAGAATAAGGCTAATTGGAACAACTCTTCATGGTAATCTCACTTGATTTTGCTTAAATAGGAAAGAAGGGAGAAGATATGGGGTCCTACAATAAGTTTCTGCGGATTCTTTGAACCCAAAGGAAGTTGAACAATTTAAGGATGTGAAGAGGTTACAACGTATGTAACCACCTTATTTAATTATTTTAAAATCTTTTGGGTCAAATGTGGGCCATTTAACAAGGCTTCAGAGTCAAACTGACCCGACCCAGATTTAGGGTTTAAACGACGCCAGACCTAACGGTCCGTCAGACTTTCGATGGTCCACCAGGCTTACCAAGCCCTAAGCACTTTTTCTTCATAGTGACGATCAATGGGACGTCCCACCAAATTTTTGATGATCCACCAAAGTCACCATTGCACCTTATCAAAACCCAGGCTATCTTGGTTGTTTTTGACGGCCGATTAGATGGTTCACCAACTTTGGGATGGTTCACCAATTTGAATGTCAACTTGATCAAGTGAATGAACTTTCTTGCCTATTTTTTATGATCAAAATGGTAGTCCATCATATGACTAGCGGTCCACCAAATCAACCATCCATTTTGTTCCAGAAGCATAATTTTGTGTCCTATCTTCATCTGTATCCCTTCTTTTTTGGTCCTGTACGCTCCACAAATACATAAAAATGCACAAACACATAAAATGAACTCTAAATATGGTTAAAACAATGAGTTATGGGTTGCTTCCCACTAGCGCCTGATATATTGTTGTGGCACGACTCAGATATCTCGAGTACTAAGACTTCATCTAGATAAAGGTATCAATACTTCTTATCGAGTCTTTTGTAGTGATATAAAGTTTTATTCATTGCCCGTTAACTTTGAAGATGCATCCGTCTTTATTTTTAAGTTCCACTAGTCCAGATAAGTAGACTTTACTGACTCTAAATGGTCCTGACCACTTGGACTTGAGGTTACCTGGAAACAATTTGAGTCTGGAGTTGAATAGAAGCAATGAATTGCCTTTCTGGAAATCTCTACTTTCAATCCTTCGATCATGATACTTCTTCATCTTCTCTTTAATGATACTTCTTCATCTTCTCTTTGTGTAAGTCCACTCTTTCATAAACCCCAAGATGGAATTCATTCATCTCATTCAATTGCACCATTCTTAGCTCCGCTGCCTCATTTCAATTCAGATTTAATCTTTTGAGGGTCTAAAGAGCCTTGTGCTCATGATCGATCGATAAATAACACGCTTTTCCATAAAATTGCTGATATAGTGATATGCTAGTTGGTGTCTTGAAAGCAGTCTGATATGACCACAAAGTGTCATCGAGCTTTTGAGACCAATCTTTCCTACTAGCATACACCATTTTAGCTAAGATGGCCTTAATTTCCTGATTTAAGACCTCTGCTTACCTACTAGTTTGTGGGTGGTATGGGGTTTCCACTCTATGTTTCTTGACCCTAAAGTTTGCCAAATCTGCTTGAAACACTTTGTTGTAAAAATAAGATCCTCCATCACTTATAATATTACGTGGTACTCCAATGAGAGATAAGATGTTCTTTTTGAGAAACGTAACAACTCTCTTTCCTTCATTATCAGACAAGACAATTGCTTAGACCCATTTTGATGCATAATCTACAGTAACTATAATTTACTTCATTTTGTACGATCTTACAAAAGGTCCCATGAAATCAATGCCCTAGACATCAAACAATTCTAATTCAAGCATCTTCATTAAAGGTATCTCATGCCTCTTGGAGATTAACCCCTGCCTCTGGCATTGGTCACACTTTTGTACAAACTTGTGAGCATCTTTTGATAACATTGGCCAATAGTAGCTAGTCCGCAGCACCTTTCTGGCCGTTCGATCATCTGCATGGTGACCTCAAACTGGGTAAGCATGACATGCTTCTAATATACACAATACATCCACTTATGGCATAGATCTCCTTATAATATTGTTGGTACATCGCCAAAAAAATATGGCTCATCCCAAAATTAGTGTGTCACATCATGAAGGAATTTCATTCTTTGATGGAAAGAAAGATTTTTCGAGATGACTTCACTTACAACATAGTTTGAAAAATCAGCGTACCATGGCATTTTCTCCAAAGAAGCAGCCAAGATCTCCTCATTACAAAATGCTTCATCTATCTCCATTTCATCACTAACTGCTTGCTCACCTTCCATCCTAGACAGATGATCCACATCCTGTTTTTCGCAACCCTTCCTAATTTTGACTTCAAAGTTAGGTTCTTGGAGCAGCAACACCTATTTAATCAGTCTTGGTTTTGTATCTTTCTTAGCCATTAAATAATTCAAGGCTACATGGTCAGTGTGGACCACCACCTTGGTCTCCAGTAAATAAGCCCTGAATTTCTTAAAAGAATAAACTACAGAGAGGAGTTCTTGTTCTATCACCATATAACTTTTTTGTGCTCCATTTAGTGCCTTGCTCGCATAATATATTGAATGGAAAAACTTCTCCTTCTTTTGACCAAGAACTGCTCCATGTGCTACCCCACTAGCATCACACATGATCTCAAATGGTTTGGTCCAGTCAAGAGCAACAATGATAGGAGCAACCACTAGTTTCATCTTAAGGCACAAAATGGCCTTTTTACAGTCATCATCGAAGGTGAATTTAGCTTGTTTATCTAAAAGCTTGTAAAGTGGATTTTCAATCTTTGAGAAGTCTTTAATAAACCTTCGACAGAACCCCACGTGACCCAAAAAACTATGTATCCCTTTAACTGAGATGGGGGGTGGCAAGCTTTCAATTACTTTGAATTTTGCTTTATCTACTTCAATGCCTTTAGCTGAAATCTTGTGGACAAGAACAATGCCCTCCTTCACCATGTAGTGGCATTTTTCCCAGTTTAGAAAAAGATTGAACTCTTCACAGTGCTGTAGTGCTCAACTGAGATTCAGTAAATAGAGATCAAAGGAATAACCTACAACCAAATAATTATCCATGAACACCTCCAAGGTGTCTTTAACCATATCAGAGAATATTGAAATCATGCACCGCTGGAAAGTAGCTGGTGCATTACATAATCTGAAAGGCATCCGCTTGAAAGCGAATGTCCCATAAGGACATGTAAACATCATTATCTCCTGATCTTTAGGACGAATAGATATGTGATTATAGCCTGAATAAACATTTTAAAATCAATACCAACCCTTTCCCCCTAGCTGATCAAGCATTTGGTCCATGAATGGCATTGGGAAGTAGTCCTTCAGCTTCCACGAGTTGAGTTTCCTATAATCCATGCATACCCTTTACCCAGTGATAGATCTGAGTGGGATCAACACATTTTTATCATTTTCTACAATCGTCATACCCCCTTTCTTGGGCACACATTGTACAAGACTCACCCACTTACTATTTGATATAGGGTATACCACCCTTACTTCTAGCCACTTAATGATTTCCTTCTTCAACACCTCTTGTATAGGTGGGTTTAAATGACACTGATGTTCAATAGTCGGGATGCACTCTTCCTCCACCTGGATCTTATGTGTGTATATGCCAGGCATAATACCGATAATGTCGGCAATCGTCCAACCAATAACCTTTTATACCTCTTAAGAATAGAGATAAGGGATTTCACCTATTTTTCAACCATATCAACATCAATAATAATAGGTAGTGTATTCCCATTGGCTAGGAATACATACCTCAGATAACCAGGCAGTTCTTTCAGCTCCAAAGTGGGTGGATCCTCAATAGATGGTTTAGCAGGTGGACTTGGGCAATTTTTCAAGTCCAGATTCAACTTCTTAGGTGCATATGAGTAAGAACCCATACCTGTTAAGGCACACACTGTCTTGACATAATCTTTGATGCCATCATGATTGAAATTCATCAATACAGCAGCTAAGGTTTGCACAGAAAATTTTTATTCTATATATACGTCATGCTTATCCTCATAATATACATCAACAATTAAGAAAACTCTCATTTCTTTCTACTACTTCATTGATTGGCAAACATCAAATCGAACCACTTCATTATTCAGCCTAAATAAAAGCTCATTAGCTCACAAATCAGTCAGCACACTTCCGATTGCTAGAAAAGGTCGAACCAAGATTATGGGCACCTCGAAGTCCACCTCATAATCCAGAATGACAAAATCTGCAAGAAATATAAATCTAGGCACCTTTACCAGCACATCATACAAAATGCCAAAAGGTCTCTTTACTGACCCATCTACAATCACAAGTCACATGTTGGTGAGTGTGGTGTCTCCCAAACCCAACTTTTTATAAACAACTAACGGCATCAAATTGATGCTCTCTCCCAGATCACATAAAGCCTTAGCAAATTCTAGTGACCTAACAGTATAAGAAATAGTAAATGCTCCTCAGTCTGCTTTCTTCTGTGCCAAGGATATTGAAGAAATAGAACTACAATGATGGAGATTATCCACTGGTTCGTAGCTTACAACTCTTTTCTTTGTCACCATATCTTTTATAAATTTAGCATATTTTGGTATTTGTTCAAGTGCCTCTACCAAAGTTACATTCACTGTCAGTTGCTTCAACATTGTCAGGAATTTACTAAATTTAGTATTATCAACCCTCTTTTCAATCTCTAAGGTAAGTGAGGTGATGGTTTAGGGAGAGTATTCACTACTACTTCCTATTTGTTTACTTTTTCTTTTTCCAACTCATCAAACTACTAATGATTAGAATGTATATTAATGTCATCCAGCTTGTCAGACTCTACTTGATTACCTTATTCAAGCTCAACATCTTCTTTGATCACCTCATCATTCAGATCTTTGCCCAAATAAGGGCCTAATAAAACCTTCCCACTCCGTGTGGTAATAGCTATGCACGAATCATCATTTTTAGAGTTCTAAATTGTATCACTTGGCAGTATTTCGATCTTCCTCTAATTAAATGTTGTAGAAAGTTCGCTCATTTATTATTTAAAATATTTGATTGAAGTAGAGTACGACTTTACCAACTGACTCATAAAAGATATATCAGTATTCATGGTAGTCAGCCCATAGTTAGTAGCATCAAATCCCTTTAACAATTTCTCCATCATGTCCTCTATGGAAATCTTTCCAAAACTAGTTGCAGCAGTATCTCTGCTTTCGGGAGATACATACAACCCACTTCTATAATTCTTGCTCTTCCAATTTCCTTGATCCCTATCCTTATATCCAACCTTATCATAGTAAATCCAACCTTAATTTCCTTGGCTATTGCCTCATAAACCCCTTTGGTTATTTAAATAGTTTGCTTATTCTTTTGAATCAAAATCACTTTTACCTTGAGAGGTAACTGCTTTCACATTTTCTGTTTTTCTAGACAACAGATGCTTAGTCAGTAATTCCATCTATGTCTTCAACTATGCCATATGCTGGTCTCGTTATTCTTCTTTCCTACGTTCTTCTGCAGTCATAGTACCAGACATAGTAGGGCGTGCTACCACAAAATTCCTGGTATACTAAGCTCTACTTTGTTTGGTCATTCGATCTAGCATCTCTGAAGCCTCAGGAAAAGTAAGGTCCACAAATGATTCTCCATCCGCATTATCAGCAATTGGCTTTGTAATAGAGTTCAAAGTCCGATAAATAGTCTCCATTAAATGAATATCTATTATGTTATTGTTTGGGTATTGCATTAACTTTTTTTTTAACCTTTTCCATGTCTCATGAAGGGCTTCAGTTGGTAGCTGCCTAAAGTTACTGATCTCATCCCTCAACTGTACCCTTGGCAGAAAGAACCTTTCTAGGAAAGCCTCTTTCAACTACCTCCTATTGGTTATAGAATCGAGTTTAGCTCATTAAGCGATAATGTTGCCTCCCCAAATAGAGACAATAGAAATAAACGCAGGCGCATGGCATTCTGACGAACTCCCAAAGTATCATAAGACTTGTAAATAGTGAAAATGTTCACTAAATACATATTGGGATCATCTCTAGGAAGTCCACCAAGAAACCCCTTTAAGTGGAGGAGTTGAATCATTGTACTTGTAATATTGAATTTAGCTCCAAGGCCAACGATGGAGGGATAATAGCTCTAGTTGAACCCACTCTATCCATACCATTCTTATCATCATTAGGATCAAACTACATAGCTTGACAATCCAATCTTGCTCTGAAAGGATGATTTTTAGGCACATTGCGGTTCACCGATTCCAGTATATCCTTTGCACGACTTCAATTTCCCGGTGCCAATAAATCCTCATCTTGTAGGTCCTCTTCATCTAGATTAGGTACCCGTCCTTGATAGTCTAAGTTTTGTCAATTTATGTGGGCTCTAACCATAGTGGTTAATCTTTCTTTCTCTTCTGAATCAGCCATTTTACCGATCAATTGAGGCTCTAGATGAATTGGTAATAATAGTGCACCTGATCTCTATGTATTATACATACACAATTATCAACCTGCACAAATAAAAATGACAAATAAAAGTAAAGCTTTAGGATACTTTGACCAAAGGGTCGATTAACAATCACTAACTTTATTAACCACCGTATTCCCTGGCAATAGTGCCAAAATTTGATATGCCTAAATTACAAACTTCTTGAGAAAATGTAAGTGGTAGTTGTTAAATATAGAGCCAAACTAGATTGGGTGTCGAATCCCACAAGATATATTGTGTTCACTAAGTCTTATGGTTGTTATTAGACTGTTGATCGAAGGGTCTTGAGCAAACAAGGGTTAAAATCACTTTTCTGCCACTTTTCAGAGACTTTTCCTTCAGTTGACCCCTTGTCTTGAACCACTACAAACCAGAATCAAATGCAACCTTGGTTGCTTGAAAACGTCCAATTTTCCCAAGAAAAGATGCAAAATATTCTGTCAAAAGCCAAAACATCACACCCTCAACTTAACGTCATTGCTTGTCCTCAAGCAACTCAACACCTAATTGTAAATATGAACAATATCATGACCAACAACCAACTAATGAATCATTTTGTCACAATTATTCACTCATTATTTCACTCACATGAATTAAACAAATTAGGCTCTACACCCTGTATTGATTATAATTCAACACACACACATGGATTTTATTTCCCACAGAGAAAAACAATCCGAGGTAGAACTCCAGTTGCTCTCACAATAAACAAGTCCACCACTAATTATATTATGTGGACTCAATCTAAGCTCTCGCACTCATAAATAAGTTACAAGCATAGTCCAAGTGCCCATAGGCTTGCCCTTGCCATATGATTCACCCTCAAATCTAATTCGTTAGGATCAATCAGGTCTTTCCTAGGCTTGTAATGAGGATTCAAGCTAGGTGAGGGTAATATTTTGGGTAAAGTGACTTAATCGGGTTTAACTCTCCTTACCCTCACTACTTTTCAGCTCCCAGGCTGCTAATTTAATTAACTTGCTTACAATTACACTTTTTTAGAGCACCAGCCACCCTCAACTTATGCTAATGCAGTAAGTCGAGGTCTACAATATCTTTGGATAGATCAGGGCCAAATGTCTTTAAACTATATTCTAAACAAACTTTCCACTAAGTGCTTACATTTTTACAATAGCCATCCTCAACTTAGGTGTTTTGCCTAAGTTGAGATACATAATGCCCGATATTGGGCGAGGGCCATAGTTGAATCCTAATGCCCTACGAAGAGTTAATTTAAAATATGTGATGTGAAGAAAACTACCAAAAATCTCAAAAAGGGTTCGAGCAAAATAAAAATCTTAGAGGGGTTAATTATTTTGGCTAAGTGGACTAAAAATACAATGGGGGTTGTCATCCTATTCTATTGAATCAATTAGAGAATAGTATCAATGACTCGAGAAAGTTCTAGGCATTAGACTATGCAAGTACTGTAGATAAATGCTCACACACACAATGGTAACTGAGTTAAACTTCTTCTTCTACTCTTAGGATTTCCATCACATAATTCATGCAGCTCTTTTATGTTAATGCCTAATGCAGACTCACTGAAGGTTATGCACACATGCTAAGTGATTAGAGTAAATAATTACACATTCATGCTTATAGTATTATGCCAACATCATTCATTATTCATATCTACAAAGGGATACTGAAACAGGGAAAAATTTTATAAATGACATTAAACAGAGAAATAAAAACACCCTAGACAGAAAATTAAAGATGCGAAAATAAGAACACTCTAGACATGCCGATTTTACTAGATAGTACAAGGAGGGAAAAGAGATCGACAATAAAACCCACCATGGTACAAGTACAAGTACACCACCCCCACAGAAAAATAGATGCATTGTCCTCAAAGCATTGATTATAGTACAAGGAAATGGTTTAACTCGTTTTGCCTCTTATTCATCTAAGGTATCTATGAAGTATGGAGAGGCTCCTACGTCCTCACCTAGTGTAATGTTGGCCCCTATAATGGTAGGGCCACTCACAAATTCTCCCTCTAAGATTGAAGGAATCATCTCTCGAACAGATCCTGCACTGTGCCCCCTTGCTGGGGCAGCGCTAGTGGATACCCCTGCTGCTTTATATTTTTCTTTCTTTCTCCGCTTTTCTTCATCCTTCAGTGACTTCTTTTGAGCCCTCTTAATATCATGTCTTTCTCATTATTCTGGTGTTATTTATACTCTTTTTCTCCTCTTTGCTTCTTTCCTTACAGCTTTTTCATCCATTTGCTCCTTCTTTTTGGTCTTCACTGGTCTGCCCAACAAGTCCACTATACCTTCAACAACATGACTTTCCACCAAGCTTGGGTCAAAAATAGGAAATTGTGGCTGCTTATTCTTCAGTTCTGCAATGTCTGCATTTGTTTGTTCAAATTCAACCCTCAACCTTGCAAGGTTGAGGAGGGACAGTGAATCAAGCCTTTTGTTGATAAAAAGTTCTATGGTGTCCATCCTAGCCTAAATGGTTTGGTATGGACGAATTGCATTAGCCATAATTTCATCAACAAAAGGCTTGAAGTCTGTATCCCACTTATCTAGCTGTCTTTGAAACCTCCTTCGTATCTTGATAGACTTAGCAAAGTTATTTGGTATGAACCTGCACTCAGCAAAATTTTATCCACCGATAGATTATGCAGAACCTTACCCTGCAGATGTACCTTGGGGTATGAACTTTGGTGTCATATAGGTGGTTATGGGCAAAGGCATATTTATAGGAATCTCTGTATTATTAGGAGTTGGTGCAGATTGAGTCTGGTAGGCTGAAATATTTGTGACACGTATCTCGAATTTCAAGTCATCTTTTGACTTCTCAAGGTCTTATTTCTGTACAGCCTGGATTTCATTGTCTACTCCATGAATCAGTGGAATACTAGCCTGTCTGCATAAAGCTATGATCAACCACGGAAATGGCAATGCACTAAAAATTTTGTGGGCCCTCAGTAACATCTCATCTGCAATTATCTGGCCAAAGTCTACTTGAAGCCCTGAGATCAAGATCGCCACCAACACGGATCTATGTTTATCCAAGTTTCCATCCCCTTTTGTTGGCATTAATCTCAAACGAATAACAACCCACTAGAATTAAGAGTTAAAACTAAGGGAGTATTTTATAGTACGCTCTCGAGAGTTGGTCAACCAAGAGAGGTTACCATCCTTAGTCAAAAATGAAGCCACCAACTTCCTTTGAGTGGAAGCATTTCTCAATCTGTACTCAAGATCAGGTACAGCAAACGGGGCCTCGTACTCTGGTCCAAATAACATCTTATTGATTGTTTGGGATGAAATATCAATAGTGACTCCTCCGATAGGTATAGAATCTCTGTTCGGAAAATTTTTAACTGATGTCCCCAGTGCAAGATTATTTGCAAAGAATTCTCTTACCCAATTTGGTTAATAGGGTCCCGGTGGCTGGCTTATCCATGCCAATTCATACACATTGAAACGGTGTTTCCACTCAAGATATTTATGTAAATCCTTCATCATAATCTGATGATATTCCACAAATGACCTTTTGATCCCTCTCACAGTGGGTGTTAACCTATCATAGAACTTGTCACGTGCTCCTTCTATCTGCCATCTAATCACCTCCCAAACATGAGGATCATTTTTTCTAACAACATTAGCATCCTTAGGTTTAGTTTCTAAGTTCTCTGCTTCAGCTTTCCCTTCTATATTGGCAACCTCAGTTTCAACATCGGCAGACTCAGGTGGAGAGATATCAAATGTGGCCTCATCAATGCTTGAACTGGTACTGCTAGTACTATCCTCACTCTCTTCTTTAGACTGGGGGAGTGAGGGATTTTCCCTTCCATATTTTTTGGTGTTGTATCCAGATGTGGGTCAATCACCACCCCTTTGAGATCTTCATCCTCTATTTACTAGTAGTTTGGGAGCCATAACGCCTGAAAAAGAAGTAAGAAATCAGTCCACAACAAAAATCTATCGAATCAGTGCATTTGTGACTTAAAAGTCAAAATGACAGTTCACCATTTGTGGGACGGTCTACCACTCTGGCCGTCAAACCTTATCCAATGTCCTTGGATTTTCATAGCACTGCAATGGTCAGTTTGGTGGTTCGTTGCAAATTTGACGGTCCACCATTTCAACCATCGCACTCTCTTCTTCGGGTTAAGCTTTCAACTGGGAATATTTTCAAGCATTTTTTTAGCAACATTGTTTATTTAGCAATAATTGACCACCATATCATAGTCAAGAACAACTTTTTATATTTAAATCATGTAGGCTACTCAGACTTCACCTCCACAAATTATTCTGAAACTTCTATTTGGAAACTTTCAGCAATTCAAAGCAATAAAACTATAACAATAGTCTAATTCCTTTACAAAACAACTCTCCAAACATAACCCACAATTCAATGCGTCATTTAGACCAAGAAAAATAGAATTATGTGCATATCTTGGTTCTGCAGAGAGGCAAGATTGCAATTTTAGAGAATAAGTCTAATTGGAACAACTCTTCAATGATAATCTCACTTGAATTTATTTAAATAGGAAAGATGGAAGAAGACATAGGGTCCTACAATAAGTTCCTACAGATTCTTTGAACCCAAAGAAAGTTGAACAATTTAAGGATGTGAAGAGGTTACAACGTATGTAACCACATTATTTAATCATTTTAAAATCTTATGGGTCAAATATGGGCCATTTAACAAGGCTTCAGAGTCAACCCAACCTGACCCAGGTTTAGGGTTAAAATGACGCTAGACCTGATGGTCCATCAGACTTTCGACGGTCCACCAGGATGACCGTCAAAACTTACCAATCCCTACGCACTTCTGCTTTATAGTGACGGTCAATGGGACGTCTCACGGAATTTTTGACGGTCTACCAAAGTCACTGTCGCACCTTATTAGTACCTAGGCTATCTTGGTTATTTTTTATGGCTGATTAGATGGCTCACCAACTTTGGGATGGTTCACCAATTTAACCATCAACTTGATCCAGTGAAAGAACTTTCTTGCCTTTTTTTGATAGTCGAAATGGTGGTCCATCGTATGATCGGCGCTCCACAAAATCAACTGCCCATTTTGTTCCAGTAACGCAATTTTGTTTCTTATCTTCAACTGTATCCCTCCTTCCCCTTTCTTACTACATTTTTGTCCTGCACACTCCATAAACACATAAAAAATACTTAGACACATAACATGAAATCTAACTATGGTTACAACAATAAGTTGTGGGTTGTCTCCCACTAGCACCTGATTTATCATCGTGACACGACTCAGATATCTTAATTACTCAAACTTTATCAAGATAAAAGGTATTAATACTTTTTATCGAGTCTTTTGGGATGATATAAAGTTTGATTCGTTGCCCATCAACTTTGAAGACACTTTCATCTTTATTTTAAAGTTCCACTACTCCAGATGAGTAGGCTTGATTGACTTTAAACGGTCCTGACCACTTGGACTTGAGTTTACCTAGAAATAATTTGAGTTTGGAGTTGAATAGAAGCACTGAATTGCCTTTCCAGAAATCTCTAATTTAAATCCTTCGATCATGGTACTTCTTCATCTTTTCCTTGTATAAATCTGCTCATTCATAAGCCCCGAGACGAAATTCATCCATCTCATTCAATTGCCCTAATCTTAGCTCCCCTGTTTTTTTCCAATTCAGATTCAACATTTTAAGGGCTCATAGAGCTTTGTGCACAAACTTGATCGGTAAATAACACACTTTTCCATAAACTAACTAATACGGTGACAAGCCAATTGGTTTCTTGAAAGCAGTCCGATACACCCACAAAGAGTCATCGAGATTTTGAGACCAATCTTGCCTACTAGCATTGACCGTTTTAGCTAAGATGGCCTTAATTTCCTGATTCGAGACCTCTACTTTCCCACTAGTTTGTGGGTGGTATGGGGTCACCACTCTTTTCTATTTCACTCCATATTTTTCCAAAGACGCACAAAAAACTTTATTGCAAAAATGAGATTCTCCGTCGCTTATAATAGTACGTGTTATTCCAAAGTGGGAGAAGATGTTCTTTTAGAGAATGTACTTTATTGCGTACGAGCTTACAAAAGGGGCCCATGAAATTGATGCCCCAAACATCAAACAATTCTACTTCAAGAATCTTCGTCAAAGGCATCTCATGCCTCTTGGATATTGACCCCTGCCTCTGGCATTGGTCACACTTTAGTATAAACTCGTGAGCATCTTCGAATAACATTGGCTAATAGGAGCTAGTTTGCAGCACCTTTTTGGCCGTTCGATTACCTACATGGTGACCTTCAACTGGGGATGCATGACATGCTTCCAATATACAAAATACATCCACTTATGGAACACATCTCCTTATAATATTGTTAGCACATTGCCGAAAAAGATATGGCTCATCCTAAAAGTAGTGTGTCACATCATGAAGGAATTTCTTTCTTTGATGGAAAGAAAGATTTTTTTGGGATGAATTCACTCACAACATAGTTTGCAAAATCAATGTACCAAGGAATTTTCTCCATAGCAACAACCAAGATCTCCTCATCAGGAAATGCATCATCTATATCCCTTTCATCACTAAATTCTTGATCACCTTCCATCCTAGATAGATAATCCACAACCTGGTTTTCGCAACCCTTCCTATCTTTGACTTCAAAGTCAAATACTTGGAGCAGCAACACCTATCAAATCAGTCTTGGTTTTGTATTTTTCTTAGCCATTAAATACCTTAAGGCTGCATGGTCAGTGTTGACCACCACCTTGGTCCCCTGCAGATAAGCCCTGAATTTCTCAAAAGCATAAACTACAGTAAGGAGTTCCTATTCTGTCAGCGTATAAATTTTCTGTGCCCCATTTAGTGCCTTGATCGCATAATATATTGGATGGAACAACTTCTCCTTCTTTTGACCAAGAACTACTCCAAGTGCTACCTCACTAGCATCACACATGATCTCAAATGGTTTGGTCCAGTTAGGAGCAACAATGATAGGAGCCTCCACTAGCTTTATATTAAGGCACTGAAAGGCCTTTTTACAGTTATCACTGAAGGTAAATTTAGCTTCTTTCTCCAGAATCTTGAAAAGTGGATTCGCAATCTTTGAGAAGTCTTTAATAATCCAGCGGTAGAACCCTTCGTAACCTAGAAACTATGTATCCCTTTAACTGAGATGGGGGTAGCAGTCTTTCAATTACTTTGACTTTTTCTTTATCTGCTTCAATGCCTGTGGCCAAAATCTTGTGGCCGAGAATAATCCCCTCCTTCACCATGAAGTGGCACTTTTCCCAGTTTTGAAGAAGATTAAACTCTTCACAGTGTTGTAGTGCTCAACTGAGATTCAGCAAATAGAGATCACAGGAATCACCTGCAACCGAAAAATCATCCATGAACACCTCCAAGGTGTCTTTAACCATATCAAAGAATATTGAAATCATGCACCGCTGGAAAGTAGCCGGTGTATTACAATGTCCAAAAGGTATCCGCTTAAAAGGAAACGTCCCATAAAGACATGTAAACGTCTTTTTCTCCAAATCTTCAAGAGTAATAAATATCTAATTGTAGCCTGAATAACCATCTATAAAGTAGTACCAACCTCTTCCCGCTAGTCGATACAACATTTGGTCCATGAATGGTATTGGTAAGTGGTCCTTTAGCGTCTATAAGTTGAGTTTCCTATAATCCATGAATACCCTTCACCTAGTGACAGGTCTGAGTGGGATCAACTCATTTTTTATCATTTTTTACAACTGTCATGCCCACTTTCTTGGGAACACATTGTATAGGACTCACCCACTTACTGTCTGATATAGGGTATACCACTCCTGTATCTAGCCACTTGATGATTTCCTTCATTACCACCTCTTGCATAGGTGGGTTCAAATGACACTAATGTTTAATAGTCGGGACACACTCCTCCTCCAGATGGATTTTGTATTTGCATATGCCAGGTGGAATACTGATAATGTCTGCAATCGTCCAACCAATAGCCCTCTTATACCTCATAAGGATAGAGATAAGGGCTTTCACCTATTGTTTGCCCAGATCCGAAGCAATAATAACAGGTAGTATATTCCCATTACCTAGGAATACATACCTTAGATGACCAGGAAGCTCTTTCAGCTCAAAAGTGGATGGCTCTTTAATAGATGGTTTTATAGGTGGACTTGGGCAATTTTTCAAGTCCAGATCCAACTTCTTGGGTGCATATGATTAAGACCCCATGCCTGTTAAGGCACACACTGTCTCCTTATAATCTTCGATACCATCATGATCGAAATTCATCAATACAACAGTTAAGTTCTCCACAACAAATTTTTTTTCTATAGATACGTCCTTGTCATCGTCATAATATATATCAACAATTGAGAAAACACTTATTTCTTTCTTCTGCTTCATTGATCGACATACATCAAATCACACCACTTTGTTATTAAGCCTAAATAAGAGCCATTAGCTCGCAAATCAATCAGCACACTTTCGGTTGCATGGATAGGTCGACCCAAGATTGTGGGCATCTTGAAGTCCACCTCACATTCCAAAATGACAAAATCTATAGGAAATATGAAGCTAGCCACCTTCACCAACACATCATACAAAATACTAACAGGTTACTTTATAGACCTATCCATCATCACAAGTCATATGTTGGTGAGTGTGGGGTCTCTAAAACCCATCGTTTTATAAATAGCTAATGGCATTTAATTGATGCTCTCTTCCATATCATATAAAGCCTTAGCAAATTCTAGCAACCCAATTGTACAAGGAATAGTAAATGATCCTGGGTCTACCTTCTTCTGCACCAAGGACCTCATAGAAATAGCTCTACAATAATAGAGATTATCCACCGACTCGTATCTTACAGCTCTTTTCTTTGTCACCAGATCTTTCGTAAATTTAGCATATCCTAGCATTTGTTTAAGTGCCTCTACCAAAGGCATATTCACTATCAGCTGCTTCAACATTGCCATGAATTTACTAAATTTAGTGTTATTAGCCTTCTTTTTCAATCTCTGAGGAAAGGGAGGTGGTGTTTTTAGGAGAGTATTCACCACTACTTCTTTTTTCTTTTGCTTTTTCTTTTTCCAACTCATCAACCTAATGATGATTAGAAGGGATATGAATGTCATCCAACTACTTAGACTCCACTGGATTATCTTTTCCAAGATTAACATCTTCTTTGATCACCTCATCATTCATAACTTTTCCCAAAGAAGGGCCTGATAAAACCTTACCACTCCGTGTGGTAATAGCCATGTATGAACCATAATTTTAAGGGTTCTGAATTGTATCACTTGGTAGTGTTCCACTCTTCCTCTCATTAAATGCTGCAGAAAGTTATATCATTTGCTATTCTAATAGTTTGATCAAAGTAGCATGTGAGTTTACCAACTAACTCATAGAAGAAAAATCGGTCTTCATGGTAGTCACCCTAAAGTTAGTAGCCTCAACACCCTTTAGCAATTTCTCCATCATGTCCTCCATGGACATCTTGCTAGAACTAGTTGCAGCAGTATCTCTGCTTCCAGGAGGTACATACAACCCACTTCTATCAATCTTCCTCTTCCAGTTTCCTTGATCCCAATCCTTATATACAACCATATCATAATAAATCTGACCTTGATTTCCTTGGTTATTTCCTTAAAAACCCCCTAGTTATTTAAATAGTTTTCTTCTTCTTCTGAATTAGAATCATCTTTACCTTGATATGTAACCAGTTTCACCTTCTCTGTCTTTCCAGACAACTAATACTTAGTCAGAAATTCCATCTGTGTCTTCAAGTGTGCCTTATCCTGCTCCCATTCTTCTTCCTTCCTACACTATTCTATAGTCATACTTCTAGACATAGTAGGGCTTGATACTACAAAATCCTTGGTATACTAAGCTCTATTTTCTTTGGTCATTCGGTCTAGCATCTCTAAAGCCTCAGGAAAAATAAGGTCCACAATTGATCCTCCAGCCTTATTATCAACAACTATCTTCATAATAGAGTAAAAACCCCAATAAAGAGTCACTATCAAATAAATATCTATCATGTTATGATTTGGGTATTGCATCAACTTTTTTTTTAACCTCTCCCATGGCTTATGAAGGGCTTCAGTTGGTATCTTCCTAAAGTTACTGATCTCGTCCCTCAAATGTACCCTCCTAGAAGATGGAAAGAACCTTTCTAGAAAAGCCTCTTTTAACTACCTCCAGTTGATTATAGAATCAGGTGTCATCTTATTAAGCCATAATATTGCCTCCCCAGATAGAGACAACAGAAATAAATAAAGGCGCATGGCATTCTGACCTACTATTGAATTATCAAAGTACCTACAAATACTGACAAAGTTCACTAAATACATATTGGGATCATCTCCCAGGAGTCCAACAAATAACCCCTTTAAATGGAAGAGTTGAATCATTGTGCTTATAATATTGAATGTAGCTCAAGGTGCAAACGGTGGAGGGATAATATCTCTATTTGCACCCACTCCATCCATACCATCCTCATCATTATTAGGATCAAACTGCACAGCTTAATGATCTGGTCTCGCTTTGAAAGAATGATTTCTAAGTATATTTTTATTCACCGGTGCCACTATATCCTCTGCACACCTTCAATTTCCTAGTGCCAATAAATCCTTATCCCCCAGGTCCTTTTCATCTAGATTAGGTACCCATCCTAGATTTTTCGTATTCTATCAATTTATCTAAGCTCTAGCCATAGCCACTAATCTTTTTGTCTCTTGTGGATTAGCTATTCTACCTATCAACTGAGGCTCTGGATGAATTGGTAATAATGGTGCACCTGTTCTCCGTGTATTGTGCATACACAATTATTAACCTACACAAATAAAAACAACAAATAAAAGTAAAGCTTTAGGACACTTTGACCAAAGGGTTGATTAACAATCACAAACTTAATTAACCACCGTATTCCCCGACAATGGAGCCAAAATTTGATACACCCAAATTACCACCTTCTTATAAAAATAAAAGCGGTCGTTGTCAAATATAGATCCCAACTAGATTAGGTGTCAAATCCCACAGGGAATACTATGTTCACTAAGTCTTATGGTTGTTATTAGACTATTTATCGAAGTCTACTAAGCAAAAAAAGGGGTTTTTGATTTATCAATTGTATAAAAATGCTTGTCACAGAAAGTAATTCACTTGTTGATTGTATTAAAAATAGTAATTCAGTATAATTAGTCAAACTAGAGTTATGGTTACCAAGATAGTCAAGCAGCTAAGGTTGTGAACTATTTTGAATTTCCTATGAATAATTCTAATTGCAAGAGTGAGTGAATTCTATGGTTTGCCCATTAGTTTCTCAACCTAAATGGGCAATTTTATCCTTTAATTCTTTCAAACATAAGGAATATATTATTTTTTCAACTATATTCTCACATTGGTTGATTCGGTTAAGACATCTACCCTCTATCCAAAGATTACAGCCTTGAGATTCGTGTAAACCCTTTTTTTTGCCAACAAACAATTTTCCATTCAAACAAGTGACGTTTTTGTGCTCACTTTTAGAGTTTGCAACTAAGAAAAGTCATTAAAGTGAAGAAGGGTTTATGCAATATCAATTAATCATGGGAATCTACTAGATTCACAACACAATTCAGCTTTTCTTATCAAAGATCCCATAACCCTAGTTATCGGAACTTAGCCACACATCTCCATGATAGAAAGAGAAGAAATCATAGTGTTATTCATGAATTAATTCAAGATTTACTTTTACAAATTATGAGAATTTGTTCTTGAATCTTCAATAGAGATGAAATGATTAGATCCCCAAGATTTGCTTAACTCCCCAAAATACTAGGTTACAAAGAGTTTCTAGATATGGAGAATATGATAAAAATTAATATAAAAAGATCCCCTAATAATAAAGCTAAAACTGGTATTTATACATTCCCAGGTAAAAGGAATCTAAAATTTTAATACAAAAAACTATGTGAAGACTGATGGCAATAGTGGTGGTCCATCGTGGGGTTGACGGTCCACTATTTGGTCCATCTCTAATGATCGTGGGTAGTCACATTCTAGATAAGACTGACGGCCAAGCTGGTGGTCTGTCGCAGATCTGACGGTCCACCATTTGGTCTATCACTAAATCCTTCAGGAAGCGATATTCTGGATAAAGCTGACGGCCAAGATAGTGGTCCATCGCAGATCTGGCGGTCCACTATTTGGTGTCTCGCAGAACATTATGAAACCTTGGGTTCTGCGTAAGACTTTATGGTAAAGTTGGTGGTCCATCGAAGGTGTGGCGATCCACCATTTTAATCGTCAGAATCACTTTTCTGCCACTTTCTAGAGTCTTTTACTTCAGCTAACTCCTTTCTCTAAAACACTAAAAACCAGCATAAAATGCAACCTTAGATTCTTGAAAACATAAAATTTTCCCAAGAAAAGATGTAAAATGTTTCGTCAATAGCCGAAACATCAATGTTGGGTGTCTTATTCTGCTAGACATGCGATATTTAAAAAATATAGGCAACTTCTTGATTTTATTTCCATCTTTGAGTACTAAGCTGTGTAGAAGAACCGTAGTTGATGAGTACCCCAAAGTCACTTGGGTGTATCCAAACGCCCCTATTTACCCTCTTAAGATTTGGGGTGAAGGCACACCTAGTAAGAGCAAGATCGACTTAGGCAAGTCGATAGGTGAAGACATAGACTCTTGTAAGATATCCATAGCAAGGCCATTTAAGGATATCTCAGTGGAGAAGAGGGCCATCAGGGAGCTTAGTTTTGGGTTACCTATTGGGCCGAGAAAGCCTTCCACCACTTTTATTCCTATATTTCTTAACTCGACTATGAGAAATACATAGAGGAATAAAAGAAGCAAGTGACCACTATTTATAGGCTTTAGATGGCCTACTCATCTTTAGAAAATTCATATAGAGAGATCACTGATTCTTATGAGAAGATGAAGACGAGGGAGAAAAAGAGAGAAATTCTTCACAAAGATATGGAAGGGAGTGAAGGTCCTTTAGAAGGTCCTAAACCTAATAAGAGACTTCCTTCTACCTAGTTTGAGAGTGATGACGATGTCTCACCATCATAGTCTGACTCTTAGCATGGTAGGGATGACGCTGAGACTAAGAGTGACGATAGTTCTTGATGCTGTTACAGGAGACACCCTTTACACTTTTCTTATGCTTTTACGTTTATTCAGTAAGGTCACTCTAATATTTTAGTTTGGGGTGCTCGTCTTCATGGTAGCCATAGTTATTTGATAGGTTTGTATTATTGGGATATTTGTTGGATGCTTTTATTATATTTTTCGATGATCATATTTTTATTTTGGGTTGTATTATTCGAGCACCTTGATGGTTCCTACATTTCGTTGTTAGTTTCATTTTGAGAAATTTATCTTGTTTATGATGATGTTGGATAAGCCTTTCCCTATGATAGATTAGTGACGACATTCTTACGGGAAAATCGTTGTGTTTTGGTTTTGAGCCATTGATGCAGGGGAAATCTAAGTACCCATAGCATTAAAGTTTTGGGATCACCCTCATATCTATGGTGAAGTCTTAGTAACTGTATGGTTTGCCCATATGAAATCCGAACTATGAGATGACAACTTGGTTTTGTGCCAACAATATAAAACTTTATGTGGTATAAATGCGAAACAAGCACCCTCCTCCATCCAAAATTTTTTGAAAACTAAGGGCATGGACGTGAATAATTTTGTAACAATACTTTACCTATTTTTGTGACTCTAAAGTCCTTAGTTTGTAGTATATGGTAATTAACTCCTTTAGTCTCTAGTAGGAAATGCAATTGACCCTTCTTGAAAAATTTGCATGTCATGTGTGGTGAACATAGTTATTTAACTCTCATTCTTACTTATATCATTTAGAACTTTCCATGTTAGTCTCTTAAGGATAATTGTGATTATTCTTGGTTAGTGAAATGATCTTACGCCTTCTTTGATAACATAGGAACCCACCTTAGCCTAAATATCCTACCTGTACATATAATAGTATCCCTAGTCACCCATTTTGAGCCTTCAAGACTTTTTTTGGCAACCACATTAAAAGACTTGAACCATTTGATTTTTACCCTTCTTTTGAACCCTACCCTCCTTTAACTTGGAAATGCAATTTGAGGCCAAAAGCTTAAGTTATGGGTGGTAAGTGTTGGAAGAGGTGGCCTTGGTCCATGGTATTGTAAGTGGATGCCAAAAATATGTAAGTAAAGAGAGAAAGTCAAAAAGGTAAAAGAAAAAAAGGATCATCAAAAGAAGAAAAAGCATAGATTGCAAAAGAAATAAATGAGAATAAATGATTTCAAAGAGATTAGTGAATCATTATAGTGCAATTAGGCATGTGTGAAGTTGGAAATAAATAAAGTGGCCTGTGGTTCAAAGTTTGATTGAATAGTGTGATGCAGATTTTTAAGGAGGGTGTAGTCACTTTATTCACAAATGATACCTACCCTTTCCCCGAGCCTACATTACTAGGTTTTAAAAGTTCTTAGAGATCTCCAATCAAGCATATTTATTGTAGCGACAATTGAAAATAAGGGCAAGCATATGGTATGGTACTCATTTTCATCGAGAGATTCTTTCTGGTAGTGAGTGATTGCACTCAAATCCCTTGTTGTATGATACATAATTTGATGTATGGTATTTAATTTTTGTGAGGAGACATGTAGATAAATTGAGGAGGGTGAAATTGTCGTCTCCTAAAAATGAGGCAAAGAAGTGTAACTGAGTTGCTATCGATAGAGAGTAACTTCTAGAGAGTTACTTATTATTGTATTGTCATTCTTTAAATTCTTTTGAATCCTTGTGATTGTACTTTATGTTGAGGGGAGTTGTGAGAATAGCTTCACCCATGCTTGAGAGCTACTTGTTGGTACTAATCAATTTCCAAGACATTGTGATCATTTAGTCATATAAATAGGCTTGTAATTGCATAGTCTCATTGAGTAAGAAGTAGTGTTTCTTGAGAACAAGAAAAGGTTTAAGTTAGGGGTGTGGATGAGTGGTAAATTTACCACTCATTAACGCCTAAATTCATGTACACTACAATGGTTAAATAGTGTAAATAAGACAAATTTGTCATATAAATGCACTAATTCCCATGTTTTATAGGTATACAAGTAATGGGAAGAAAAGAAGTGAAGGAAGTTTAAAAGTGAACTAAAGGAGTAAAGTTAGTGAAAAAGATGGAAAATCAGGTGGCCCTCAAATACTCTAATTGAGATGCTTAGAGATGTGATCGCTGTCAATTCGTCAGAGACCAGAAGACCCTCAAGTAAAGCAATCGCGATAAGATTCTACTCGATCATGATAGAGAGGCTAAATGGCTTAGGTAAGAAGTGTAAACTCACGCAGCTGAACCAAATTCCATAAAATGGCGAACCCTTACACATTTTTAGGGCATCTACGAACCACTTTGAAGCTATCATAGAGAGAAAACTTTCCACTTAGTGAGAAAAAAACAATTGTTATTAAATCTCCACGGAGATATTCTTAGCTGTAATTTGAGATTGGAATTTTAGGATTACTCTTTATTTATGTTTAATAGAGGAAATGAATGTTAATTTGGGTATTTCTCTTTTCCCTATTTTCATGAGTAGCTAAAACCATCAACATGGGGTTATGTTTGAATAAGGTGCAAATGTATGTGGGTTTTGATTGTTAGTTTTAATTTTTGATTGATGACGTTGGGTTTCACTAATACTTGATTGTTAAATTGAAAATTATGGGTGAAAGCCTCAATTTTCCTAAATCACACATCATCCTTGAAAGAGTGATGTGGGTGACAAGTATTAGTGAACATTATAGATATTAGCTTATTCATTTATATTGTCTTAGAAATAAGGATGGATGGTGAATTTGTTATGTCTTAGGCATCTTTGTAGAAATAGGGATGCCTAATAGAGGTATTGGATTGATTTGCTTGCCACACCCATCGGTATTCAAAAGAATCTATGGGTGATATTTTTGGTGTTTGGTTAAAAGAGTATCATCAAAGCCCCTAACCTAGCCTACCCATATATTCATTATTTGGACTTTGAATTTGACTCACATGTACCTATGCACTATTTGCCCCTAGGAAAACATAATCCCAAAACTATTCTCCTATTGGAATTTCATCTACAATTGTTTCTCTAAATTGGTAGTTCAAATAGATTTTGTTTAAAAAATCTTTCAAACTATCACCCCAATTTTAATTTGTCTTACTTTATGTTTACATTGCGGGTAAATACTTAGTAGCTTTTAACATACATAGGAGTCGAACACTAGTTAGACTCCTCGTCGATTCGACCCCAACTTAAGTTTGGTTATTATATTGAAAATGATCATCCTACACTAAAACAATGGTATAGGTGAGCATTATTAGAGGGATACCTTTGATTCAGAGGATACTTCAAGATATATTGGCCACATTTTTGTTTTGAGGGTTGCATACTTAATTAAGTTAATATTGCGGGTGGCTCACAACTCCTAATATTCTATTAACCCTGGTACAACAAAGATGTATACAGATTTAAGAAAATATTTCTTATTGAGTGGCATAAACAGAGATGCCGCAGATTTTGTAGCTCGTTGGCTATGTTCTCAGTAGATAAAGCAAAGCATTAGAGACCTAATGTATTTAATTAGAGATTATCAATTCTCAAGTGGAAATAGTAGAAAATCACTCTGGACTTTATTAGTGTTTTGGCTCGCACATCTCGTGGTTCTAATAATATTTAGGTCATTCTAGATCATTTTCCCAGTTGATTTTCTCCCTATTCAGATATTCTTTAATGTCGAGGGTTTCACTAATTGGGAAGGAAAATGAATCAGCTGGTGAAACTCAGCATTAGACATACCAAGCTAGGGTGCTTGAAGAGGGATTAGGGGAATCGGTGGAGCTCCCTCAGGGCAATCAAAAGCAGCGACCCTTGATATGAACTTCTGGAGTAGGATGAGCCCCATCAACATTATCCTCTGATAGGACAGATGAGTTTCCATGAACATCCTATCCTCGGGAAGGCATGATAAAAAAAAATAAACGTATGGAAATTAGATGAGATTCAAGACCGTAGACTCTATATCATGAAATAGAACAACAAGAAAGAAATATTCATAAATGTCTCATAGCGTCTCCTTTATAAGTGTGGTGCACTACACACCGATGAATGAGACACTACTTGACACGGCTTTATTGGAAACCCATTGACACCAAACCTAGGCTTTGATGCCATCATTGTCATGAACCATACTAGGGCCTGGAAATGATGGGTATCTCAATTCCCTAATTGACTGGAGATCACCCCTGCACCTAAACAAACTAAACACAATATTCCCCAAGGTCAGGTGAATTTTAAACATATAACAAGAGAGCATACAATAAGCTTAAGTAAATGTGAAACATGTCTATAAGAAAAGACCGATGATCGTCCAAACAATCGACCAACTTTACACAATATCCATAGTAATCCAAACAAAGCCTTCTAAACAAAGAAACAAAACCAATCTTGGTCGGGAAATGTACCCGACTCATACAGATGACAATGAGTTTAAAAAAGATAATGAAAATAACATGCAATTCAAATCTATGAATAGGAACTGGTAAAATATGTAAGCCTTCAAGGGAATGAAAGCTAACCACTTTACCACAACACAAACTAATGAATTGAGTCGACTAACCTAACTCTTTGTAAGAAAAGTACAAGTAGCTCTGGTGCTTGCATCGCATGGGGATACAATATTCAGAGATGGTTAGTGGGGTAAACACTAGCATGTAACTCATGGATAAGCATAGGATAATTCCATGATCAATAGTTAAAAATTATTAAAAACCAATGCACATAATCAAATACATACATATATATATATATCACTTATTGGGATATGGAAGAAGGCTTAAGATTCTCTATAAAACATTAGCCTGGATTGTGCAGCTTAACCGTCATAACATAAGAAGGCACCTAACTCTCATCCAGCTAGAAGGGCCCTAGTGCATATGGCTATATGAACTTGAGGGTATACATATGCACTATAGGGGATTCCAACCTCCCTGCATATCAAGATGATACGAGCACCAAATCATGTAATATAATGAAGGGGACTCGAACTATCCAATCAAATGATAATAATAAGAGGAACTCAAACTACCCAATCTTAGATACCCTAGCATTGTTAATCACAGTATCTAGAATTGGCTCTCAGTCTTCCACTTTCATGACTCAGCTACACAACCCTTATTAAATTCCAATTAAAAATATTTATCACACATTCCCATTCATTGAACCATATTTCATATTAGGGCATGCATTGTCGGTATCGTCATACGAACTACACTTGCAAGGTAACAACAATATGCCAAAATAATTACATTATTTGAGGAGTTACAACCTCCTAGGTTCAAGTACACTATAGCTTGTGAAAACACAAAACTTACAAGGTTCAATTCAAAACCATTCTGCAATAGTTCAAGGGTAATTTAATTCCCACATTACTCAAAATTAAAAACCAATTTCACAATATGGGATTGGGGTCATAACCACTTCAAAAGGTACAAGTTTGGGGAAAATCACAATTCCCTAGTTCATTCACCATACCATGAACCCAAAATTTTAAAACCACATATAAAGCATGAATAATCATACGTAAACCATGGAAAAACATTGTCCAACAAATCTTCAAAACCCTCAACCCCTGTTTTAAATCCAAGATTAATATCTCATGAATAATAATACTTTAAAACACATGCTATTTATAAATTAACCATGAGGGAAGAGTAACATGACTGAAATACCAAGATTACGAAAGAATTCAACCTTTGAGCCCATGGATGACCTACTTATTAGAAACCCTATGTATGGATGCTTGAGAGAATTTAAGAGATCTTTAGAAGTGTTTGAGTATGTTATGAATAATAAATAAACCATCGTAAGTTCATTATGAACATGGGGTTGAAATTGGTCAAGGAGGTAAGTGTAAAAAGTGCCCTAAAATTAAAAGCTGAAATTTAGTCGTCATTGACTGCGGGTCACCAAATGACTTGTATAAATTCATTATGACTACTCACCTTGAGTTTTACCCAAGACATTTCCCAGGTCACCCACACACTGATGAACCTACAACTCAGCTAGTACCATTCGTATTGGGACCCTACAAGTCGTAGGTTCCAATCGTAGTCAACACAGATCCCAATTGGGTAAACATAGGACACCCTATGTTTTGTACCTAACAACTTATAATAAGTCCTTATGACTCTATGAGCAGAACTTTTCCACATACTTATTGATTTGGTTACGATTGGGTCCCTAGGACCTATCAAGATTCCCTACGACTCGAATCCCTAATTTGAACTCAGGACAACAACTCAAGCTCCATTCATTGGTCACCTTACAACTTGGGTCAGATGCCTTTCAAGAAACCTAAGGACTTTTATGGGTAAGTCATAGTCAAGATAGTATGGATAAAATTTCAAAAAAATTAAATTTCCAAAAACCCGAGATGTTTCTATTAGTCCACTTCTAACGGGTATGCAACCTTATTTATGGTAATTTTCAAAATATATACATTTTCTTTTGTTTTCCCTATAACATGCAATTCAAAAGTGCATACAACTTATTTTATGTCCTTCTTGTTTCTTGCTCGCTACCTATTGAATCCAAGAGATTCTTTGTGTTAGGTTCATGCCCTTTATATGAAAGCATGCCCCAAAATGTCATTATTTTGATAATGGTGAGGGAAATCATGAAGCAAGGACATAAATTGCTCCCAACTTGATACATATTTTCACCATCATTTTGCTTTAATCTTAAGATTTGACTTCTCAATTTCGCAATCTTAATAGAGGGAAGAAAATAGACAAAACAATTCCTAGCTAAATCTTCCCATGTGGTGATGGAGTTAGGTAGTTCAGCTTCCAACCATCTTTTAGCTTTCCTAACAGAGAAAAAGGGAAGATATGAGTCTGACATTGTCAGATGAGACTCTTGGGGGGATACTATGCACCACTAATATCAAGAAAAATTTGCATGTGTTGTTGCGGATTTTCATGAAAGAGACCTGTAAACTACCCATTGGTGCGCAACAGTTTCACCATATTCTATTTAAACTAAAATCCACCTCTTGCTTTCGATCTACAAATGGTGGAGGTGACAATATGTGTGATTGGGAATGCCACCTCGCGAATTAGCCTTGTTGCGGTCATTTTAATAGGAATAATTTCTATCAGATCAGCTAACTGAAGCTGTTGAATTAGATATTGAAAGCTGCTTCTCTCTATCGCCAATGAAAAGCTTATACGGACTCCAAATATGGTTCTAAAAACTCTATTTCTTTGGCCAGCTTGAAGTACAAATTAAACCTGCAAAATAAATTTCTAATATTAAGTTGTCAACACTTAAATCATATGATTATTAAAACTAAAAATTCAGACAATCACTAATTTCTTATGTCCATCGAAACGACGTTAAACACATATTGCAGCCTTTTGCACTCGAAAGTGTACTTGATCTAGCAAGTAATATAGTGCCTCTTTGAGAGATGGATTTTGAATCCACAAGGATAATGTGCTTAGAAATTTAATTAGTTTATTTTCTAATAATATTTCAGACAAGTGTGATGATTTATCGAGAGAATTAGTTAAATTATACCTTTCTAATAATATGTAGAAATAATAAGGTATGACAATCATTATTTGATGAAGTGTTTAAACAATATCGATGGAAATTCAACATTTATGACATTTACCATAATCATGTACAACATTTATCCATCTTAATGAACTTTATTTTTCTAATTGTTGATTTTCAAATTAATTATATAATTCAGGAATGGTCATCCTCTAAGTCAATTATATAACTAGTATCACAACTATATCATTTCAAATTCAAATTCAAATTCATTGATGATTTTATCCCGTTCATAACCAAATAAGGCAGACAATGTATATTGCTATCCTAGTTGTCAATAAACCCTAACGTAAGCTAGAGATAGTATTATTCCTTATGTTCTTCCTCCTATGCAAAATTATAGATTTATGTTAATGTTGGTTGTACCATAAAATAGTAAGCATAAGAACATGGGAACAATTAAATAAGAAACAAACTTTAATGATTCAAATAAATTCTAAATAATTATGTTCTAGTTGTAACTTTAGAATAAGGGTATTTAGCTACTTATAATCTGTAGAAAAATATAAGAATCAATGTTCATCATACAAAAATACGGAATAGTTAATTTACAAGATGAAGAAACCTTATAAAAAAACTTGTGCTCTCCATTTTTCTCTCTAAAATCATAAGTGAATGACTACAGGCCGTCCTTAGGGTATTTATTGAGGTGGACCAATTTAAAATCCAATCCTATTAGAAATGGTCTAAAATTTGATGAAATCCCATCAAACACGGGGCTCCAGGGTGTAGAGGGAAACACGTGGCATGAGGCTATGCAGCACGACCTCCAAAGCATAGACATGGGCAACATGATATGTATCTCTATTCATGTATCATATCTGTATGGATGTGAGGATTCTTTAGCTATATGATTTTCCTCATATTCCATATCACGCTTGATGATTATCCTATTTTTATGATTCCCTTCAAATTACATTTTAACCTGAAACATGCTAATAATATTTTTTAGTTTACCTATACAAATGTAGCACAATTCAAAAGCAACTATACATATTTGTTCTCGAAACTAAGCTACAATATGAGTAAGATATGACACTTGGATGTATAAATATGTCCAATATGAGCTTCCACCAATGGAATATTCACTAATAACTTCTTTTTTAAGGGTATAAACTTGTGAAACTTACCATCCTTAGCTATCTTTTTTACACTATGTGGAAATAGAGGAGGAGGTTTAGGAATCTAAGTTGAAGGTTTTTCAACCTCTTAACTCATTTACTTATTCACAACACGGTCATCCTTCACCTTGGTAGACTCTTTTTCTTCCACATTTCTATCAGCAATACTTTCTCGCTTCTCAAACATAGCTGAAGTCTCATTCATTTTGTAGACACCATTAAATATTTCAAACTCATCATCTACATCATCTACTTTTTTTTGCACCATCAGATATGCCTCGGGTAATATTTTACCAATACTAGTGGTAATAGTCATGCAACTACCATTGTTCCTTGGATTTTGGACAGCCTTATGAGGTAAGGTACAACACTTTTTGGGATTGAGTATTGTAGAAAATTGGATCATTAATTTTTAGAAAAAACCCTGAAAACCACTAAAATTATTAAATATGAAATCTACGTATCAATACAAAACTAACGACACCCATATTGACTACTTTTGATTCAAGGTCAAAACAGACCCCCAAAATGGATTTCTAAAAAAGAATGGTAAAATCAAAACTTTACTTAAAAAATATGTTCCCCATATTTTTAGGATCATACATCTAAAAATCCAAGTTAAATTGAGTCAAAAATGGGGTTCAAATCGAAGAAAAACAATTTTTGAGCTTTACAGGGTAAAATCTTGGAAATTCAGGTTAAAATAAAAAATTAGAGTTGTTTTGAAGGTTAAATCGATGAAAAACTAATAATTATAAGATAAAAATATTATTCAAGTGAAAGAAATGAAATTTGGGTTTAAAATCATGCCCTAAGAATTTTTGAGTTTTGAGGAATTTATCAAGAATTTACTAAGAAAAGGGTGAATTCTTACCTTAAATCCATAGTAAAACAAAGAAATGGGTGTTAATCTAGTTTACAAGCTTATACACAATTTACTTTTAAGTTCTCACACTATCTTAGGGTTTAGCTCTCAAAAGTCAAGATGAAAAATGAACAAAATAGGCCAAAAAGGGGTGAAAATGATGTATTTATTGTAGATTTTCTGAAACATTAATGGAGATTTTTTCCCTTTAAGTCGAAACGGACATCGGCGGGCTGTCCGAGATTCGTTCGGAGTCCGATATACACAAAAGAACTATGTAAACATACTAAATACAATGTTTCGGACACGTTGGCTGTATCAGATTTTTCAAAAAATATCATTTTCACAAAATTGACCCCCGAAACATAAAATTATAATTTTCCAAATCGAGGGTCAAAATGAGATTTAATAGCCATAAAATCATAACACTGACGTACCCTTTGAATAAGTGTTACTTGAACCCTCAGAATATTGAGTATACCAGACTCAATTCATTTTAGTCAGCTGATCAAGGATCACAGTTGTCTCTGCATAAGTCAAATCTATAAATTTTGCATCTGTTGTATTACCAATTGTTGGCTTGGTGTTGGAGTTCAGAGATTTATAGAAAGACTCTATAAGATGATCATTGGTTAACTTGTTATTTGGGCATTTCATCAACTTCTTCTGGAACCTGAGCCACATCGCATACAATGTTTTATTCTATAGTTTTTGGAAGTTACTTATCTCATCCCTCAAATGTAAAATCTTAGAAGGTAGAAAGAACCTTTGTAGGAAAGCTCCTTTCAACTGCCTTTAGTTTTTTATAGAAGTAAGTGCCAATTCGATTAACCATAGTGTTGCCTTCAAGAAATAGACAACGAAAACAACCTCAATCTAATATCATTCTGACTATCTCTAGAGAAATCAAAAGACTTGCAAATTCTGCAAAAATTCATCAAATGCATATTGGGGTCTTTGTCGCGCCCTATTTCAAACTAGTCAAATCAGTTAACAACATAAGTGATATTTGTGACTCTCTCTAGTTTTGAGAAATTATGTTTTAGATTTGCCAGGTAAGCCTATCACCCAAACTAATATAAAAATAGAAAAAGATAGAAATATACCAAAGTAAGGCTTCTAGAATTAAGCCAAACCATAATAGTAATCATAACAATGAGGTAAAAGCTTATGCAACATACCAATCATGCCCAAAATTAGGTATAAATAGTGTAAGAACTACTAATACAATCCAAGAGTCAAATACATTGAAAAAATAATCACAAAGGAATAATAACTGCCTCCGAATACTAATAAAGATATAACTACTATAGAAAGATAGAGGTGAACTTTGAACGCATGAATTTCCAACTGCTATCTTGGAAGCTCCAACAAGCGCCCGAGTCAATCAAGCTGAGACGCACTCGAGCTAGGACCTACACTGAAAGGTCGTAGTAGGGATGAGTACAGTGCACTTGTACTGATTAGGTATTATAGGCCTACCAAGCAAAGTAGTAAATAAAACATACAAAATATACACTAAGGGCATGTCACCTGTAATAAAAAAATGTCCTACACCTCTTGTACTAACAATTCTAATAAATATCACATATATTGCAACATCACACCAAGATAGAACAAGGAGAACATACATATACCAGATCATCAAATATAAGTAAAAGTAGATACGATAAATACATAGATGACAAATAAAAATGCCAATACAACACAACATAACATAATAAAGTAAGTGCAATGCATTTGATGATGATGATGATGATGCACAAGGTTGTCGTACAACCTCCGGGATCATCGCACAATATCCGTATATACCTATGGAGACAAGCCTCCTAATTCAGGACCCAAGGGGTTCATCAACTCATATAAAATCCACATATCTCATATCTCATTTTTGGCATATCTCTTGTTGGCAAAAGGTGTCGGGAAATTAAAGTTAGTTAGTTCTCAGGGTAGAGTAATTTACTCTAATTCGGAAGAAAAGTCAAACTATTTAGAAATAGCTTTTAGAAATAGTAATCAATAAGTACAGAGATTAAACAACTTACAAATTTATTCAAACTTCAAAACATTACAAGAGAGATTACAGGAGATTGGGCAGGAGAGAATTTCTAGTATGGAGAAATATCTGATGCCTTCTCTTATGTTACAATTCGTCTTATATAGACAAGAGAAATAAAGATTATACATCTGGAGTATACACTTGTAGGGCTGTGATTTAGCCAGGGTTATGATTTAGTCTTTTCTTTTGAAAAGTAGATTCCCTTAGCTTTTCTTAAAAGCTGTCTTGAGTGAAATGCTTTTTCTTTTGAAAAGCAGATGAAAGTTGTCCTGAGTGGAATGCTTTTTCTTTTGAAAAGTAGATTCCTTTGGCTTTTTGTAAAGCTGATTGATTGCCTTTTAGAAAAGCATCTGGTCCTACGGATTCCTACTAGGAATAGTAGAATGCCTCTTCAAAAAATAATTCCGGTTCTTTGAACCTCTATTTTTTGAAGGGGTCGTTTCTTTATTCTTAATAGGGGTCCATATAGGCCCTAGCTATTCTCTTGGGATTTAGCATATCCCCATTATTGTCGCTGCTTCCTGTGGAGGAAGCTTCTTCCAAAAGCTGTAGTACTTCTTCTTCGTTAGTTTCTTGACTTTCCATATCTTGCAAAGCCTTTTTTAATTTTTCTTTGAGGGCCTTTTTACCCTGTGAGACATTGGTTGAAGATGCTGTTGTTTTTCCTTTATCAGGAGTTTTTGGAGCTGTTGGCTTGGGGGTCCAGCCTTTAACTCTTATTTCTTTAGATAAATATTTAATTCTGTCTTGTTCTCCTTTGGCGAAATTCCAGGAGATGATATAAGAAACTCGCTTCTTAATGAAGAACTTGCACTTTTGGATGTGCTCTGGAAGGGTTACACATCCTTCTTTTGAACAAAACTCTGTAAAGCGGTTAAGGAATTATTGAGGAAGGATTTCTTTAATCCCTCCGAAGTATACCCACCATTCGTAAAACCACCTTGGTATAATAGCTTCTACCATAGCAGGACAGTATTTAACAAACCAAGTGTGTCCTGGTCTAACATAGAGAAAATTGAACCAAGCAGACTTGTAGTCGTACCAATTGTAAGTTTGGGGCCTATATGGCATAGATAAGGCAATAAGGGTATGCAGGTAATCTGCAAACCAGTTAAACGGGATTAATACCCTCTTAATGGTGAACCTAGAATAATCGATATATTCGGGATTCCTTTCGTTCATTGTATGCTCAACCTCGATAGAATCGGTATCTACCAAGATGGCTTCATAATATCTTCTGGTTTTAAGTGGACTCTCTGTATCCACAAAATTTTTGTCATTGTAGACTGGTTTAATAAGCTGTTCTAAAGGATAGCCCTCATATTCCTTATCCAGAGCAATAATGGGCATTACCTGAGTGGTAATGAATTTGAATTCTTCTTTGATAGGAGTAGATGTTACCATGGCTATTGTGGCATTTACAGCCTGTGCAAAGGTTTTTGGAGACTTCATGGCATAGATTTACTTTGAATGTACCGATGAGCTCGAAGATGATCCTTTATCAAAGGGTTTGTTGGTTTTAAGATCTACCAATCTGGTTGGCATTGGTGGAGGAAGCTTTGGAAATTCTGCCAAAGCTGCATACTTGTTGTGGAACAGTGATTGTAGCTCCGATTTTAGTGCAGGCCTCTGGGGGACTAATGGCCTCAAGGGGGTTGATGATGCTGGTAGCAAATCAAATAGTCTAGCCATTTTGGTTTGATCGGATTGGTTGTTGTTGACTAAGATTTTTCCCAGTGTTGTGGGTCTCATTGTGGCCCTGTAAAAATTCTCTTGTTAGGAAATCGGGAAGGGAATTATTTTCTCCTTTAATAAATTCTATTTGAAAATCAAAGCTAGATAGGAGAGCCTGCCATCTAGCAAATATCTATTTTAAAACTAGATTTTTTACATCCTTCTGTAAAATTTCTTTGGCTGATTTACAATCAACACGTAGTAAAAATTCTTTATTGACAAGATCATCTTGAAATTTTGTGATACATAGCACTATAGATAAAATTTCTTTTTTAATAGTGCTGTAATTCTTTTGTGCAGGGTTCCAAATCCCGGATGTGAACCTTACTAATTGTTCAGGAGAACTATCATCAACCTTTTGTTTTAAGATACCCCCATACCCTATATCTGAAGCATCAGTTTCAACTATCATGAAGGCTTTGGGGTTAGGAATTCCTAAGCAAGGAAGGTTCTGGACTAATTCTTTAATCTTAATGACAGCATTGGTTTGATCAGAACTCCAAGGAACTGGATTTTCTTGAGTCTTTTATAAAGAGGTTCACAGACCTGCCTTATATTAGGAATGAAATCCGCAACATAATTAAGACTTCCTAGAAACCTTTGGAGCTGAGTTTTATCAATAATTTCATTAGGAAATTTGGAGGAGAACTCAATGGCTCTACAAATAGTTTTATAGCTACCTTGATAAAGATCATGCCCTAAGAATCTTATAGATGTCTGAAAGAGCTTTATTTTCTTGGCACTAACGACCAAACCGTTAAATTGAACAATTTTGAAGAAAGTGTTTAAATGTTTAAAATGAGAATCAATGTTCTCCGAAAAAATAAGCACATCATCAATATAAATAATTGACATATAGGTATAAGGATTGAAGATATTGTTCATGATGTTTCGAAACTCTGAGGGAGCGTTCTTCAGACCAAAAGGTAAGACGTTCCACTCATAATGTCCAAATGGGACATTAAAAGCCGTCTTGTATTTATCTTTCTCAGCAATTTGAATTTGCCAGAACCCGGACTTCATATCAAATTTACTGTAAAGATTAGCTTTGAAAGTTCTTTTTAATAGATCCCTTTTATTAGGAATCGGATGTCTAATCCATTTTAATACTGCGTTCAAAGGCTTGTAATTTATTACAAGCCTAGGGGTTCCTCGCTCCTTTTCTGCACTGTTATTGACATAAAAGGCAGAGCAACTCCATGGAGAATTAGAGGTTCTAATAATACCATTCTTTAGAAGATGGTCAATTTTCTTTTTGCAGATCTCCATCATTTCTTGGTTTATTTGAATGGGTCTGGCCTTAGTAGGAATAGTTTGTTCGTCAAACCTGGAAATGTAAGGAAGTTTTACTAAGTGTTTTTTCCGTTCCCAAAAGGCATTAGAAAATTCGGAACAGATTTCTTTTTAAAAATTTTTGTGGAGATTAGATACTTTAGTAATCATCTCCGGGGTTTTAAAGACTGCTCAATCTTCTTTTTGTGAATATCTTGTTTAAGAAAATTGATATGGGAAGAAAGTCGGTTAATTTTAAAAATAGTTCGTTCTTTAATAAGGTTACCTTCTTCTTGCGAGAGGGGCCTTAACAAAGGGAAAAATAAGTTCTGGTTTAAAAGGGTTGTACGAATTCCGTCGTAGTCACTCCAGTAAGGTCGAATCTGGTTGACGAAAGGTATCCCTAAAATGATATCTTTAGTGATATCTTCGGTGATGACAGAGTCATTAACAAGGCAAATTCCCTTGTTACAGACGTGAGCTTTTAGGGAGTTGATAATGGATTTCCATTTTTTCTCCCGTGGCTGAGTAAAGACGAGAGGTACTCTTTTGAAGGTACTTCGTAGGTATTAGACCTTTAATGATACAGTTACTATCAGCAGCTGTATCGAAGAGTGCGACTCTGTTAAGAACAAAGTCTTTATTTATGACAATTTTTACGACTATGTGTTCGCTATAGGCCTTTATGGCCGTAATAGCATTGCCGGATGTGGAGGGAGAATCTGAGCCGGGAAAAGAACTAGGCTCTGGTTCTCGGACATGATCATTCGGGATGATTGGAAAGGCTTTAGGTGATTCTGGCAGAGAAACCTTTTTGTGGAGAGGTATATTTTTTAGGACTTGATCCGTAAGAACGTTAAGTTCTACTTGGTCAAGTCGGATTTTCAGATTCTTGATCTCTCCCTTTAACAAAGAGATTTCTCCTTTAAGATCAGCAATAGAAGGTTCCGCAGGTTTGTCGAATCTAGTCATAACTTGTTTCATGCTAAAAGGCTGAATAATGGGTTTAGGGGGTTTCTCTTCGTGAGAAAGCATTAATAGTTTGAGTTCTAGAAGACATTTATTTCTAGTCTCATCATCCTGGATGTGTTCTATAATGTCAAACAGGATTTCTTTAGGATTTCCTAAAATTACATTAACAGTTTTTCTGGTGCAAGAGCAGAATGTACCGGTACAAGCGCATTCTTGGCCAGATTGGGACTGATCCGTCGCATAAGCGGCGTTGATGTATTCTTCATCACTATAGTTGTCACTGGACGAGGCATAGGAGTCAGAAGACTCAGAAGACTCAGGTGAATCTTCGATTATAGAGAATAAATTTGCTCTGATTTCTTCAGAGAGATCTAATTGGTTTATTTTCTTCTTCTTGTTTGACTTGCAGTCTTTCGCTTTGTGGCCTGTCTTGCCACAAGTCCAACAAGTATCTTTAGTTTTAGAGATTTTTTGTTTGGTCTTTCTACTATTCTTATAAGGCTCCCTTGGCTCTCTTTTGAAGGACCTTTTGTTTAAGGTGGTTCTTTTGTGAGATTTGGAGGACTTCTTCCTATCTTTTTTGCTAGGACTGGTGAAACCGTAATCCTGGCAGAAGGTTCCTAACCCATATTTGGAAGTACTATCTTTCTTAAGTTGTTTCTTAAGTTTAAGGTCAGTGCAGAGATCTATCCCTATGGTGGTGATGAAACTTATCAAGTCGCCATAGGTTAAGATATCATAAGGGATTTTTCCCTCGAATCTATCTTTAATTTTGGTTCTAACCTTTTCTGCAAACAGAGAAGGGAGACCACTAATGAATCGTTCCTTCCAGAAATCATTATGGCAATCAGGTCAGATCATGACTTTTACTAAAAAGGTATCTTTGTACCACCTGAAGTCTGCTAGGTCTTCGCAGGTGAGGTTGTTGAGGATTTCTAAGCTCCTATCTTGGAATAATTTGGGCTCTCCTATGAAATGTCTTGCTATGTGGTATAGGAGAGTGGCACAAGCATCTTCTTTTGTGACTTGCTCTAGAACTTCTTAGCCATTTTCACTTTTGACCACTGTTTCTATGGTCGTGGCTCCATAGATAAGGTTTTTAATGTCATCAGTGAAGTAATTGTCCCACCAATGTTTTATCATACTAGCGAAACCTGATACGATCATGGTAGCTGCTTCCTTATCAGTGGCTCCTCTAATTTTGTAAGCCGTGATGGATACACCCATTTCGTGGAGTTTGTTGTAGATTTGGTGTTTAGCCAGACCATCAGCATTCCATTCAGTTATTCCTCTACCATCATGGTTGAAAGTTGAGAGGTAGGGATTTTCTTCAAATTTGACGTCTAAAGGAGAGGGTTTTTTATAGTAGTTTTTCTTAGAGGAAAAACGATCACTGGTGAGTTTAGAAAGAGAGTTTTTCTGGTTACTGGACTCTGCTTTCTCAGAGATCTTAAACTTGGAAAGTTTTTCGTTGATTTTTTCCAAGATTTTTCCTGAAACTTTGAAGTCATCACTGAGATTAGGGAACTTTTCCTTTTGGAATTCAGGGATCTTAAAGATGGGGTTGGTTATAGGATTAGGGCTTGGAGCCCCTTTCTCAGGAGCGGGGGAACTAAAAGGAAGTATCGAGTTTTTAGTTTCTCCTATTTGCTGGGAGATAGTGTGAAGGACCTGATTAGTATAGTTGTTTTGTTCAACTATCCTATCGAGGTCTCTATTGATAGGGGCTGATAGAGGTCTATCATGTTTCTTCTTGAAGGGTGAAGCATTGAGGACTTCATTGGAATGAGGAATTTTTATCCCTTCGAGAGGAGGAGTAACGGATTCAATTATCTTGTTACTCTGAGTATACCATTTATTAATGATAACGTTAAGGGATTCATTTTGGTTTTTTATTCTTCCGGTAAACTCAAACCATCGAAAGAATTCTATGTCACATCGGAGTCTTTTCATGTCGGCTATCCATAGTCGACCTAACTCCTTTTGTTGTTCCTTGGAATAGGTACTGGTGTACCATTTCCTTTTTATTGCGTCCTTAGGGAGGTACCAGCGGACTTCAAGAGCTTTAAGGTCAGGTGTATACTCTTCATCAGATTTGATGACAAGTAGGCTGGGGTCAGTCCTAATTTTTTTACGGGATATGGTAAGGGGAGGTTCCATATCAGAGGCTGTACGACTACCTGGATCATAAGGATTTTCAGGTTCTAGGGGCTCATGGACCCTAGTGGATTGCTGATAATAAACTTTCGGGATAGGACCAGAGAAGTCGACTCCTCTTACTTTGCCCTTGTCATTGTTATTATCATTTTCGTCACTTTCCTCCTGCGTTTTTGAGGTAGAAGCTCTGTTACAGGCCGTCCTTAGGGTATTTATTGAGGTGGACCAATTTAAAATCCAATCTTATTAGAAATTATCTAAAATTTGATGAAATCCCAACAAACACGGGGCTCCAGGGTGTAGAGGGAAACACGTGGCATGAGGCTAAGCAACACGACCTCCAAAGCATAGACATGGGAAACATGATATGTATGTCTATTCATGTATCATCTCTTTATGGATGTGAGGATTATTTAGCTTTATGATTTTCCTCATATTCCATATCACGCTTGATGATTATCCTATTTTTATGATTCCTTTCAAATTGCATTTTAACCTGAAACATGCTAATAATATTTTTTAGTTTACCTATACAAATGTAGCACAATTCAAAAGCAACTATACATATTTGTTCTCAAAACTAAGCTACAATATGAGTAAGATATGACACTTGGATGTATAAATATGTCCAATATGAGCTTCCACCAATGGAATATTCACTAATAACTTCTTTCGTAAGGGTATAAACTTGTGAAATTTACTATCCTTAGCTATCTTCTTTACACTATGTGGAAATAGAGGAGGAGGTTTAGGAATCTAAGTTGAAGGTTTTTCAACCTCTTAACTCATTTACTTATTCACAACACGGTTATCCTTCACCTTGGTAGACTCTTTTTCTTCCACATTTCTATCAGCAATACTTTCTCGCTTCTCAGACATAGCTGAAGTCTCATTCATTTTGTAGACACCATTAAATATTTCATACTCATCTTCTACATCATCTACTTTTTTTTGCACCATCAGATATGCCTCGGGTAATATTTTACCAGTACTAGTGGTAATAGTCATGCAACTACCATTGTTCCTTGAATTTTGGACAGCCTCATGAGGTAAGGTACAACACTTTTTGGGATTGATTATTGTAGAAAATTGGATCATTTGGTTCATCAATTGTTTGATTGAAGTCGACTTTGAATCTACAAGTACACTCACTGAGGATACGTCGCTGCCCATTTCTATCATTGCTTCAAATGTAACTTCTATATGTTTTAATACCTTTTCCATAATCTCTTCTATTTTAAACTTTCCAGAAGAATTTCTAGCTCGTTCATATTGTCCTGGTGGTACATATAAACAACTTCTGTCATCTTTGCTTATTGAACTCCCCTTGATTACAATCCTGATAACCAGACGTATCAAAATAATTGTCCCGCCTGACCTAGGTTTTCTTGGCCATTAGCCAGTAAACCCCCCATCAGGTTGTTTAAATAGTTTGCCTTATCTTTCGAATTAGAGTAAATTACTCTACCCTGAGAACTAACTAACTTTAATTTCTCGACACCTTTTGCCAACAAGTACTTAGTCAGCAAGCCTATCAGAGTTTTCTTAGGATTTATGCCTTAATCACGCTCTTCTTCTCTTCAGCATTACTCGACTGACGTACCCTTTGAATAAGTGTTACTTGAACCCTCAGAATATTGAGTATACCAGACTCAATTCATTTTAGTCAGCTGATCAAGGATCACAGTTGTCTCTGCATAAGTCAAATCTATAAATTTTGCATCTGTTGTATTACCAATTGTTGGCTTGGTGTTGGAGTTCAGAGATTTATAGAAAGACTCTATAAGATGATCATTGGTTAACTTGTTAATTGGGCATTTTATCAACTTCTTCTGGAACCAGAGCCACATCGCATGCAATGTTTTATTCTATAGTTTTTGGAAGTTACTTATCTCATCCCTCAAATGTAAAATCTTAGAAGGTAGAAAGAACCTTTATAGGAAAGCTCTTTTCAACTGCCTTCAGTTTTGTATAGAAGTAGGTGCCAATTCGATTAACCATAGTGTTGCATCCAAGAAATAGACAACGAAAACAACCTCAATCTAATATCATTCTGACTATCTCTAGAGAAATCAAAAGACTTGCAAATTCCGCTAAAATTCATTAAATGCATGTTGGGGTCTTTGTCGCGCCCTATTTCAAACTAGTCGAATCAGTTAACAACATAAGTGATATTTGTGACTCTCTCTAGTTTTGAGAAATTATGTTTTAGAGTTGCCAGGTAAGCCTATCACCCAAACTAATATAAAAATAGTAAAAGACAGAAATATACCAAAGTAAGGCTTCTAGAATTAAGCCAAACCATAATAGTAATCATAACAATGAGGTAAAAGCTTATGCAACATACCAATCATGCCCAAAATTAGGTATAAATAGTGTAAGAACTACTAATACAATCCAAGAGTCAAATACATTGTAAAATTATTACAAAGGAATAATAACTGCCTCCGAATACTAATAAAGATATAACTACTATAGAAAGATAGAGGTGAACTCTGAACGCATGAATTTCCAACTGCTATCTTGGAAGCTCCAACAAGCGCCTGAGTCAATCAAGCTAAGACGCACTCGAGCTAGGACCTACACTGAAAGGTCGCAGTAGGGATGAGTACGGTGCACTTGTATGGATTAGGTATTATAGGCCTACCAAGCAAAGTAGTAAATAAAACATACAAAATATACACTAAGGGCATGTCACCTGTAATAAAAAAATGTCCTACACCTCTTGTACTAACAATTCTAATAAATATCACATATATTGCAACATCACACCAAGATAGAACAAGGAAAACATACATATACCAGATCATCAAATATAAGTAAAAGTAGATACGATAAATACATAGATGACAAATCAAAATGCCAATACAACACAACATAACATATTAAAGTAAGTGCAATGCATTTGATGATGATGATGATGATGCACAAGGTTGTCGCACAACCTCCGGGATCATCGCACAATATCCGTATATACCTATGGAGACAAGCCTCCCAATTCAGGACCCAAGGGGTTCATCAACTCATATACAATCCACATATCTCATATCTCATTTTTAGCACATCTTTTGGAAAGGGTTTTATAAGGTATTATGATATCTTTTAAAATGGTGTTGCTAGTGTTTCTCAAATGTTGCAACGATGGTACCAATGTTTCATGAATGAGTATGATATTAAGATGTAATGCTCACAACCAATCATATTGAGTATTTTCACAACCAACCACATGATATATTTCCACAACCACATGAGCCAATATCCACTCATTATTTTTATTTCATCCATGAATTTCCACATGTCTCATATGTCAATAAAGTATGAATATAATTACAATACTCCAATGGTACCAAATTAAGCATTTTACCAATATAGTATAATTATTCACATGTATTCAAACCTATTAATATGACATAGGACCCCACACAGTCACACATATCACATAATAACTCAATTTCGATAATCATATGACAAATAGGCCCCCACACAGGTACAACACATAAATAGCCATTTTTCATGATTAGTTTCCACCCTTAACATACATTTTATATCCTCATTTATGACCTAGACCATTCTGTGAGAGTTAAGTCATAACCTACCTTAAAAGCCCAAACCTATTCGCTATACTTGAACTCGCAATCTTACTTTTTACGAACAACCCTGAACACCACTAAAAATATTTATTATGAAATCTACGCATCAATACAAAACTAACGACACCCATATTGACTACTTTTGATTCAAGGTCAAAACAGACCCCCAAAATGGATTTCTAAAAAAGAAGGGTAAAATCAAAACTTTACTTCAAAAATATGTTCTCCATATTTTTAGGATCTTACATCTGAAAATCCAAGTTAAATTGAGTCAAAAATGGGGTTCAAATCGAAGAAAAACAATATTTGAGCTTTACATGGTAATATCTTGGAAATCCAGGTTAAAATAAAAAATTAGATTTGTTTTGAAGGTTAAATCGATGAAAAACTAATAATTATAAGATAAAAATATTATTCAAGTGAAAGGAATGAAATTTGGGTTTAAAATCATGCCCTAAGAATTTTTGAGTTTTGAGGAATTTATCAAGAATTTACTAAGAAAAGGGTGAATTCTTACCTTAAATCCATAGTAAAACAAAGAAATGGGTGTTAATCTAGTTTCCAAGCTTATACACATTTTACTTTAAGTTCTCACACTATCTTAGGGTTTAGCTCTCAAAAGTCAAGATGAAAAATGAACAAAATAGGCCAAAAAGGTGTGAAAATGATGTATTTATTGTAGATTTTCTGAAACATTAATGGAGATTTTTTCCCTTTAAGTCGAAACGGACATCGGCGGGCTGTCCGAGATTCGTTCGGAGTCCGATATACACAAAAGAACTATGTAAACATACTAAATACAATGTTTTGGACACGTTGTTTGTATCAGATTTTCAAAAAAATATCGTTTTCACAAAATTGACCCCCGAAACACAAAATTATAATTTTCCAAACCGAGGGTCAAAATGATATTTAATAGCCGTAAAATCATAACAAATATGGTAACACCCTAAAATTGATATTCCGGATCTGGTGAAAAATTCGGATTTTCAATCCGAGGTCGTTTCGATCAAATGTGGGTCTCACACTCATATTTCTAATTTTCCAACATTCTGAGCAATAGGTCAAAATGAGCTTGGGTGCACCGGGACCCGAACCAAAAGTCTAACTAGCCTAAAATTGATATTCTAGAACTGTTGGCGCAGTCCATTCGGCCATCCGTCGTACGAACCAAAATATATCTACATAAATCCAAAATAAGGCTCTTGAAGGCATCAAAAACCACAATATTGAATAAATGATACCAAAAAGCATAAAAAAATCATTCCAATCACTCCCACACCCTGGAAATATCATAATGCAACTATAGGAGGGAGGGGGGGTTAAAATAATCAAATCACACAAAATTCACATATTTCATCAAATTTTTAGATCATTACCTCATCCACCACTAAAAATCTAGTTCGTCCTCAAATAAACCAAAAGAAATACCTGAATAAACAAAGAACTGGATATAAGAACTATGCATCTCAAACTCGACCTCCCATGTAGCTTTATCTATAGGTCAATGTTGCCACTAGACCTTAACTATAGGGATTACTCTAGAACGCAACTGCCTAACATCCCTAGCTAAAATGAAACCGGCTCCCCAACAAAGGACATCCACCCATCTAATAGAAACGACTCCCAATGAATAACATGAGACTCATCTGAAATATAATGAAGAAGCATAGAAACATGAAAAACTGGATGAACAACTGATAGATCAAGGAGTATATCCTACTCATAATCCACACCACCAACAATTCAAAGAATCTTAAATGGACCATTATACCTGGGGCTAAGCTTGCCCCTCTTCTAAAACCTTATCTAGGTGAAAATCAAAGGAAAGCACGATCACCAACACCAAATCTTAAGGCACGAAGTCTACGGCCAGTATAAGATTTCTACCTACTCTGAGCCCATCTAAGTCTATCCTGAATAACTCGGACTCTATCTAACAACTCATGAAGCAAGTAAGCACCTCGAGGTCTCACCTCTAAAACATTGATCCAACCTACTGGGATCGACTACGCCTACCATACAAATCCTTAAATGAGACATATCAATACTGAAATGGTAGCTCTTACTATATGCTAACTCTGCTAAAGCCAAACACCGCTCCTGCTGGCCAGCGAAATCCATCACGCACGTGTGAAGAATATTCTCCAAAACCTGGATAGTCCGCTCTGACTGGCCAGCATTTTGGGGTGAAATGCTATGCTAATATCAACCTGAATACCCAATTCATCTTGAAAAGACTTCCAAAAGTGACATGTGAACACAAAACCTCGATCTGAAATAATTGACACCGACGCACCATGCAGAGGCAAATCTCATGAATGAAGATATGGGCTAACCTCTCAGCACTGAACTAGACCTGAACCAGAAATAATTGAGCTGACTTGGTCAATCGATCCATGATGAATCAAGCACTATCAAAACTAAGACAAGTACGAGGCAACCCAGTAAACTCCTCATCCTTCAATCTCTGAAGAACAATTTTTAAACACAATAACAAAGAAGTCGAAATATGGTCGAAACACCTAATTCATCAACTCCATAAATGAGGCAGGGGAATTAGTCAACCCAAAAGACATGACCAAGAACTCATAATGACCATATCAAGTCTGAAAAGCTATTTTCAGAATATCCAAAGCTCTAATCCTTAACTGGTGATAACCGAATTATAAATCCATCTTCAAAAACATTACAGCACCTAGAAGTTGATCAAACAAATCATCGATGCGAGGAAGAAGATGTGTATTCTTAATTGTCACCTTATTCAACTATCGATAATCAATTCACATCCTCAAAGACCCGTCATTTATCTTCACAAAGAAGACAGGCACACCCCAAAGTGAAACACTAGGTCAAATAAATCTCTTATCCAACAACTCCTGTAATTGATCCTTCAGTTCCTTCAACTCTGCTGGGTCTATTCTATAAAGAAGAATAGAAATAGGTTAAGTTCCAGACTCAACATAAATAATAAAATCAGTGTCTCAATCCGAAGGCATACAATGCAAGTCCATAAGGAATACCTCCTTAAATTCACCAACAACATGGGCAAAATCCAAGGAAGAAGGCAAAATAACACTTGTGTCACGAATATAAGCCAACTAAGATAAACATACCCTCACAACCAATTTATGAGCCTTAACATTAGATATGACCTCTTAGGACCCGAATTAAGTGTACGCTTCCAAGTTATCCTTGGTACACCCGATAAACTAAAGTCATAATCTTAGAAAAATAATCTAAGACAGCATAATAAGGAGCTAACCAATCCATGCCTAAAATAACATCAAAATCGACCATGTATAATACAAGTAAGTCTACCAAATCTCACGCCCAGTAAAAGTCACAACACAAGATTAGTACACTCTATCCACCACTAAAGATCTCACGCCCAGTAAAAGTCACAACACAAGATTAGTACACTCGATCCACCACTAAAGAATCACCTACCGGGGTAGATACATGAATAAGCATAGCAAGAGGCTTACTAACAGAATCAAAACCCGAAGAAAAATACACACACATAGGAGAAAGTCAATCCGAGATTAAATAATATAGATGCAGGACTGAAACAAACAAGGGAGGTACCTGTAATGACAACATCAGAAGCCTTTGCCTCAGGTCTAGCTGGTGTAGCATAACACTGTCCACGACTACAAATTGATTAAGTATCCCCATGACCACTATCACAGCCTCCACTACCTCTACCTCTCACACCTCTGATAAAACCCCTACCTTCTACAACTGAAATAGGAGTAGCTCTAAACACTCGGCGAGGACAGTCCTTGGCTACATGGCCAGTATTATCACATATATAGAAAACTCTAAACTTGCCCTGACGGCCACCCTACACTGCTGAACTAGACGACCCATGAGAACCTCTAAAATCTCTGCCTCAAAGAGTCTGACCTCTCAACTTACCAAAACGGCGCTTCCTCTTGGCGCCTTCCTTAGATACCCGAGGAATATCCTCTGTCACCTTAACATGATCTACAATACTCTAAAAAGAACCCCCAAACACAACCTTCTAATATGTGGCTCGTTGAAGAGTATGATGCATGGAAAGTCCAGCTGGCTGAGATTCTACTTGAGGAGGTAACGTAGATGATAGTTGAACTCCTGATCTCAAAACCCATAGTCAGATGTTGGCATTAAAGGTGGAATAGTACTCAGGGTCTAAGGAGTACCCAATCCAGAAGTAGGTACAATAGGAGGATCTACACTCTGAACTAGAGGAAACCCGACATAACCAATGGAGAACCCTCTAGATGGATCAGCAAATGCACCAACAATCCCTCCAACACTAGGTTAGATGAACTCTAAAGAACTGGAGTAGTACCCATACCTCCAACCTGCTCAACACGAGGCTTATGAGAGAGTCACCCAGCACTCGTCCAACTTGGGGCTGTAAACAAGCCCATCCACTTTCTCGAGTCCATCCATGACTTGAGGTTTGCCCTCTGGAGAATGCTCTACCTCTCTACTCTCAAAAGACCTAGATGACACCATCTATGAAGAAAAAGTAAAATACAACTAAAAACATAAGGTATGAAAGAACTTTGTACGATAAAGACTAAAATAAGGAAAGTTTCTTAAAGACATCCTATAGCCTCTTAAAGATACATACGGACGTCTATGTATCAATCTACGAGACTCTATTAGACATCCCATTCTTACACCATTAATACTAATGAAACCTAGATGCTTTGATACTAATTTGTTACAATACAAAAATGAGGGTCATGATGGAACTTATCACGACTTACCTTAACAAGTAAGCCTATCACCTAAACTTATCCAAAATAAGAAAAAGAAAGAAATATCCTAAGGTAAGGCTTCTAGAATCAAGACAAACCATAATAGTAATCATAACAATGCAAAAAGAACTTATCCAAAATACCAATCATGCCCAAAACTAGGTGTCAATAATGTAAGAACTATAATACAATCCCAGATTCAAATACATCAGAAAAATAACCACAAAGAAATAATAACTGCCTCCGAATACTAATAAAGATATAACTACTATAGAAAGATAGAGATAAACTTCCAATACATCAATGTCCAACCACTACCTTGGAAGCTCCAACAATTGCCTGAGTCAATCGAGCTGGGGAGTACTAGAGCTAGGACCTGCACTGAAATGGCGCTGTAGGCGTGAGTATGGTCCACTGGTACTAAGTAGGTACATAGGCCGACAAACAAAAGTAGCAAATAAAGCATACAAAATATACACAAAGGAAACGTTACCTGCAATCAGAAAATATCCTACAACAGTAGCCCACACCGCTTACACTAACACTTCTAATATATCTCACAAATATTGAAATATTACACCAAGATAGAACAAATGTACATATTATATCACATATAAAAAGAATAAGAGGAACATACATATACAAGATCATCAAATACAATTAAAAAAATATACGATAAATACATAGATGACAAGTCAATATGCTATTATAACACAACATAACACAATCAAAATAAGTGAAATGCATATGATGATGATGATGATTATAATGATGAACGAGGATGTCGCACAACCTTTGGTATCATCGCACAATCCCTGTACACAGCTACGGTGGCAATCCTACCAACGCAGGACCTATGTGGGGTTCATCAACTCGTATACAATCTACATATCTCATATCTCCTTTGTGGCATATCTCTTAAAAAGTGTTTTATACGATGTTACAATATCTTTTAAAAAGGTGCTGCCAGTGTTTCTCAAATGTTACCACAGTGGTACCAACATTTCATGAATGAGTATGATATGATGATGTAATGCTCACAACTAATTACAATGATTATTTTCACAACCAAACACATGGTATGTTTCCACAACCAACCACAATGATATATTTCCACAACCATATGATTCAATATCCATTCATTATTTTCATTTCATCCATGAATTTCCACGTCTCATATGTCAATAAGGTTTAAACATAATAACAAAATACCAATGGTACCATATTAAGCATTTTAATAATATAATACAATTATTCATATGTATTCAGGGCTATTAATATTATATAAGACCTCACATGGCCACACATATCACATAATAACTCAATTTCAACAATTACATCACATATAGGTCCCCACATGGGCACAAAACAAATATAGACATTTTTCATAATTAGTTTCCACCCTTAACATACATTTTCTATCCTCATTTACTACCCAACCCAGTCTGAAAGAGTTAAGCTATAACCTACCTCAAAAGTTGAAACCAAACCGCTACACTTGAACCCGCGATCTTATGTTTCACGAATAATCCCAAACTCTACTAAAAATATCAAATATGAAATCGACGCATCAATACAAAACCAACAACACCCATATTGACTACTTTTGGTTTGGATTCAAAACAGACCCCCAAAATGGGTTTCCGAAAAAGAAGGGCAAAATTAAAACTTTACTACAAAAACATGTTTCCCATAATTTTGGGAACCTATATCTAAAAACTCAAGTTAAATCGAATAAAAAATGAGGTTCAAAATCGAAGAAAAATAATTTTTGAGCTTTACCGGGTAAAATTTTGGAAATCCGGGTTAAAATCAAGAATCAGAGTTGTTTTGAAGGTTAAATTGATGAAAATTAGTAGCTATAAGATAAAATATTATTCAAGTCATAGGAGTAAAATTTGGATTTAAACTCATGCCCTAAGATTTTTGGAGTTTTGAGGAATTTATCAAGAATTTACTAAGAAAAGGTGTGTATTCTTACCTTAAATTTGTAATAAAACAAAGAAATGGGTGTTAATCTAGCTTCCAAGCTCCCACAAACCTTAATTTTAAGCTCCCACACTATCTTACGGTTTAGCTCTCAGGAGTCAAGATGAAAAATGAACAAAATAGGCCAAAAAGGTGTGAAAATGTTGTATTTATTTCTGATTTTCTGCAACATTAGTGCACAAATGGACTTCGATGGTGTGCCCGGGATACGTTCGGAGTTCGATATACAAAAACAAACTATGCATCCATACTAAATTAGACATTTCAGACATGTTGGTGATACCATATTTTCAAAAAAACATCGTTTTCCCAAAATTGACCATTGAAACCTGAATTATAATTTTTCAAAGCGAGGGCCAAAATGAGATTTAAAAGTCGTAAACTCATAAAAAATATTCTAACACCCTAAAATCGACATTCCGGATCTGTTGGGAAAGTCAGATTTTTCATTTGAGGTTTTTTCGATTAAATGTGGATTCCACACTCATATTTCTAATTTTTCAACTTTCCGACCAATAGGTCAAAAAGAGCTCGGGTGCATCGGGACCTAAACCAATGGTCTACCTAGCCTAAAATTGATATTTCGGAGCTGCTTGCACAGTCCGTTCGGCCATCCATCGTACAGATCAAAATATATCCACATAAGTCCAAAATAAGGCTCTCGAAGCCATCAAAAACCACAATATTGCATAAATGAAATCAAAATGCATCAAAAATTAAGCCAATCACTCCCACACTCCAGAAATGTCACACTGCAAAAAGGGGAGGGGTAAACTAGTCAAATCATATAAAATTAAAAATTTCACATATTTCATCAAATTTTTAGGTTGTTACACTTCGTACTTTGGATTTGATATGATCTTAGTTGTTCGATCATTTGATCAGACTATTTGAAAATAGAATCAAAATATTTGTAATTGTTTAAAAAATATTGTATTTCTTTGAGTTTGATGATTTATCATGGTTCAATTAGTGGGGAGGGTGCGACAAGGATTGATGAGTTGGATAGGGTTGGATGAAACGAGATATTAAAGGATTGAGTTTGGGTTTAATTTTTGGTCCTCTTTAATCTAAAATTGGATAAACAAATTTGACTTTAATAAATATAATTGAAATTGAATTTAATTTGGCTCAAATACTCTTTTTCCACAAAATTAATATTAACAATTCTTCTTTATGTCTTTATTAATTTTATAATATATCCATATATTTAATTATTTAAATTTTTTAGTACATGTAAATAAGTTTGATAATTTATATAAAAAAAATTACAGAGTGTTGTAGTAAGAAATGGTAATAAAAAATAAAAAATACGAGTAATAATAATTATAAAAATGTAGAAGCAAGTTTTTTTTAAAAAAATTGGTATTCTTTAAAATTAGATATTAATTAACTATTTTAATTAAAATATTTAAAATATAGTATATGAAAATAATAAATTTATTTTACTAAGTCATTTAAGGCTAATAAGCATAGAAATATTAGTCAAGGAAAAAAAGGCGAGCTAAAATCAAGTGTCAATAATTGCCCCTGTTTGAATAAAGATGAGGTAAGAGTCTTTTGGCAAACAGTTGATTTAATAACTAATTTTGTCTCGATTGATAAGAAAAGATTTGAAATATTATGGTCGAGCTATAATTAAAATTTTTTTTACATATCTCAGGGTTCACGAAAAATCAGGCCACATGTAGTGCTTTAAAATTTGCTCCAGTGTCGAATTATGGTCACATTGAATTCTTTTATGGATACTACCAAGATTTTAGAATGGGTGAAGTGGATACAGTTGTGCTTAAGTTAAAAGTGCCTAAATATCCCTGAATTTAGAAATCACGCAGAATGTAATTCTAAAAAATAACTTAGAATGAGTAGCATTTAATAGAAATTGCTCTTGAGGATTTTTGAAGAAAGAATGGTAGCGAATTTATTTTTAAAAACAACTACCCGAGTGTCGACTTATGATGATACTCGATGTAAAATAGCTTTGAAATCAAATTTGAATGTAAGAGTTAAGTCTAATTGAGTTCCAAGAATGAATCTTTGACGTAGCCATAGATGCTTGACATTCTGCAATCGTGCCTAAGTTTACTGCTTAAATACAGTTCCATTTTTTAATGTATGTGTTACTATTGCAAATTGTATTTCATAAAAAAATTAAAACCCCTAGTAAAATTACCAGTTCTATAAAAGATAAAGTTAAAATAAGAAAATATATAAGGGTAAGAAAGAGGATTAAGCCATATGGCACAAAAAATGGTGCGACCGTATAGCCAAATATTATCTCTTATTGTACTAAGGGACGAGATGATGATTTCACGACTTGAGGCTACCCCGTAGTCATGATAATGGTAGTTACGACCACTAGGACCATAAGCTAACCTATGAGCCGGTACATGCTGTGAGCACTGAGTAAAGTAGTAATATAATATATGAGCGAAAAATAAACTAATAAGTTACAGTAAAATTAAATACTAAAATACACAACAAAAATATGTCTGAAATATCTGATACAATACTGGGAATCAAACTATCTATCTGAGCAACTGATAATATTAAAAAAATTGACTGACTGTCTAACTGATTGTCAGATTGTCTGAAAGCGTCTAACTGCTTAAGGTGTTGATTGGACCAACCCCAACTAACTCTGACTGACTGAACATAAAGAAATACTGAAATAAGCGGTAAAATCATGCCATGCCCTCAATGGATAAGGAATCACTACTACTATTCAGTAACGCTGGGCTATCTAGGAACGGTCGAGAAACTCTGTGTTTGAACCTAAGTTATAAAACAACATTGCGCAAAGAAAAGTAAGTGGTTAGTACTTTGAATGTACTTGTATATGCAATGAGGGATGTCTTGAATTCATGGGTAACTGAACATGAATGCATGAAAATATAATATCTGAGAATGCAAGATCAAGTATAAACATATTTCTGAGATAAATCTGTAATCTGATAGACTAAAATCTGTATATCTGATTAACCAATCATCTGTAAACCTAGTCAAGAAAACCTGACCTAAGATACACTGAAATACTGACTGAAAGTGTGAGAGCTATCATGTAACCTACATAAACCGTGTGAACTATCATGGAGTCCAACGTCTACCACAAGTTGATTTTTGGAGAAAAAGGAGTTGAATTTATTCTTGAGAAAGGAGGGTTTTCTTGAGAGTGGTCTTGTGAAGAATGGAAAATAATGTCCCAAGTCATGTTATGGACGATTTGGGTTGAGGAAAAAATGACCCAATTTCCCCTCAATTATTTAAGTCAAGAAGTGGACCCAACATACTCACCATGACACGGTCTTATTGCAGTTATAGAAACTACTCAACGCGACGCGATCAGCATGAGGTCGGGACTAACTACCATAATGTGGGCTTATTGTAGAGACCGACTATTTTCGTGATCCAAACATGCCCCAAAACCTTGCCTAAAAAATCTTAAACTCCTTCAAGACATACGTTATACATCCCTAAACATGAATTAACTCAAAAACCAAAGTCTCATGTTCGAGAAGACAAAAATTAAAATTCTCAAAATTTAGGGGTCTGAAAAATTACTAAGTCTCCAACACTTAGTGAAAATTTCAAGCCTTAAGCCCCTTATGCATGAAACTAGGAGCTGAATCAAGCTAAGAATATTATGGAGTTATACAATATCTCCCCTTGGGAACATTCATCCTCGAAGAAGGCTAGTTAGATAGAGAGTGTTAAGGCTATTGAGATTCTATTTTGAACATACTTGACTTGGAACATGGTTGCATAGTTGAGTCTGAAGTATGATACATGAATAGAACTGATTTAATGAATGGATGTAATGACATGTGAATGTTTACCTAGCTGAAACATAGAATTGAAAAGAGTTCATCAAAGGAAATATCCTTATCTCTAGCTATATCTGAGTTTGCAGAAAAAAGATGAGGGTAGTTTCTTCGTATATCTGTTTCTGCTTCCCAAGTAGCTCCTTCAATCGATTGATTTTGCCAAAGGACTTTAACCAAGGGAACTTCTTTATTCCTTAGCCTATGAATTTGTTAATCAAGGATATCAACTGGGACTTATTCATAGGAAAGGCTATCCTTAACGTCTATATCTCCTGAAGGAACAACTATGACTAAATCACCAATACACTTCTTTAACAAAGAATTATGGAACACGGGATGTACGGATACAAAATATACAAGCAACTCTAGCTCATAGGTTACCTTCCCAAAATGGGTCAACATTCTATAGGGCTAACTTATCAGGGACTGAGTTTCCCCTTTTTCCAAATCTCTTCACTTCCTTCATAGGAAAAATTTTCAAATAGACCACCTTACTAACCTCAAACTCAAGATCTCTTCTCCTCACGTCTGCATAAGATTTTTGATAGCTTTAGGCTGTCTTTAACCTCTCTAGAATCAACTGAACCTTCTCCATTGCCTCAAATACTAAATATGGCTCTTTACTATAGCCTCACCTGCTTCATACCAACCAATGAGAGATCTACATATCCTCCCATGGAAAGCCTCAAACAGAACCATTTGAATACTTGAGCGATAACAGTTGTTGTAAGAAAACTCAATCAATGAAAAGTGGTCATCCCAAATACCTTTAAAGTCAACGACATATGCTCTCAACATGTACTGTAATTTCTAAATGGTCCTCTCTACCTGACCATATATCGTAGGATAAAAAGTTGTATTGAGATGACTTGGGTACCAAGACCCTTTTGAAAAACCTTCAAAAAGTACGAGGTAAACTGAGTACCAATGATAGACAATGGAACCCCATGCAATTTAAATAACTCTATAAGATAGAGTCTAGCATAATCTTTCATTAAATACGACGTATGAATTGGCAAGAAATGGGCTGACTTGGTCATTCTATAGATAATCACCTAAATAGAATCATACTGAAGATGCGTATGAGGCAACCCTACCATAAAATATATGTTCACGACTTTCCACATCCAAGTGGGGATGCTGAACACCTGAAGTGGACTACTAGGCCTTTGGTGCTCAACCTTAACCAACTAACAATTTGGGTATTTAACCACAAATTCTGCAATATCTTTCTTCATACCACTCTACTAAGATATTTCCGACAGATCATGGTACATCTTAGTAGCTCCTAGATGGATGAAATATCACTCACCATGTGCTTAGTCTAAGATCCGCTGCCACAAACAATTAACACATGATACACATAACCTGCCCTGGCAATGAAGCACACCATCTCCCCCTTGGGAGAAAACCTCCACCTTCTGAACTCTAACTATTTGCTTTAACTTAACAATACTAGGATCCCTATCTTGATTTACTTTCACTTTATAAACCAAGAAAGATTTCGAACCATTGTGAACCCGTATACTACCCTCAACTGAATCAACCAACGAAACATCGAATCTAGCAAGCTGATGAGCCTTACTGACTAACTTCTTCTTATCTCCCTCAACATGAGCAATGCTACCCATAGACAATCTACTAAGGCCATCTACCGTCATATTAGCCTTTCCTAAATAATACAATACATTCATATAAGAATCTTTTAGCAACTTAAGACACCTCCTCTAATGAAGATTTAAATCTTTCTATGTAAATACGTACTACAAATACTTATGATCTTTGAACATGTAAAAATAAACCCCATATAGATAATGCCTCCAAATTTTCAAGGCAAAGATAACCACTGCTAACTCAAGATCATGGGTAGGATAATTCTTCTTATGATATTTAAGATATGTAGAGGCATAGGCTATAACCCTACCTCTCTACATCAATACATAATCAAGACCAACTCTGGAAGCATAACAGTATAGTACAAACCTATTTGAGCCATCTGGTAAAGCCAAAATTAGATTAGAAGTGAGTTGAGTCTTTAACTCTTTAAAACTCTTCTCACATAAATCTGACCACTGAAATTTGACTTTCTTCTAAGTAAGTAGATACATGAGGGATGCAATAGAAGAAAACTCATCAAAAAATTATCTTTAATAGCTATCCAAACACAAGAAACTCCTGATATCTGATGGATAGATAGGTCTAGGCCAGTTTCTCACTGTTTTGGTCATTAAGGGTCAACCTGAATACTATCACTAGAAATAATATGGCGAAGGAAAGCTAATGATCTTAGCCAAAATTAAGACTTACTAAATTTAGCAAACAACTGATGACCTCTAAGGTTGTGCAGCACAATTCTTAGATAGTCTACATGATCATTCTTACTACAGGAATAAATAAGGATTTCATCAATGAAGACTATAACGAACATGTCCAAATACTACTTGAACACTTTATTCATCATGTCCATGAAATCTGTGGGGGCATTAGTTAGTCCAAAAGACATAACTAGAAATTCAAAATGACCATACTGAGTTCTGAAATTTGTCTTTGAAATATCACATTCTCTAACTATAAGCTATTGATGGCCAGACCTGAGGTCTATCTTAAAGAAATAATAGGAACCATAAAGTTGGTCGAACAAGTCATCAATTCTGGGTAGTGGATATTTTTTCTTGATTATGACTTTATTAAAATGATGGTAATCAATGCACATCCTGAGAGAATCATCTTTCCTACACACGAATAAGACTGGAGCACCCCATAAGGAAACACTAGGCTTGATGAAACCCTTATCTAAGAGATACTTTAGTTGTTCTTTTAACATTTTAAGATCAGTTATAGCAATTCTATAAAAGGGAATAGAGATAGGCTGGGTATCAGGAAGGAAATTTATTCTAAAGTTAATTTTCCTTTTTAGAACGAACTCTGGGAAGATTTTAAGGAAATATATTTGGAAACTCCCTTATAACTAGAATTAACTTGAGACTTGGTGTCTTAGAATTTGAGTCTTTGACTTAGATAAGATGGTAAATACACCCCTTGGATATCATCTTTCTTGCTCTAAAATAGAAAACAAACTGACATATAGGTACTGAATTACTACCGCTCTATTTGTTGACTGGTTAATTAGGAAACTAAAATCTAATGACTTTATTTATATAATAAACTGAGGCATAGAATAAGTGGAGCCAATCTATGCTGAAATGACATTAAAATTAGTCATCTCTAACTCCACAAGATCAACTGAGGTAATTTTCTTAGATACTGTGCTCGGGAAATTTCTATATACCCGTATGGCTATAATAGATTTACCCACTCGGGTAGATACTGAGAAAGGCTCTACCAGCATTTCAAGAGTGAGTCCCAAATCTACAACTATATAAGGAGTCAAAAAGGAAAGTAAAGTTCTGGGATCTTACAAAGTATAAACACAAAGATGAAACACCTGTAACATATCCATAACCACATCAAGAGAACTTTTATTATCATTCCTAGTTTGGAGAGCATAAAGCCTATTCTGACGCTTCCTGCTGGTGGCACTGGATGTGGCACCCTACTAAGTCGGGCGATCTTCTAGAGCTCATAAACAACTGGACTGACCCTGCTGACGATTATTGCTACCCTTCTACTCAACTACCTGATACTCTTAGATCTTGTGGCCTGGCTTGCCTCATTAAAAATACATATCACTACCAGCTCTACACTCACCCTTGTAGGTACTACCATATTTATGATAAAGAAAATTAGTACAACCACTGTTCACACTTCCTTGGGACATAAATCCTTGCACCTTATCCCAACTGTCTTGCCTGAACTCAGGCATTAGAGCACTAGTTAAAGATGGAAATGGGGATGACAATATTTGATGGAATTGAGAACGGTCACAACCTTCTTCCCTTGGCTGAGAAAGATGAAACTACCTATTATAGAACTTCTATTCTCTCTCTCCCTCTATGCACGTTTTTCCTCCTTAATCTATTGAGCATAAACCATAAATCTGGATAAGTCCATCCGCTTAATCTACCTGGCGGTCCTATACTTTTTGAACACACTATCAACTCCAGTAGATACAAACTTACTCATTCTAGACCTATTCTCCACCACAATGGAAGAAGCATACCTCGTTAACTGAGTGAACTTAAACTACTACTTCTTTACGCTCATATTACCCCTCTTCAAATTTATAAACTTATGAACCTTAGCTTTCCTCAACTCTAAGGGAAAAAACCTATCTAAGAAAGTTGTTTCAAACTTCTCCTACTCTACCATCCTTGTATCATCACCATGATCCCTTTTCTACTACTTAAACTAGGTGTAAGCTACATCCAACAATAGCTATGTCACCATCTTTGCTCTCTCGCTCAAGGTGATGCCCATGATATCTGTAGCCTTCTATACCATATCCCAAAATTCCTGTAGATTCTTCTCATACTTAGATCTAGAAAACATATGGGGATTCATCCAGGTGAAATCCTAAATTGTAGCTACACCCATATACAAGACTCTACTCAATATGTCTTTCATACTCCTTAGGACACTTTAAAACCTTAGGCTCTGATACCAATTTTTTCCATGACCTAAGGCTACCGCCCTATTTGTGACAACGGTGCTCACAACCACTAGGGCCACAAGCTAACCCATGAGATAGTACCTACCATGAGCACTGAGTAAAATAGTAATATAATACATGAGTGGAAAATAATTTGACAATTTAATAAAATACTCAATAAGAACATGTCTGGAATATCCAATAAAATATTTGGATTCAAACTATCTGTCTGAACAACAGATAATGCTAAAAGAACTGTGTGACTATATAAATTATTGTCTAATTATATGAAAGCCTCTAATTTCTTGTGGAGTTGATGGGAAAATGCCTTAACTAACTCCGACTGACTGAACGTAAAGAAATACTAAAATAACTGTGAAAAACATATCATGCCCTCGATGGATGGGGACTCACTACTACTTCTGCTGAGTAATGCTAAGCCATCTAGGAACGATTGAGAAATTGTGCATCCGAACCTATGTTATATGACAACATAGCACAAAGAAAAGTATATGGTTAGTACATTTAATGTAATGTATATGTGATGAGGGCTGGCTGAAATGCATCGGTAACTGAACATGAATGCATAAACTTGTAATATCTTAGAATGCAAGACCAAGTATAAACATATTTTTGAGACAAATCTATAATCTAAAATACTGGAATCTATATAATTTATTAACTAATAATCTATACACTTGGTCAATCAAACTTGAACTAAGATACACTAGAATACTAACTAAAATTATGGTAGCTATCATTTAACCAACATATACCATGTGAGCTATAATGGAGTCAAATTTCTAAGCTACGTTTAGGAGGGTTTCTCTATCCTTGCCATCGAAATAAAACCTAAGCTAAATAAGAGTGATCACTAAATTGAGCCTATATTGGGGAAGCAAAAACACCCTTTGGCAAGGCTCCTAAACCTATGGTTGAACGTAGTTTCTGGGGAAGTAGGATGCGCTGAGCCCACACTTCTCACTTGTTGCTAAATCCTACTCCTAACTGAAAGACACTAAAATACTAATTGGTGTATGTACTTAATAACTGATAAGCTCAGGTGATGGTATTTTAAAATAATAGCGCATATGAATTCTGAGGTAATTATAAACATATAAACTGATAATGCTCCACATTATCATTATGTTTTGAATATGATATTAAAATCATGGTCTGACTGACTTGTTAGTTGAAAAATATAAATCATGTGAAGTACATAGGTATCGAGAGTTCATAACCAGCTAGCACTGAATGATTGAAAAGGAAATTCAATATCAAACTTTAAATACTAAAGTATGTAATAATGGTTTAAAGACCCAGAACATAGACATTTCATCAAATATGTGGGAACCATAAATTTGAACATGGAAAGTACTAAACATGAGGAAATACATGATTTCATAGCTAAATTTCATAGTTTGGGATTTATCCTAAAATGAATATACATGACATAGGAATTTCAACACTCAAAGGATGACATGAATCATTCCACTAGAAAACATATGCAACCATAACTTGTAAGTTAATTGATAAGAGATTCATGGGACTTATTTCATGTTGACGTGGATAAACTCAAAAATTAAACCTAAAAATGGTTTTTGGGCTCCTTGGGTAAAAGGGACTCCTGGATGAATATGTCACATACCTTAAGCTTCTTAACTTGGTAAATAAACCATTTTCTTGATTCTTTCTTGAAGGTTATTGAACTTGGGGAGCTTGAATTCTTGATTTCTTAGGGAAAAAGTAGTTGAATTTATTCTTAGGAAAAGGGAAGAATTTTCTTGCAAGTGATTTTGAGAAGAATGACAAATAATTTCCTAAAAGATTCCCCAAGTCATATGATGGATGATTTAGGTTGAGGGAAAAGTGACCCAGTTGCCCCTTAATCATTTATATCATGAACTGGATGCAACAGCCTCACCGCGATGCAGTCTTATCATGATCATAGATTTTACACATCGTGATGCGGTCAGCATGAGGTTGGGACTAACTATTGTGATGTGGACTTATTACAGAAACTTACTATTTTCATGATCCAAACATGTCCAAAATATTGCCCGAAAAATCTGAAACTCCTCCAAGATATTTTTCATACATCCCTAAACATGAACTAACTTAAAAACCAATGTCTACAGGTCTAAAAGACCAAAATAAAATTACTCAAAAGTTTAGGGGTCTTGTAAATGACAAAGTCCCCAAAACATAGTGAAAATTTCATGCCTTAAGCCCCTTATGCATAGAACTAGTAGCTGAAATGATCTATGGATATTATAGGGTATTACAGAGGACATGACTTCTCCTATTATTTTTTAAAACTTGATGAGTACAAATATCTATAAAATTTAAGGTATATTTGTTAAAGTAGGCAAAGTGATTCAATGTAATAGGTAAAGTAGAAGTTGAAGTAAAAGTGTAGGTACTCAGCTTATGTTGATGATGTAATAAAATCACTGATTTCTTCAAAAACTATAATATTGAATGAGGTCGATGTTTGTAGTTGGGGATTTGATGATGTCTTTGGAGATTTAATGATGCATGCCATCTCAAATTCTTTTTGAAGACTTGGTGATGAGGGTGTGTTTAATTGTCTTCAAGGGCATTACATTTACTACTATAAAATCCTTCAGATGTCTTTTAGGACTTAATGGTGAATGGGTTTATAGTTGTCTTTGGTGACTCATGTTGGTTATTATAAATCCTTCACTAGTCTTTGGAGAACTAATGACAAATGAAGCCTTTGATCATATTCAAAAACTAATGTTGATTGTTATAAATCCCAAAAGAAATATTACAATAAAGTTTTACAATAAATTTATAAGGTAAGACTAAGGTATATGGCAGATGAGAAATAAAGGCAAGTGGCTTATGATTAAGGAGTAATATGGACAAATAGTATATTTACTTATCTTGGAAGAACTGATGTTGGTTTAAGTAAAAAGTCAAGGTGAAATTATTTAGTGGATAAAGTGAATTATAAAAGAAGTTAGTAGAGTAAAGAATAAAATATTAGGAGTTGCATGACTGTAGATAGAGTTTGTTATTAGTTGAATGGCATCCTCTGATATTTGATATTTTTCCTTGATTCCTTATAGGGGCCTAATGATTCTTTTGGCCATGATTTTTACAGTTGACATTAACCAAGTTTTGTCATCATATGTCTTTGTTGTCCCTGCATTCATGAAAAAAATTCTTAGTTCGGAGGTGGCATGTTGGTTCATGTTAACTTTAGTAAATTTTGGATTGTGACACATTTGAAATAGAATGAAATGTCTTTTATATTTTTACTCCATGTCTGCTAGCCCATGTCAAATGTATCTGGACCATGTCAAATCATCCTCAATTGCATATTCTCAAAATCTACCACAGTTTTGATTTTTGAAAAAATAGAATAAATTTTGATGGAGATGAGACAAAATCTTATATAGGTTGCCTACGTATCTCACCAAGATAATCTGGTCAGAATGTAGTTCATGGCACGTAAAGAATTATAAGATTTTTCTAATAAATGAACAAAACTCGATATGTGTTGCCTACTTATCACGCCAAGGAAATTGGGATACATGAAGTTTAGAATGATAGAAGTAAGGATTTATAGTTTGTACTCTAATGTGACTGAAACATATGTGAATTGTCTATGTATCTCTCTAAGGGAATCAGGTTAGGCATAGTTCTCCTATTATAAATAACAGATTTTTTATGGTTAAATCGAACCCTAATGGGATGCCCACACAACACCCAAGGGAAACAAATCAAAATTTAGTTCATAAGTTACATTCTCGTAAAACCTATCTAAAGTCTTCCCTGATGTAGATTCTTTACTTTTCTTCAATGGATACTTTAGGTGCTTTAATATTCTCATGTTTTTCATGTTACTTCAATCGTTGTCCGAACTCTTTGTTAGATTCAGATCCTTTAGAGTCTGGCATGGTACAAAACTTTGTTCATTTGTTTCATAATGTCACTATCATAATTAGTATTTTTTATAATTTTTTAAAAATATAGAAAGTAATACATAGTATGTCAAAGGAAAATAGAAAGTTCATTAGCAAATTTTGTAATTAATCTTTCAAAAGATAAGGAAAAAAAACACAATGTTTTAAGCATGATCAAGCCTTAGTTTTAAGAATATTGCTACTTCAAAAGTGCTACTACTTGTTCAATATACAAATGCCCCCAACACACCTGTTACAGAATAAAAGTCTAATTATTTAAAGCAACTTCTAGTTTGACATTCCAAATGTTTGATGTCGTGTTTGTTGTAGCAATATACTCTTTTGATGTGTGTTATTTGATTGTCATTGATGATGTTTCGTTTCCAACATTTCCAATTGGTAAAATGGTTTCTTTCAAATCCCATTCTTCTTCGATAATTATCATGTTCACATTAGCATTCTAATAGAGGATTATTATTCTTCTTGAGTTGAGGTCCATCAATATGGGTCACTTCTTTTTTAATTAAGGCTTCAATTTTGTTTTTAAGACCATAGAAATCCTTAGTGTTGTGCCCAACAACTCCTGAATGATATGCACAATGATTGAAACCATTCAACCATTTTGGAAGAGGATCTAGGATTTTTTCTTCAATGGGTTGTATTATGCCTGCTGTTTCAACCTTTCAAATAATAGAGCATATGGTTCAGCTATTTTGGTGTAGTTATATGTTATTTAGGTTTTTGCATTTGGACAGGCATTGGGTGCAATATGTGAGTAACTTTAGTGTGTTAAAGTTTAGGTAGGCTGATATGGATATGGATTTTTGAAAGTAGGGGCTCAAGGTTGTTAATAATTTTCCTAGGTGTTGTAGACAAAATAAGTAGTTGGTGCAGGATAGTAAACTATTTGGGAAGTTTCACCATACTGGTAAGAATAAATGGGTTGATATGGTATATTTAGGTAGAGTGGAGTTTGATTTGGCTTCTATCCTTGGTAAATCATGACTACCGATATTTATTCCTTCTTCTTTTTGTTCCCGTTAATGTAACCATATTGAAACTCTTTGATCGTAGCTTTAAAATCTGTATAGTCTTAGGTTCTCCCTAATTCGATCCTATCTTCCAAGATTTTTCTGTACTAATGACTTCAATGAATATTTGTTCCATCATGATTTTCATTTACCCATAGTACAAGTTGTTACCTTGGTATTCAATGAAAGTAGCAGTTATTTAACTTTCACTCATTGTTGGACTGTAGTTGCTTTTTCCCTATATCATAGAGTACACATACAAAATATTTTAGTTGATTAGTTTTTTGGATTAGCCAAGTATTATCTATCTTATGTGATTTTTGTGTTTAATTTGGACCAATCCATTATGTCTTATTCCTTATAATTCCATACATGCCATTTAGGAACATCCTAATATATGTACAAAGCTACAACTTCACTAGATAATTGAACAACTTCATTTTGATAATTTCTTTTCTCTCTAATCCTCCCAACTTGTCCCATAAACCCTTAAATATGTATGAGGTTCACCGACTCTATAGAATATATTAAATTTTTGTGGCCTGTATCGTATAGGAATATAAATGTGAGATTGCTCACACAAATCCTCATTCTCTAGGATTTTGCTTCTCTTAGTAATTTAGAGGTTTCTTATTGCTTTGATTAGATCATAAACCTCTCTTGCTAACATATTATTGGCCTTTACTTTGGCATCATTTTCCATTTGCTCATACTAGTCTCCCTCATGTTGGGTCTTAACCATTATTACATTGGTAAAGGTTTGACTTCCCCCTGTATATATGGGAGGAACATATTGTATGTAAGGAGTGACAACATATGCCCCTTGTATATACTGGGCTAGATAAATTTTTACGATATAAGTCTTTTTGATTAGGGGGAGGATTATAAGGGGTATTAATGATTTGTTGGTTTAAAGGAGTAGGTGAAGGTAGCAGATAAGTGTTAACTGGTAGCAAAACATAAGGAATATGAACTGGAGATTGATTTGATGGGTTAATAGAAGGTGGATTAGGTGGAGTGGCATAAATAGATAAGGTGGGTGGTGTAAATAGTGACGCTGGGTGGTGTACTTTATAGATGAGTTAATATCGGTGGTTGATTTGGTAGATTTGGTTGGGTGGTCAAAGATAGATTCTTGTTTGTCGGTGGAGGATATTAAGGAGGAATGTATTTGAGATCTAGTAAATCAAGTGATAGGAAGTATGGTGGGTTTGGTGTGAAATTTTTTATTTTAGGAGGTGGAATTTAGAGTGTAATAAGTTACTCAAATCCTTAAACCAACTAAATTCTCCCTATAGAACCTCAAACTTTTAAGTAAAACGAGCGACGAGCTCATCCTATTGAATAGTAACTCTATTTTCAAAAGTTCTAAGAAGTTCATTAATATTCATGATGATTCCCATTACCAATTTTATAGGTGAATTTGAATAAAATATAATAGTTTTAGTTTGTTGAACAGCCCAACTATGTTGAATTACTGTAGATAACTTGAACCTTGTCATGTAAGGGTAGTCGGCCAACTTGATTGTCAATACAAATCCACTTCTATCAGGGGTAAAGAAAATAATGGTGAGAAGCACAGGTAAAAAATTAATTTTGGTCATTAGAAAATCACATTCATATTGATTTAAATAATCATATAATGCCAAGCAAAGATGTCCTATATTTCGAAACATCATCTCACTAGACGTAGTCCTTCATCCAAATAAATTGATATTGATGAAATCAAGTTTTGTCAAGCTTTGGATTTAGAATAACCAAAATTTTTCTATGAGATAATAGTAAGACCAAGATAAACCGTGAAAACTTATTGACGGTAACAAAAGATGTTGCAAGGGCGTACATTAGTACAAAAGGATAGGAGTAGGCAAAATGGTGCTTTTGAAAAAAGTGAGACAAAATAAAAAGAGAATCTTAAGGCCCCATTAGTAGTAAAGTGCAGATTATGATAGATATATCGGATGCAAAGGAAGTATTAATAACAACACATAATCATGGATTGGAAATAATTAAGAGCCAAACGGTGATGGGGAACAAAGTTATCCCTCTATCATTTCTATGAAAAAAATGCCAAACAATTATGGATATTTTTATAATACTCTGCATCAGTGGAAGGATGGAATCAAGTATTAGGGTGAGATTTGATAATATTCCACACCCGTTTGTCATTAATATGTCAAATGTGGGTGGAGTTTTCACAAAACTACGCATCCATGACTTTAAAAGGAAATTGAATAAAGACAGTGTTTTTTTGAACAAAAAAATACTCCACATCATTGAAGAAATTAAAATAAGGTTAGTAAAATTATTTTGAATCTATTACTTTTTTTTCTCTTGACTATTTGAATTAATATTTACACAAGTATGTTGTAAGGTTCATAGCCTTCTCATAAATGTGTTGCCCCTTAAATACGAAGACAACAACCTAGACCGTCTAACCTATGGTGTATGCAATATGATGTATTTCTAGCCTATAAGTTTTTCCATGAGGTTTAAGTGTGGGACTAAATAATTATGAGAAGGTGCACAGTAATCTTCATGCACCAACTCTAAAACTAAGGAATCGAAGAAAGTTTTAGAGAATTGAAAGATACTCTTCGCATGTTCATTGTGTGTATGTGTAGGATCAATGAATCAATAGAAAATGCAATGATAGTATATGAAAAATAGATCAACTAGTGTTTTAAAAGAAATAAGGACACAAGTTTGAATCTGGCATACGTCCTTTCATACAAAGTACCGTAATATTTCAATCAGGTATAACAATAGCAAATAAAGAGCTAAAAGTAAACAAATATTCTCGAATGTTATTGGTAAACTTAATTTCCTAAGCTAAAACTTCTATTTTAAATTCCTTAGTAGAGTCACCACACTATTGCTCCCAATTTCTAATTGGTCAAAATAGTCCACAACAAAAGTTGTCGTGTGACTCCTTCTAGTTTTAAATATCATTTTTTAGAGTCACCACCCAACTTTTAGGAAAAACTAGGATTTTTTTTAATATGAGACTCTGCTTTAGTCATTTGAATATCAGATTCTGGGTAAAAATTTTAGTTTCTCGAGGAAAAGGTATTAAGCACCCCTTTGAGTCTATCCAAAGATACTCCTCCAACTCTATTTTAGAAAAATATTTGGACAGAATATTCATTTTATCATTTCCAAAAATTAAGGAGATAAAAAGGATATGAAACATTTATCAATTATTTTTAGTGATATGCTATTGGATTTTTATTATTAACTGTTAATTTACCCTTGCATTTTGATCATTTACTAATTTGCCTATGGAATTGGTAATTGTAGGTGAATTATAGTTGAAAAGCTTTAGAACTGGAAGTCTAGGATTTGCGTGTGAGTTATAATTCCTAACATGGTAGGTAATATCATTAATTATGTGTTTATACATGTGTTCTACACCAAGAGCAAGTGGATATTGCATGAAAAGGCAAAGCTCTAGCTTAGAGAAGTTATGCAAGCTTGGTTCGAGGTAGGTGATAGTATTTTATTTTAATCTAGTATGTTCTATCTGTGCATGTTAACTACTTTATAGTGTATCTTGTTAATGCATGGTGTTTTGTGTTGTCATTGCAAATGATCTTATGCTATTGTATCATTTTTCCCTACCGTATAGTTTAATGTGCAATGTTTTGGTAATCGAAATGTTCTTATGGGTTTTAGGCAAAACAAGGTTGGTAGACACTTATTTTTGGGCTTTTATTGCATGGACAGAATTTCCCCCCTACAGGTCATGGAATGAGAGAAGATGTATTATTCATAGAGTATATCTATGAGGGTCAGGTGAGTTTGACAGTTACATAAGTGAATCAGGGAATATATTAATATGGTTGACAATTTGTATATTATGTCTTGACTTGTCTTGACTTAGCTTGACTGAACTTGACTTGATGATAATATGTTGACATGTTGATTGAAATCATAAATATGTTACTTCATACTTGTTGTGCTAACTATATGTTAGTTTGAACATGGATTTATTTTTTGTATTATATTTAGTTAAGTGTCCATATTGTCATCTTGTGTTGGAGAAATGATCCTACCAGTACATTATTATTTTCTTATGTGCTGATACTACACCTATTATTACTTTTGTGAGTGAAGCATATATTCCAGCAACCCCTATGAGACCTTACTTCTGATTCCAGTAGTTGACTTCATATTTCAAGGTGAGAGACATATCTAGGCTACCATGAGATCTTTCCTTTATGACATAGTCCTTTACATTGGATAATATGCAGTTTCTTTTAGTTTTGGGGTTGCATCCTCTTCTTAACAATTTTATTTGTTTGGCTATGGAAGTGTTTCACGTCCTAGGGATGGTTTTATTATGTTTAAGTACAATGTTCCGTAATTAGTTGTATTTTTTATTTTCTTTTATACTTGGATAATTATTGGTGGATTAGTCCTATTATATATTTTAAGTATTGAATTTAAGATGGTATTTAGGAATAAATAGTTCTCCCACCAGGTATATTGTGTAGGTGTGACTCATGAAGAGCTTAAGTTGTGACACCTCAGCTTAAGTGTTGTAAATCTAGGTACAAAGAAGACTATCATATTAAAGATACTTTTGTCATATAAGACAGTGTAGAATCAACCACGAAAACAACAATCCACCACAAACTAGGTTGATAATTAAAACACACTAAAGAACAACAAAGCTAGATATCCACGACTAAATCCTAATTTGACATACCTCAACTAGTTTATGGCGACACTCCTTCTCAACTAACCTTCTACTTTAATGTGCAGCCTCCACAACACTCTATCTACGGTCATGATGTCCTCATAACGTAAAAATATGTCATGTCCTATCGAATAAGCTCTTTCTAATAATTCTTTTGCCTACCTCAACCCCTCTTTCTACCATTTATATTTAATCTCTCGCACCTCCTCACTGGGGCATCTGAACCTTTTCTAAAAAAATATACAAACCATCTCAATCTTGTTTCCCTCAGTTTTTCCAACCAAGGTAGCCACTCAAACCTTATCTCAAATGACTTTATTACTATGATTATAGCATGCCTACTACACCCACACATCAATATCAACATCTTCATTTCTACAATATGCACCTTCTGAATATGGGAGCTTTTTATTGGCCAACACTCCACCACATACAATAACATTGATCTAATAACCACTCTATAAAACATACCTTAATGTTTAAGTGGTAACTTCTTACTACACAAGACTATAGAGGAAAGTCTATACTTCATCCATATTTCACCAACATGATGAGTGACATCTATATCAATGTCCCCACTTCACTAGAGAATAGAACGAAGAAATATGAAATTTTCCCACTTAGGGAGATTCTATGTATCCTACCACACTTCTATGACTTCCTCATATGAACCCTTGATGAATTTGCACTCCAAATATTCCATTATAGTCCTACTTAACTTAAATAGTTTATCCTCCAGACTTTGTCTCCACACCTTAAACCAATCGTTAACTAGGCTACATGTCTTATAAATCATTACTATCAGTTTATCCATCACTATAAGATAATGGAATGGACTAAGAGCCGATCTCTGATGAAACTACATTACCACAAAAAATGCTCTAATTCTCCTCCTATAGTTCTAAACTATATTTTAACTCTATCTTATATATTTGTTCTCACCCTAATATAAGCCGATATACCTATAGCCTCTAGGCACCTCCAAAGTAATTCTCTTAGAACATTGCCATAGGTTTTGTCAGTGTCAATAAACAACATATGAAAGTCTGCTTCTTTTCCTAGTATTTCTCCACCAATCTCCTTAGCAGATGAATGGATTCTGTAGTAGGTCTCCCTGGCATTAATACAAAATGGTTCTTAGAAATAAACACACCTCTCCTTATCCTCATATCCACTGCTCACTATCTAACATTCATAGTGTGACTTCAGAATCTGATGCTCCTATAGTTTTAAAAATTTGATTGTCACGACTCAATTTATTACGTCATGATGTTGCCTACTATAACCCAACAGTAGGTAAGCTAATCCCATAGTGTAGAATGGCTCATAATGGATAACCAAAAGAAAGAAGGGGAGAATGCAAAATAGATGTAATAAAATACTAACATACATAATATAATCATAAAACCTAGTGGAATTAGTACAAGAACATCTAACATAAAACAGACACAAATAAGGTTGTAAATGATTATATAGATACTACTATCTTTGAATAAAACTTACAGACTAGTCTAGTACATAAGAGGGAGAAAAGTAATACTAGTGATAGATATAGGCGCATACTAGTAATAGGCAATGCGTATGTAAGGATGAATGCAACTTAATCTATAAAGCTATAATCAATACAAGTATCATAATGTATATTTATATTTGAATTGGTAATTATAATAAATATCATAATCATCATCACAACCATCATCAATATAATCATTCTCTGGAATTGAACTGGGAACATATAATTAACATCATAGTCATCTTCCAGGATCAAACCAAGTATATAAGCATGTCATCATAATCATCAATACATATATATAACATCAATTCTATAATATGTCATTTGGTTTTACCCAAAATTTAATTATCAATACATCATTATCCTCCATCTTATATCGGAAAGATGTGCTTACAGATATATAATAAGTGCATGAACTTAAGTCATGGCTAAAAAAGGTGTAAATTTGTAAATCCATCTTTTGGGGTAAAATTCAATACTAAATCTTTATCAAAGTATAGAAAGGGTATAAATTTCTCATGACCGGAGTAAATAGTCATGTCAAAATCATATACAGGAATCTGCCTCAGTCAAATCTTTAAAACGTCATTTTACATCTCTTTACACCGGTTATACATTAAGACATGGAATTATTGTTATGAATAAATACATTTTTAAGGTGAAAAGTGGTTTTTAGCCCATATTTAAGCAAAATAGTAATTGATGTTAGGTGTATTTATGCATTCTATCATCAATATTCTAGCACTTTTAGCCTTGTTTTGAGGATGATTCTACACTATATTGGTTGATAATGATATGAATGTGTATAAAAGTGTTTAAGAATGTATTTGTAATGGTTACAAGGGTTTTCCAACAAATTTATACTTAAAAGAGTCAATTATAGTTAGTAGAGAAAATTAGTGTTACTAGCTTGAGCTAATTGTTTGTCTAGTCTATCTTGTGGGATTCTATGGTGTTATATGTGTTCCTTATGGCTTTTAATGTGTTATTATATGTGGAGAAACTTTTTAAAAGCTTACAAAGTTCAATTGAGTCATGGGAAGAGTTAAAACATTGAGTGGAAGACCATGGAAATTTGCCTAGTCTAAGCTCTTGTTTTTTATTCATCGTGATGGATGTTGTGCTGTTTATGACTCTAATTTGTGTGGTGTGTTTTTGTAGGATCATTTGTTTGGTTAATATGATGATATATGGATGATATAGATGCCTAAAAATCATTGAAAATACATGACAAAGCAAGGGATGAAAGGAGGAAGGACCAACACTTAACCAAAATTTAGAGGATAAACTTTAGTAGCATCATGAATTTAGTAGGCGTCGCATGCTCTAGTCCTGTGCACTATAGGGTTTGATGCATGCTCTATTACATAGGAATAGAGGGTGCGACACATACTTCACTCTACACCTGGGCGTTTTAAGCTAATTTGACTCCTACATGGACTTGACGTACCTTTATGCTATCTGATCATGTTGTATCATATTTTTACACATCTTTGGACATATTTTGGAGATTAAATGGCTGCTACAAATTTAGTAATACAATCATATTTTAGTTGGAATCATATAATTTATTGATTTAGTCATCATGAATGTACCGAATCTATGCATGCCATCATTAGGATTTAAAAAATGAAATCATAAGAATCAATATATATATAAACTACAACTGTATCCTTTACATAGATAAACACTTTGTGGATGTCCAACCAATATCATACCATGTATTTTGGTCCAACAATGTGTCTGAAATAATTACAATATTATAATCACAGCCTTAGTCCCTCATACTCATCTAAAACTTATATAAATAATCATATTTGTAAGCCATCTCCTAGCTACAAGGCATAGCATATGTATGAGGCATATCGTATCTATAGGCCATAATTCTTCTCTATGAGGAATTTGACATCTAGGAGGCATTATATATCATATATGCATCTCACTTCTATTAGGTTTAATATATCAATAAGAAATCTCACATCTAGAAGGCATAATATATCAATAAGCCATAAATCATAACTATGAGGCTTATCACATCTATAAGGCATTTCATGTCTATTGGTCATTAATCACAATCCTAGAAAATAATCACTATTTACCAAGTCAAGAAGTAACCTTATACTAACTACTCAATATTATAAACTATGTCTAACATGTATAACTAAGTCCACCAGGAATAACATAAGAGTTGTCCTAAGGTTGGCCGAAGGAACCTACTTCAAATCCTTGAGTTCCATATTTAAGCAATTCCTTCCCGAGACTAGGCTAAGGTTTTTAAATTGACTTCTAGATAACACATAAGACATAATTATCCCTAAGGTAGGAATTCAACCTAAACATGATCAATTAGGTCAATTCTACCTAAATTATAGTTTTAAGGTCGCTAAACAACCATAATATGGTTAATCATGCTTACCACGCTTCGAAAACTTATACCACAACTTTTATATAGCATCATATCATAATGCTTTATAATACCCCATACGTTTCCTAGTCCCATTTCGATCCTAGTATGTATAGGCTCAACTTTAATAATGTATAACTCTTGATACGTGTAGAATTTTCTATCTCTAGATCCACCAAATTGTAGATAAGTGAAATAGCTTTCAAATGATAACAATCTCACCTAAATCTGATATTCGTGTGAGAAGTTAAGGCATTTTTATTGAAAAATAGTAGTACACCGCGGTAGCATCGCATCGTGGTGAAGGCCAGATTCGTAATTAACCATTTTTTAGTGAGGCACCATGATTACACTGCATCATGGTGAGGTTCGAAATCCCATTCGTTCCTTTTCAGTAGCCCACCATGATTGGCCAGAGTCATCCCCGAAATTGAGATGGAGCATAGCACCACATTGCGATAGAGTGTAAAATGAGACTCATCCTTTTCCAGTGATGCAACACGATTAAGCTGCATCGTGTCAGAGCCTAAAATGACACTCATTCTTTTTTCAGTGAGCCACCGTGATTGTAGCGCATCACGCTGAGGCCCTAAACTAAAGATTCCAATTTTGTATTAGAAATTTTTAAGGGAATCTAGTAATTTCCAAAGCCCTCAGATCATGAAAAACACTAGATTAAACCTATTCTAAGCCTAATACATTCATAATTCATTAAATTTCTCTCCAATAAACCCTAGAACTTTAAATATTTATCCTCAATACATCCAAATTCCACCATTATTTTTCTAAGATAACCAAAAATTCAAGATTCCCAATTTAAGATCTTGAAGAATCAGTCTTCAAGAGCACAAATAGGAACACAAAGTTGAAGCTTCTTCCTCTATTCATCAATTATGGTATTTGAGTTTTTCAACAAGGATAATTCTTTCATGCTTGTGCCAAAATTTATTTTTAAAGTTGAATTTTTATATGAAATTACATGAATTTCAGATTAGGGTTCATACCCACTCATTACTATTTTAACATTATGAGATTGCACGTGATTTAGATGTTGAATTGCATGTGTACTTTCATATTTTTCTGCGTATGACATAAATTTCTAGATTTGGAATTAAATTATTTTTATTTTCATTATTTAGCATGAACTTATAATGATTTGACATGAATTTGATGCATGGGTTACTAAGCCCGAGTTTGAATGTTGATATTTCAAGAAGATTATGATTTTAAGCATCCCATGATTAATTTATATTCAGATTTTGAATAAAGATTTGATATTTTTATCCTCTGCTTAGATATGGAATCCACTTTATAGTTTCATTATTGTTCATAATAAACAGATGCATGATGGTTTTCATTGTAAATCCTTTTACTAGTTTTAAAAATGGATTTCCTATAGAATGAGCATCCAGATTAAAGGGAGTAATATTTACCACTGAGTTAGGTATGTTTACATGCTCCAGAATAGGAGCCAATGTAGGTTCAGATTATCCGATTATTCCTATTTCTATATGGATTATAGTTACAGATATGATCACTTAGCTTAGGTTATACTCCTTTGTAAAAGTATGACACCTCTCCCCAATGTGAGGTTTTCTCATAAGGGAACTAGATGTTGGATACTATGATAGATCATATCGTGTATGTCAGTTAGAAAAACCTCCTTATAGAAAAGAATAATCCCAATATAAAAGCTTATAGAAACTAAGAGTAAAGGCTAACGATTTAATTTAGATATTGTTTTATATAAGTCATTAGCTATTAGATTTTATCTTTCAGTTTACAAATACAGAGGTGAGTAATTTTACACTTAGCATGTATGATTGAAAACAGATTTCAAGTATAGATTTAGAACTAAGTGTGGTGGCTCACATCATTTATATAGTATGTTTTATCATTTATGATTTATGATTACCATTTTCAATTACTCAAGCCTAAGTGAGCCATTATTACTTAGAATTCATTATTTATGAGAATGATATATGTATTCTCTCACTATTTTACTATGCATTTCAACCCTATATACTTAGTACATTCCAGAAGTACTGATCTACATATATGTCCATGTGCTACATTATCTCATAATGTAAGTTCAGGTGCTCAATTTCAGCAGCGTGAGTGATTTTTAGCATCTTTAACTACATCCCGATAGTTGGAGAGTCCTAATAGTTTGGGGATCTAGTCATCCAGATTTTCTATCTTATAAAAGTAGTTGATTCAGTATTTTTAGTCAGTTTGAGTCAGCTGTGGGCTTATCTTAGTGGCTCTCTAGTTATTAGTAGTAGAGGATTGTCAGACTGCAAGTCATGCTTTAGATTTCCTCTATTGATTGTACAGTCTTTTGAGACAAATACTTTCAGATATCATGTTTATATAATTTCAGCTTAGCTTAGACAGAATTTTGCATTTTTCTTTGATTATATATATCTCCATTTCCTTATTATGAGCTTTAGATTTGGTAGAAGCTTAAAGGGTTAGCTTAAGGCTACTTGTAGTCTTGAGCATCGTGTGACATCTCAGGACCTATTTTTTGGGTGTTACAAACTTGGTATAAGAGTCTAAAGTTATAATTTTCCTAGGGAGTTAGACAAGCTATGTCACAAAGAGTCTTGATCATGGGTATGAAGTGCACCACATTTATGAGTAATATGCTATGAGATGTTTTAGGAAATCATCCACATCATTCATCATCTATTGTGTATACAGTGTCTCTATCTACTTTTAACCAGTGCTCTTACATGATAGTTGAAAATTCCTCCTCACTGAGCTAATGCACGCAGAAATGATAACTAGTCACACCAGCCTGCTAACTTTCTGAATGAGAATGTATCCCATGCTGAATTTTGGGTTGCCTTTTTGGCATTAGCCCAAGCTGTGACTGCCAATATTCAGGGCAACCATCAGGTAACAGTCCTACTTTCGTAGAATTAGGATTTAGCAGTAGCCAAAATTTAGGACTTTATGAGAATGAATCCGCTTGAGTTCTTTGGTTCAAAATAGGTGAAAACACACAACTTTACTTAGATGAGATAAGAAAAATCACCCAGATTATGCATATTATTGAGGAGAAGAGTGTAGAGTTGGCATTCTAAAGGTTGAAGGATGTGGTATATGATTCAGTAGTTTTATGTAAGAATAGTAGAGGAGAGAATGCAACTCCTATGAGTTGGCAGGCATAAGATGTACTTTTAGATAGGTTCTTTCTAAATAAAATAAGAGAACCTATGGTAGAGGAGTTTATAAAGCTAAGGTAGGGGTCGATGACAGTGAATGAGTACTACCTTAAGTTCTACTAGTTGTCTAAGTATGCCCCTGATATAATGGCTGACCCTCGGTCGAGTTTGAGAAAGTTTATTACTAGAGTATCTAGTTTGGTAATCAAGGAGTGTAGAATGCCATGCTTATTGTGGACATGGATCTCTAGGATGATGATTTATGCTCAGTAGAATGAGGAAGAAAAGTTAAAAGGGAGAGAGGGGGTAAATAAGAAGTCTAGGATCGGGCAATTTTATTATGGCATGACAAGGTTTGGAGAGGGGAATCCTTTGCAATTTCAGAGTCGCTCACTATGCTAGTTACATCTTTAGCTAGTGCTCCCATCGTCAGATCTAGTTAAGAGAAGTGGGGTAAGAATTCTATGTCCAAATATCAGAATAGTGTGAGTGGAAAACCTAGTTATCCTCTATGTGCTAAGTGTGGTAAAAATCATATTGGTGTGTGTTTTTTAGGACCAAAAGGTTTAATTGTTTTGGTAAGTTAGGTCATGGAATAAATGAGTGTCCGTATGTTAAGCAGGGAAATAGAGATATTTGTCCCCAGGCTTAAGCTACTAGTGCACCAGCTCGTCTAGGTCGCTCAGTCTCTCCTCAGGGCATATCATCCAATAATAATAGCGGTCAACACCAAAATTAATTTTATGCTTTACTATCATGTCAGGAGTAGGAGAGTTCACCAGACGTTGCTACTAGTATGCTTCGTGTATTTCATCTTAATGTTTATGTGTTGTTCGATCCAGGGTCAAATTTTATTTATGTGACCCTACTAGTTGCACTAAATTTTGAAGTAGGTCCTAAAAAGTTTCCTAGGACCTTCTTAGTTTATACCTCAGAGGGTGAGTCAGTTGTTACTGAATGTGTCTATAGAAAGTGTCCTATCACCTTTCTTCATAAGATCATGCTAGAAAACTTAATAGAGTTTGATATAGTTGACTTTGACCTTATTCTGTGCATGGATTTGCTCTATTCCTGTTATGCATCAATAGATTGTCGCACTTAAGTGGAAAAGTTTCTAGATGAGCCAGTCTTTGAGTGGGATAGTAATTTAGTGTCTCCCAAGAGTTATTTCATATCCTATCTTAAAACTAGAAAGTTGATATCTAAAGGGTGTATCTATCATCTAGTTTGAGTTAAAGACACTAAGTCTAAGGCATCAATAGTTCAGTTAGTTCGTATAATCAATGAGTTTCCCGATATTTTTCTAAAGGATTTACCAGGGGTACCTCCTGATAGGGTGATAGAATTTGGTATTGACCTTCTTCGTGATACTAAGCCCATCTCTATTGCACCATATCATATGGCTCCAATTGAGCTTAAGGAGTTAAAAGAGTAGCTTAAAGACCCCTTAGATAAAGGTTTCATAAGGCCTCGTGTCTCTCCATGGGGCGCTCATGTCCTATTCGTGCGAAAGATAGATGGTTATTTATGAATTTACATTTACTATCATCGATTGAATAAAGTCACAATCAAAAACAAATATACTATTCCTAGGATTGATGACTTTTTTTACCAACTCCTAGGTGCAAGTTACTTCTCTATGTTGACCTTATATCCGACTATCATGACCTTAGAGTATGGGAATGTGATATACCAAAGACAACTTTTAGAACCCATTATGGTCATTTCAAGTTTCTTGTCATGTCATTCTGGTTAATAATGCCCCAACAACCTTTATGGAGTTGATGAATCGAGTGTTCAAACAATATTTAGATATGTTTGTCATAGTCTTTATCGATGATATTCTTGTCTATTCTCATAGTGAGGATGACCATGCAGACCATCTTAGAATTATGTTGCAAACTCTTAGAGATCACCAATTGTTCACCAAATTTAGAAAACGTGAATTTTGGCTAAGGCCAGTAGCTTTCCTCAGTCATATTATCTCCAATGATGACATTTGAGTTGATCCCAAAAAAACAGAATCAGTAAAAAACTGCTCTAGACCTATCTCTCATTTAGACATAAAGAGTTTCTTGGGTTTAGCGGGCTATTTCAGATGTTTTGTTGAAGGGTTTTCTTCTATTGTATCCCCTATGTCTAGATTAACTTAGAAGAAAGTTAAGTTTCAGTGGTCAGATTCTTGTGTGAAGAGTTTTCAAGCGTTGAAGACTCGACTCACTTCAGCCTCAGTTTTAGTGTTACCTGATGGTACAAATGGGTTCGTTATTTATTGTGATGCTTCTAGAATCGGTCTGGGTTGTGTTTTGACATAGAGAGGTAAGGTTATAGACTATGCCTCTATATAGATTAATACTCATGAAAATAACTACCCTACCCATGATCTTGAGTTAGCTATTGTTGTATTTGCATTGAAAATTTTGAAGCACTATCTTTATGGGGTGTATGTTTATGTATTCACGGACCACAAATTCTTCCAATATGTGTTTACTCAAAGGGAGTTAAATATTCATCAGAGAAGGTGGTTAAAATTGTTGAAGGATTATGATATGAGTGTGGTGTATCATCTGAGCAAGGATAATGTAGTGGCAGACGCCCTTAGTAGATTGGCTATGAGCAGTGTTGCTCATGTAAAGAATGATAAGAAAGAATTAGTTTGCGAAGTTCATCGGTTAGCTATATTGGGTATGAGATTTCTTGACTCAGCTGAAGGAAATGTTTGGGTTCAGAGTAGTTTAGAATCTTCTCTAGTTTCTGAAGTGAAAGAGGAGCAGGATAAGGACTCTAGTTTGGTCAAACTGAAGGGTTCATTTAAAGAACAAAAGGTAGAGGTTTTCTCCCAAGGGGAGATGATGTGTTGAGATACCATAGCAGATTGTGTGTGCCATGTGTGGATAATTTGAGGCAATGGATTATGACAGAAATTCATGGTACACGTTACACTATTTATCTAGGAGAAACCAAGATGTATCTTAATTTGTAAGAAGTCTATTAGTCGAATGGTATGAAGAAAGATATCACAGAATTCGTAGCCAAGTGTGCAACTTATCAACCGGTTAACGTAGACTACCAAAGAGCTGGTGGCATATTGCAGGAGTTTGGTATTCCCACTTGGAAGTGGGAAGACGTAAATAAGGACTTTGTTGCAGGATTACCCCATTTGCATCGATTGCATGATTTGATATGTTACTGTAGACATATTGACCAAATCAGCCCACTTTTTCCCAGTTAACACATCCTACAAAGATAAAGATTATGCTAAGCTATATATCAGAGAGTTGTTTAGATTGTATGGAGTTCCCTTATCCATCATCTCATATAGGGGTACTCAGTTTACCTCTATGTTTTGGAATGCCTTTCAGAAGGGTCTTGGTACTAAGTTCATCTCAGTTCGGCTATTTATCTGCAGATAGATGGTCAAGCAGTGAGGACCATTTAGACCTTAGAAGATATGTTGAGGGTATATGTTCTTGATTTCAAAGGCAGTTGGGATGACCACTTGTTGTTGATCGAGTTTGCCGAAAATAACAGTTACCATTATAGTATTTATATGTCCCCATTTGAGGCTCTATATTGGCGATGATGTAGATCACCGTCGGTTAGTTCGAAGTAGGTGAGGACACTTTGATTAGGCCAGATATGGTGTTTGAATCTAGTGAGAAAGTTTAAATGATTCGAGAGATATTGAAACTAGCTTAGAGTCGTCAGAAATCTTATGCAGACGTAAGAAGGAGAGATCTCTAGTTTGAATAAGATGATCTTGTGTATTTGAAGGTTTCACCCCTGAAGGGGATGAAGTGATTTGGCAAAAAAGGGAAGCTTAGTACCCGATATATGGGTCCCTACAGGATTTTGAGTCGTGTGGGGATGGTAGCGTATGAGCTTTAGATACCTGTAGACTTGTCATTAGTTCACCCAGTGTTCTATGTATCCTTATTGAAGTTATGCATGGATGATTCGTCTGTTGTAGTCCCTCTACAAAAGACAGACATTCAGAGTAGCATTTTATACTAAAAACTTCCAGTAGAGATTCTTGATCATCAGATCCGCAGACTAAGGAACAAAGAAGTTCCCTTGGTCAAAGTTCTGTGGTGAAATTAGACCTTTGAGGGTTCTACTTTGTAAGCAAAAGAAAACATGCATACCAAGTATCCTCACCTTTTCTCCAAAAACACAGATTCAACCTAAGGTAATCGTCTTCATTAATTTAGTGCATTTCTAGTCTCAGTTTAATCCATGTGATTATCTTCATGTCAAGTTATATATTCGCAGATTAGTTCAATCGCTTAGTATGATATAGAATCAGTCATCAGTACTATTTTAGTTGGGCATGCCGATATATAGTTTCAGTTCCTTAGTATCCTAGTTTTAACTAGTCTTATTCGAAGATGAATGTTCCCAAGGGGAAGATATTCTAATACCCTATACTTTTCCTAGTCCCCTTTAACTCGTAATGTGTCTAGGGGAAATTTGAAAAATGTATAACTCTTGAAATATGTAGAATTTTCTAACTCTAAACATACCAAATAGAAGATAATTGAATCAGCTTTCTAACGATACAAATTTAACCTTAATCTGATATTAGGGTGAGAAGTTATGGTGATTTCAGTTAACAACAGTAGTCCACCACATATCACCACATTGCGGTGGAGGCCAGATTAGAAATTGTCAATTTCAAGTGAAGCACTGCGATTATGCCGTGTTGTAGTGAATTCCAAAATCTTGTTCGTTCCTTTCCAGTAGCCCACTTAAATTGGCTAGTGTCGCGCCATAAATCGTGATGGAGTACAAAATCATACTCGTTCTTTTCCAGTGACGCAACGTGATTACGCTGCATCGCACCAGAGCCAAGATGGAACTCGTCCTTTTTTCTAGTGAGCCACCGCGATTTTGGCGCGTTACTCTGAGGCCCAAAAATGGGATTCCAGTTCCGAACATTAAATTTTAAAGGGTAATGTAGTCATTTCTCAAGCCCCCAAATCTTGAATAACACTAGATCAAACCTATTCTAAGCCTAATACGCTCATAATTCATCAAATTTCTCTATCAGAAACCCTAGAACTTCAAATCTTAATCCTCAAGAAATCTAAATTCCACCATTCTTTTTCCAAGATAACCCAAAATTCAAGATTCTCAATTCAAGGTCTTCAAGAATCAATCTTTAAGAGCACAAATAGGAACTCAAAGTCAAGCTTCTTCATATATTAATCAATTAATGTATGTGGGTTTTCAATGAGGATAATTCTTTCATCATTGTGCCAAAAATTAGTTTTAAAGTTGAATTTTCATATGAAATTACATGAATTTGAAATTAGGGTTTATACACACTCATTATTATTTCAAGATTATCAGACTGCAAGTGATTTAGATGTTGAATTGCATGTCTACTTTTGTATTTTTATGCGTATTACATTAATTAAAAGATTTAGAATTGAATTATCAATATTTTCATTATTTAGCATGAACTTATGAGGATTTGACTTAAATTTGATGCATGATTTATTAAGCCCTAGTATGAATGTTGATACTTCAAGAAGATTATGCTTTTAAGAATCCTATGACTAGTTTATATTCAGATTTTGAACAAAGATTTGATCTTTCAATCCTCAGCTTAGATATGGAATCCACTTTACAGTTTCATTACAGGTCGTAGTAAACAGATGCATGATTGGTTTTCATTGTAAATCCTTATGCTAGTGTTAAAAGTGGATTTCCTACAGAGGGAGCATACATGTTAAAGGGAGTAGTATTTCGTACCGAGTTGGGTATGTTCATATGACCAAGAACTATGAGCCAATGTAGGTTCAGATTATCTGATTATTCCTATTTCAATATGGATGGCAGTTACAGATGTGATCATTTAGGTTATACTACCTTTCAAGAGTATGAGACCTCTCCCCAACGTGAGGTTTTCCCATAAGGGAACTAGACGTTGGACACTGTGATAGCTCACATAGTGTATGTCGGTTAGAAGAACCTCCCTATAAAAAAGAGTAATCCTAAAAGAAAAGATTTTAGAAACTAAGTGTAAAGGATAACAATTTAATTTAGATATTGTTTTATATAAGTCATTAGCTACTAGATTTCAACTTTCAGTTTATAGATACAGAGGTAAGTCCTTTTACACTTAGCATGTATGATTATAAACTGATTTCAAGTACAGATTTAGAACTAAGTGTGGTGGCTCACAACATTTATATAGTATGTTTTATCATTTATGATTTATGATTATAGTTTTCAATTACTCAAGCCAAAGTGAGCCATTATTACTTTGCACACATTATTAATGAGAAAGATATATGTTTTTCCTCACTGTTTTACTATACATTTCACCGCATATACTCAGTACATTCAAGAATTACTGATCCACATATACGTTTATGTGCTACATTATATCATCATGTAGGTTCAGGTGCTCAGTTTCAGTAGCGTGAGTGATTTTGAGCATCTCCATCTAAATCCCAATAGTTAGTGAGTCCTCATAGTTCAGGGATCCAGTCATTTATATTTTCTAGCTTATTACAGTAGTTGATTCAGTATTTCTATTCAGTTCGAGTCAGTTAGGGGCTTGTCCTAGTGGATCTCTAGTTATTAGTAGTAGAGGCTTGTAAGACTGCTAGTCATGATTTAGATTTCCAGTATTGATTGTCCAGACTTTTGAGACAAATACTTTCAGATATCATGTTTAGATAATTTCATCTTAGCTCAGACAAAATTTAGCATTTTAGCTTTGATTATATATATCTCTATTTCCTTATTATGGCCTTTAGATTTAGTAGAAGGCTTACTTAGTCAGCTTGAGGCTACCTATAGTATTAAGCACCGTGTGATGTCTCAGGACCTATTTTTGGGGTGTTACACCATTATATGGATTAGATCAGTCTAACAAGAGGACAATAGGATCCTAGAAATATAAAAAGTATTTCATATTATGGGTCAAATCACACATCTGATCCCCAAGCTTCAATAATCAAGACTAAGTCACAGCGCTCTACCTATAATCAATCATAAAATTCATATTCACATTCAATATACAAAATGTATCATCATGTGAAGGAGAGTAGACAGAAGCCTACCTCGAAGCCAAATCACAAACCCTTGAATCATCTACCAAATATCCGTCTTCACTCTTCGATCTTAAAATGCATTTACGCTATCAAAATCCTAATCTATGCCTTATTTAGAGTAAAATAAGACTCACATATCCATATAACGAGTTGGTTCAATTTTTCAGTTAAGAAAAGGCCTGGGTGGCCCGCTAACGAAATATAAATTAAATCCATCACGATATCTCTCAAAGGATATGGAATGTGTAATCAAGAGATGTGCACAAATGGAACATAAATTGGATAAAAAATCAACCCTTAAAATTAGGAATTCAATGCCCTAATTTCCAGGAATCTATTATGAAATCAAAGGAATCTTACCATGAATATGAAGGAAAATCATAGAATAATGGTAAACCAAGCTCCCTAAATCATATAGAAACTTCAATCCTACTTTATCTCACTTTTAGGGTTTTTAGCTCAAAAGAAATGTGCGAGAAATGGCTAAATTAGTGACATAAGGGTCTATTAAAAACCATACTAGGTACTTGGGTCCCTCTATCAAAAACCCAGACCTATGACCACAACATTTAGTCATTTCACAAACAAGTTATGATCGCAACTCATGCCCTGTGATTGCACTACTTGATGACTGGACAATGTCTTGCAATTACCAAAACATCTTCCCACGATCGCACAAATTCTCCTGCATAGGGTACTGTGATCATGGACCTTTGCATGCAATAGCAGCTACACTAGATAAAACTGAAACATGGTAAATCATCTAACTCTCCCCCATTCCCTCGAGATTCATCTAAAATATCAATTATGAAAACGAACTGTGTAACCATACAAAATTCAACGTTACAAAATCATTGGCGTAATCAAATTTTCCATCTAAGGTCATTTCAATAAAACGTGGGTCCCAGACCTATATTTTATGTCCTTAACTTTCCTACCAATTGCTCAAAATGAGATCAGGTCCCTCAAGACCCAAACGAAGAGTTTACCTAGTCTAAAATCAACATTCCCGAGCTATTGGTGCAGTTAGAATTTGCATCTGAGGTCATATACTAGGAGTTTTGGTCCATGACTAAATAATGAAAGCTCAAAAATAGGGAAAGGTGCCTAAAATCCAAACCAACAATCCAATCACCAAACTGACAGTTCTGGCAAGTGACAAAAGACCTGTAGCAATAATGGAAAGTCTTAAAATGCTAGAAAGGCAAACAGATCGACAAAATAACATAGAAGGACATTACAATATCCAACAAATTCAAACTAAAGTCAAATGCTCACATCGATTATACTATTTACATTAAACATATTTGTGCTAAATCATGCTGATCCAAAATCAATAAATATCTGGAGAATAAAATCACAAGAAACTTTTTTGACTGAAATCATAAATAATCAACTCAATATCCACTCGAGGGATGAACTATCAAAATATACTCAAGAACTTCCCAAGACACTTGTAATGGCAGAAACTCTAGCAACTCTGCGAAATTCAACTTTATCTTGAAACTAACTAGTCCAGTAGTCCATCTCAATAAAGGATAGTCATATGCACATATCACCTAGGAGAAGCACTCCACCAAGATTTTTTAGGCGAACAACTCTTAAATAGGGATTTCTTAAATCCACCAAATTAGGAAAATCATAAATCAAATGAACCATGAATCACCTTCCCTAGGAAGGAAAAGCTAAGCTTGACACTGATGTCAAGATCAAGATCATTACCGGATAATGAAACAACAACTCAAGAATAAGAATTTTAGATTTTCCAACTCAAGAAGCAATCACAGGAAAGACCACTAGCTTCTAACTCTCTAACTCTACTTTTAGACAAGAACCACATCACAGAATGAAAGGAGCATCCAATCTCCACACTCTTACCAAGAACAAACCATTATAAGGAGATTAACCCAACAAATCTAAGGGATGAATCTATGACATGTCAACATAAATATCAAACTACTATCGGGTAATGAAATATCCACAAGTAAAGAATGGATCCAAAACAAGTCAAGCTCAAAAATAGACTACATATAAGGTCAACATACCTCCAATAACATGGTCCACTCCATGATAAATCTGAATTGCCAACTCTAGAATCATAACAGATCCACAAAAGGTCAACTTCCTTTAATAACATAATCCACTCCACAATTAATCTAGCATAGCCAAAAGAAGAGTAAAACAACCAACCTCACCTTTCTATAAAAATGAAATCATCTAAAAAAAAGGGCATCCCGGTGCACTAAAGCTACCGCTATGCGCAGTGTTTGGGGAAGGGCCCCATCACAAGGGTGTAATGTATACAGCCTAACCTTGCATTTCTGCCAGAGGCTATTTTCAAGGCTTGAATCCGTGACCTCCTGGAATATGGTAGCAACTTTACCAGTTACTCCAAGGATCCCTTCAAAAATGAAATTATCTATTTGGGCAATAACTGCTCGGGGCAATGAATAAAACCCAGAAAAAATAGAATACTAAGTAGATAACAATATTCTAAATACCTACCTAGTGAGGATCAATAACATCAAGTAATGACAACGATAACAACAATAATATAAACATCAATATAATGAATAGGCGGTACAAAATATGAACATTAATAGCAAGTACCACTTAATGACCATAATAAGGCTAATACGCCAAGGTAAATGGGACTTGAACCCAAATACCATTCCCAATGGGAGAAAATATCAATACAAATTTTCTCCATCCACTACTACATGAAATAATTCATGAGGGTAGTCATATAATCATGAATTCAATAACTAGGCACACAACAACTGATATGAACTTACAAAGACATATAATCATTGATGGGTATGAAAATGCCAATACACTTAAATAGAAAGGTAAGTGCTAAAAATAAAAGAAAACCTATTATGGTAGAATACGCATTCAGATGCCTGGCGAGTCTTTGGGAGAATAAATCTAAATGGGTTAAAACTCAGACTAACTGAATTATCAATTGAGGCATGCATTACAGTATCTCTAATAAAGGTTCCACAACAACACAAGGCTAATATAATTGAGATAAATGACTAGAAATACCACACCGGGGATACTCTATAGACTAGTGATTGAGCTTTCTGTATTCGTAAGAAACTTCTAAAACCCTAATGTGATACCCCAAAAATCCAAACCAATGTTAGAGAAATTTTTCAAGCTTATGCATATTATATTATAGTTATTTGGTAGTTTATGAGTGATTTTGATATGTATTAAGACCTCAAATAACTTTCAGCTATTAGATGGATCAAAATATTCCTTACCGATTGACTTTTTATGAAGAATGTTTCTTTAGTCAACTTTAAACTATATTTTCATTTATTCTATAGGGAATTTTCAATATCAAGACCCACTAAATTGTAGGAGATAGAATTAGCTTTCCAACGATACCAATTTTTCCTTAATCCGATGCTCAGGTGAGAAGTTATGCCACTTTTAGTAAAAAAAAAAGTAGCCCAACACGATAAGGCAGCGTCACGGTGATTGCCAAAACCATGTTCTTCCTTTTTGTAGTGTGTAACCGTGGTAATAACCATGTAATACTAAGGGAAATTTTCACGTTCAATATTTTCCAGTGAGGCACCACGATTGGCAACGCATTGCACTAAGGTGCTAAATTAGGATTGTCCCTTCTGGTGGTGCAAGACGATAATACCGCATCGCACCATAGGGTAAAATGGGGATTATCAATTTTATAGTGGCCTGATATGATTGCACCACATTGCATCGAAGGTCAAAATTGAGATTTTTAGTTCCCGTTTTGAGTTTTAATTTCCAAGGGCATTTAAGTCTTTTTCCCTTAACTCCACTCAATCAAAACACAAAATTTAACTCCCAAAAGAGCATTATTTTCTCATTATTCCACAATCCACTCAAATAAATGTATACCTATTTCAATAAAAAACCCTATCACTTCAACATTCAAGATCAAATCTCAAGAACTCCCCATCAATTCTTACAAATTCAAAAATCTAGGTATGTTAAATGTTCATCCATGGGTTCCTTTCACCCATGGAGTCTAAGTATCCAATTTTAAATTCAAAGTTGAGATATTTACAAGTAATTTTGATTTTTAATTATGATTTTTACCATGAATTCCCATGAATTGAAACTCTATACCATGTTTACTTAAAATTGTTGTTGTTATCAAACCCCACATGTATGGATAATATTATTTGCTAATTTAAAGCATAATTAGTGATATTGATGTTCAAATCGTGTTATTACTACAATCTTTAAACTATTCCCATGCTTATCTTACACTATACATATCAATTGATTGATAAAATGCCTAGAAGAATGAATTTTGAATAAATGCTTTCATATTATATCCCTAAAGATTAGTACTATTTTGCTATCGTTGCTATCAAGTCTTGGGGATTATGAATACCCAAAAAATTAGATGTTTACTTAGCCTCAGTATCTTGAGATTAGTTTTAGACATGTTATAAGAAATATCAGTTTAGTTAGTTATCATGATCACCCTTACTCCTTCAGGAAAATATTTCAGTAGATACACAGTCAGTGTTAGTACCCATGGCATGTTACTACCACCCTTCCAACTGGAGTCATAGTTTGGACCATAAATTCCTTATTAGGTCATGTCAATTAGATTATAACTCCCATAGTCTTTGTCTAGTAATCAACTTAGTAATTCAATTTTAGTTTTTGCTTAACCATAGCATACAATTATCAGTTATTCAGTATTTCAGTTTATAGATTATATTAGAACATATTTTATGCTTGGTCATGCACTCTCTATATTTACAGATTTCAGGCTTTCTATTTAGTACTCAGTTCCTAGATCGCTCATAGACTCTTCAAATTATCAGGTGTAGCAGTGGTGAGTCCTCATATTTTAAGGACATGGTTTATTTATCTCAGCTAGTTCATTAGTTTTAGTATTTTTATATTTAGTCAAAGTTAGTTGGGGTTTGTCCCATCAACTCCACAGTCAGTCATTAGAGACTTTTCAAACTAATATAGATAGCTAGGGGATGTGATCAATTTAAATTTTAGGATGAATCAAAAGGAAGGGCTTTTTATAAGAATAAGATGTGATCAATTTAAATTTTAGGATGAATCATCTTTTTTTATTTGGGTAATACAATTTTCTGACAAAAAGAGAGAGCGAACAAAACTCTTTCTGATAGAACTAAAAAATTGCATATTCATGATACTAACTTGAGAGATGGGATCATGTCCCTCTTTTTTTTAGTAAATCGTCAACTTTGTGTATGTCACATTTGTTATCTTCCAAAGTTGTTCCCATACGTGCATAACTGCAAAGTTATAAAACTTAGATAGGACAATAAGTACATACTTTACCAAGGATACATATCTCCTAATCATAACCATTTTTAAGGAGAAAAAGTGATAAGTCTAGCAGGTCAGTTTATTTTGATCAACCCCAGCCTCATCCTATTTTTCACAAATTTTTCCTTGTGAAGATCCTTAGTAATTATGTCAGCTATTTGATCCTTAGTCTTTCATAACTTCATGCAAATATCTCCCTTCTCAACAATGTCTCTGAAAAAGTGATGTCACACAAGAATGTGCTTGGTCCTCTATGTTGTATAGAATTCTTGGCCATGTTGAGAGAACTTATGTTGTCATACATTTGAGGGATAGTGTCTGAGACAATTCATAAGTCCTTTAGTTATTATTTGAATCATAATAATTGAGCACAACAAGAAGCTGCATCCATATACTCAGCTTCAACAATATATAAAACAACTGAATTCTTCTTCTAGAACCCCAGGAGAATAAGAAAGAACCCAGAAAATGAGACATTCTTGAGGTACATTTTAATACACTAAATATCTAGCGTAATCAGCATCAGCATATCCTATTAGATCAAAACTGTCTCTATAAGATAATATAGGACTAGATACCCTGTACTTTTCAAGTACTTGTGAATTTTTTTGCAGCTTTCAAACCAGACTTCCTAGGACAGGCTAGAAATCTTACACACAATCCCATAGTAAAATATTTGTCCTTCTTGTAGTGAGATATAGTAAGTGTAAGACTCTATAAAATCTTACATTGATAATCAACTCTTTTAGCTCCAAAAATCTCTTTAGAAGGTTCAACACTTAGAATATTTTATCTAGGTGTTCAATACTTAGACTCATTTTAAGCCTTCAAACTTTGGGTATTAAGTCTCAATAGTTAGTCTCATTCCCTACCTCCATTTTATAATTTTTATGTTGTGTTGCAATGGGGAAAGTCCACATTACATTCTGGGTGAGTTTCAGAATTTTTGGAATCTATTTAGGGCACGTTTGGATTTTGAACCAGTAGATAAAGGTTATAAGGGGGCACCACCCAGCTTATAGCCTTGGCCCCCTCCCTCAATAGGTAGGTGCCATCCAGCTGTAAAAGGCTCTGGGAAAGGCACCTCCTTGCTATAGTCTTTGTGCCCAATTTTTCAGCACTCCACCTCGGAGCTTTGAGGGGTAATTTGGTCATTTTTCCACCCCTGTATATATACATCAAAAACACAAAATTTAGTCCTCAAAACAAAAATATACTTCTTTTCATCAATTTCTTTCAAGAACAAGAACAAGGATTTATATTTAAAGACCCAAATCAAAGAGATTTCACCATAGATCGTTAAGAAACTTTCATTTAAGGTATGAGTTGTGTTGATATATGGATTCCTTCCATCCATAAAGCTCAAGAGCTCTTTTTTAAATTATGAACCATGTTATTATGTTGTGGGTTGATTTGTTCATGTAATTGATGTTGTAAAATCCCCAAGTTAGGGTTTTTGTGTGTTTTTATGAAGCTATGATATCATATGAGTTGGAAACAAGTAAATTTGGTTGTTCATGGTAAATAATTTGATGATTACACCTATGCCTAAGTTGTGCATGTAAGGTGTTTGGTAAAATTCCTTGGGGACTAGAAATCATGTATTATTGCTAAATTGTGACCTAAATGACAAATGCATGCTACACCCTTATGAAAACAATGACTTCTATGATATTGTATGCATTGTAAATGTTGATGAGATGTTCATGACACTATATTTGATGGTCTTATAGAATGTTGTTATATGTATTCCCTTCCATGTATAAAATTATGAGAACTATGTGTAGTATAAAATCCCCAACTTATGGCATTATGAATTGTGGGCTTTATTCCATGATCAATAATTATCATTTTATGTCAGTTTCTTTCTATCAAGTCCTAGGGGAACTTGCAACCGAAAATATAGTCATGTCCTAGATCCAGTGTCATGTTTTCATGATCCTCTCAGTCAAGCCATCTTTAGTAGAATTCAGTCAGTCATATGACTCAGGAAAGTTCAGTAATCTCAGTAGTATTCCATCAGTCAATGACACTTTATGAATCCAATCACTTCAATCTAGTTGATCATATTCAATGTGTATTCAGATGAGAGTAGAATTTACCTCCGAGTAAACCCAATAATGGGAACACATACTGTCAGGTGAGGGTGTGATTCCTAGAAGTCCTCCTTGCATTCCAGAACTATGTAGACAACATAGGTTGAGACATCAAAACTGTCAGATGAGGGTTAATACGGTAGATAAGCATTGTTAGATGAGGGCCCCACCATTCTCATTTAGGGACCCTGTTAGATGAGAGTTACCCATAGTATGTCTCTACAAGTGGTGCGGTATTGACACCCTTCAAATCAAAGCACATATTGGAGGCCAGCTTAGCAATTATAGTAAATTTGGGGCATGTCAGTTAGATAACTATCTCCTACAGTTTCAGAGTCAATCTCAGTAAAAGAACTCAAATAGTTCTTCAGATTTTAGGACAATCAGATACCGTTAACTCAGATACAGTACGTAACTCAGCTAGTTCCATCAAGTTTAGGACTGTCAGATACAGTCACCCATGTTATTATATATATCAGTAAACTCATGTTATCAATACTCAGACTCAGTAATCATCTTTTCAAGATCTCATTTACAGTATTACGTGTTCATGCATGCTTTCTGATATTCATGTTAGTCAGCCAGTTAGTATTGTTCATGCATATGAACCCCATGTATTCAGCCTACCTCACATACATACATATACATTCAAAGTACTCATGCATTTGCACTATGGTGTCTTATACCATAGGTTTAGAAGAACGAGCTCCAAAGCATCAATAGCATACTAGTTTCTACAGTTGAAGTTAGCAGTGAGTCCATATTCTTCGAGGACATGAATATTACTTAATGTTATTATTTACTTCAGCTCAATTTTGCTAGACAAAGTTATTTGGAGACATGTTCCTTCAACTCTATATTTAAACAGTACTTAGAGGCTTTTAGATTCAATACAAACTTCAGTTGTTTTCTGTTTTGTTTTGGTATTGATAGACCATACTATCCAGACATTCTTATTTCATTTATGATTCAGTGTGAACCTTATGGACTTACAACCTTTGTTTCCACATTTATTTAGTATATTATGTAGTTTACAGGTAGAGGTATCAGTCATGGGTGAGCTTGTGGTACTTTGGGGTCATGAGCTCTGTGTAGCATTTCCTATACCAGATTTAAGGAGTTATAGTAAGGGTCCAATAATCCCTCTATACATGGTCTCATTTAATGAGGGACCAAATTAATCATTATCCATCTTGGAGCTAGTTATAATTTGATTTTCAATTGTCTTGGCATCTCCTATATTTTATTCTTTAGTAGCCCCTTGATGTATTTCGCTAGACAAATCATTGTCCCTTGAGAAGCTTACTTGAACTTCAAACCTAGGAAGAAACTTGGTTCTCCCATTATGCTTAATTCAAATTCACTCCCTATTATATTTAGAAACTCTTCACACCAAGATTTAGAAGTAACTCCAAAGAAAATATCATCAACATATATCTGAACAATCATTAAGTTGCTACCTCTAGACTTTACAAAATATGTATCATTAATTTTCCCTCTTTTAAATCTATTTTCCTTAAGAAACTTGGAAATTCTCTCATACCAAGGCCTAAGAGCTTGCTTCAATCTATAGAGAGATTTCTCCAATTTGAGGAGTGGATGAGGAAAATCTCCATATTCATACCTGGAGGTTGATTGACATAGACTTCTTCCTTAAAGTTTCCAATTAGAAAAGAACTTTTGACATCCATGTAGAAGAGTTTGAACACTATATAAGTAGAAAAAGTAATAAGAATCTTGATAGCCTCTATCCTTGCTATAAAGGAAAATGTTTCATAATAATCAATTCCATCCTCTTTGTTATAGCCTTGAACAATTAGTCTTGATTTATTTTTGTTGAAATTTCCATGTTTATCCTACTTGTTTTTATACACCCACTCAATCACAATAATTGTTCTATCAATCACATTCGGGACCAGGTGCCAGATTTTACTTATTTCAAATTGCTGAAGTTCCTCCTACATTGCATCTATCTAGCCAGCATCTTTCAGAGCTCTTTTTATATTTTTAGGCATATTTAGGATAGGAATATTAAGAATGCCATGGAATTTCTGCCTTGAACCCTGTTTGGACATTAGATTCAGAAGGTGTAGTCAGATTCTCAAGTGTATAAGAAAATTAGAGCCTCCAGTTTGACCTTCTAAGATTAGTTCCATTGGGACCAGGTCCCTGAGAAGTTTGACTGGATCCTTCTTGTTTTTCTTTAACTGGAGTTGGGTTCAGTGATGGAAATCCTGGATCACCACCACTCTCATCATTCTCATCTACATTATTTACCTCTTGACCATTATCTTCAGTAATATCATCTCTTTGTATAGGAGTGAGTTCTTAAATTTCAGACTCTTCACCATCACCTGGATCCGTTAGCTTTCCTGACTTATCAAAAACCACATGCACACATTCTTTAAAAAAAACTTCTTTTGTTGAAAACTCTGTATGCTTTGGTTTTTGAGGAATAACTCATAAATATTTCTTCATCATTTTTGTAGTCAAACTTTCCTAGATCATTCTTACAATTGTTTAGAATGAAGAATTTGCAACCAAAAGGTCTAAAGTAGTAAAGCTTAGGCTTTTTATTAAACATAAGATCATACGGGGTCTTGTTCAGGAGTGATCTAATCAATCACCTATTTTTCATATAGCATGAAGTATTTCGAACTTTAGCCAAAAAGTTCTTTTAAAGCCCAGTATCAGTCAACATGGTTTGGACAATCCCTATGAGGGTTTTTTCTTTCTTTCAACTACTCCATTTTGCTGAGGGGTCCTTGGAGAAGAGAATTATGACTGATTCTATTCATACCATAGAATACTGCAACTTAAGAGTTCTCAAAATTTGTTATATGATTAGATCTGAATTGAGAAATCTTACAATTCAACTTCATTTGAATTTTCTTGGAAAAGGTAACCAGGACCTTATAGATTCATCCTTTGTTCTCAAGAAAATTTACCTGGTGAAACTTGAGTAGTAATCCACAATCACAAGGACATAAGTGTTTTCTTCTTTACTTTCAACTTTAACAGGTCCACATAGATCAATATGCAACATCCTCAGGGGTTTAGAAGTACTCACCTACTTCATCATCTTAAAGGAAAATCTATTTTGTTTGCCCATAACACAGGTATTACAAACCTTGTTGTCTGAAAATTTTAGCTTTCACAAGCCACAGACTAGGTCACTTAAAATAACATGTTTAGCAAAGAGAAACTTATGTGTCCCAGCCTTCTATACCATAAATTAGCATCTTCACTTTGAACACTGAAGAAATTAAATTGCCCATCAGCAACAAACTCTAAATTAGCCACGTACATATTTTTTATTCTCTTGGCTTTGAAAATTACATTCCTAAATTTCAAGATTGACATAGTACATCCATCAGATAAAAATTTAACCTCATTGCCTTTATCACGGATTTTAGAAATACGTAGAAGACTGTACTTAAGGCCATTCGCATAGTACACATCTTATATTACTTGAGCAAATGATTTTCCAATCTTTCCTACACCATAAATATAGCCTTTTTACAATTTTTAAAAGAGACACCTTTACTTTGAAGTATCTTGAGATAAAGAAAGCAGTTAGTCCTCCGTATTAGTTACTTTGAATATCCACTACCCATGAACCAGTTCTTACTACATTCCCTTATTTCTACTAGCAAACATAGTCAATTGTTAGATTTGGAAACCTACTGAAGTTTGAGATCCCAATAGAATAACAAGGGTGTGATCAAATCTTTGTTGGCCCATCTATGTAGAGAATTCTTCTTAACATTTTCCAAGTACATGAAACCCTTAGGATAATAATTCTCCTATTGGATGTAATTAGCACTAATCATCTAGCTTTAAGCCAATACTAATAGTTTTCCTTCATGTGTCAATCTTTTCCATAATAAGTACATCAAGGTTTGTGGACCCTATTTCTAATGCCATGAACAACTTTCCCATGAGAGCCAAGTGATTGGGTATTGTATGATTTCCAAGCCTATTACTATAATTGACACTTTGAATAATTAGATTAGAAAGGATTTGTGCTGATGTAGTTCATTTTAGTGATTCGTTAAGTTCTTCCTATAGAAGGATAAGGTCCCGTTTTAACTCTCCATTCTTATAGAGGGCAGCCATAAGGTGCTTTTGTGAGTCCCTAATTATATCTTCAAGCTCAATATAAATATTTGAAGCTGTGTTCTTCCCTTTATCATCAAAATCATTTACTCTTTCTCATTGAATCAATAAACTCAGAATATCCGAATTCAACTTAGCAAACTTTTTTTTTGTTTTTGATATGTGGAGAGTTAAAGCATTTAATTAAAGATCATGATTATATACTTTTTCTTCTAGAATATTTTTCTAAGTAGTCAGTTCACACAAAGAATTCAATCAACATATTTGATAGCTTCTTTATCTTTTTTGCAGAATAGTTATCTAAATTTTCTTTAATGTCGAAGAGCGTTACCTTATTTTATTCCTTATCTTCAGTGTTTTCCATGAGATCAAACAAGGAATCATAGGTAACTTTACGCACATGCATTGCCAGTATGGACACATCTTCATCCTTCTCAACTTCATTAGATTCGCTGGAGGAATCTCCCTATACTTCTAGGGCCTGCCTTACTACATAACAACTACAACCTTTCTTCTTGATTTTATAGGGACCTGGTCCCTGTTATTTCCTTTATCACCTCTAATCATGAGATATTCCGGATAATCCATTTTTTCATTGGAAAGTCCTTAATGAAATGCACAAAACGTCCACATTTGTTTTCAACTTCAACATTGCCAACCTTTTTGCTACTATCTCCTCTTCTTTGAAACTAAACACTTTTCATCATAGCTCTAACGATTCTTTTTTCCAAATACGAAACATCAGTGTCTTCTTCACCTGAATTAGATTTTGAAGCCTTCAGTATCAAAGATTATTCCCTTTTTTCTTTTTTCTTCTCTTATCCTTAGTGCTTCATAAGCTCATGAGTCTTTAGATTACCAATGAGTTCATCCATAGTGAGTCTTCAGGTTTCTTATAACAACATCAACATTTCTTTCCAACTAATTAGGAAGAACACCTAGAACTTTTCTCACTTTTCTCACTTTCTTATACAAAGAAATCACTTCTCCTAACCAGTATAACTCATTTGTGATAGAAGTAAATCTTTTTTGAATTTCTTGAATTGTCTCTCCTTCTTTTATGGTGAAGGTTTCATACTGAGTAGTCAATCTGTAAACTTTAGAATCCTTCACATCAATTGTTACAAAACGAGTTATCTTCAGGCAATCCCAGTTTTCTTTAGCATTTTCACAGGCAAAAATACTATTATACTCATCAGGTCTTATATTCTCCTCAACTTTCTTTCTTTCTTCATCATCATGCTCTCTCCTATTTTTGACAACCATCCTTGTTATGCCACCTTTTGTGACCTCTGTAATAGTATCATTAGGACTGTAAGGTATTATATCTATCATATTATTATTCTTATCAATAATAAAGTCAAATATCCCAGTTTTCCACCACCCATAGTCCTGCCCATTAAATTGGGGTGGTCTGGTAGTATATTTCCCCTCTTTTAGATTAGGTGGAGTATCCATAATCAATAAATCACTCCAGGTATGAAACTTTTAGAGTGTCCTTGCTCTGATACCAATTGTTGAAATGTGGGAAGTTGCACTAGATTATTAGGGACTAGGTCCTTTAGAGTCAGACATAGACAATCAAATAGTAAAGTAGTAAGAAAATAAAACTTCACAAGAAATTAAATAACACAATTATTTAAAGTGGAAACCTCCTTTTTCAAGGTAGGAAAAACCATGGATTGCCCTTACAAGCACTGAACAATTCACTATAATCAATCTCTTGATTACAGACTCAATGGTAACTTAACTCTAAGCTCCATCTATTTGTAATAACTGTATACAAACCTACCTTGACAACTCTGCCAAGAAATTATCTCAATATTGATTAGCTCTAACTAATATCAAACTCAGGTAACTCTACATAAGCACTCTAAAGAACACAAGAAAATAGCATTACTCTTATAACACAAGTAATTCAATTACAAATTCAAGCATGACTCAAGAACACTCACTATTTTAGCATACACAGAAACTATGAACTTGAGTAATGTTCTAAGTTGAGTTTTCATATATTTTTCACTTGAACAATCTGATTACAAAAACTACTCAATTGAGAAGTATTCTTTTCTATTTATAGTGGAATAATGGTTACGGTAGAAATATAATTGAGCCAAGTGTCCTGATTGGTACACATGTCACCTGCATAGTTTGTTACATTAGATGAAAAAACTATGTAGGCCATGTGATGACTATACATTTCCATGAAGACCTAGGGATCTGGTCTCATGTTGTCAGCTGATCACCATCAAAACAAGATATAGTAGATGTACCCTCCAAGACCTCAATAGTAACCATAACCTAGCCTCTATTGTGATATAAGTTCTTTTTATTCCATTGACATTGAACTATTTTACCTCAATAGTTTGTCCTTCAGGTGCAAAGACCTCCACCGGCCACTATAAGTTTGAAGGCTAAATTTTTTCCTAAAAGGAAACATTGGAGATGTTTGGGATATCCAAAGTGTCATTGATAGTGTCTGCATCCATCGAAACCCTCTTGCCTTATAAACAATTTATGAGGAGAGGTACTAAATAGATCACGATAAAGAGGTTGGCAAATAATTCTTGAACAACCTCTATGTTGTACTGAGGGATAGAATCAATCAACATCTCCCACTCAAATTCATTCAAACAAGCATAAAACCCTATTAATTCCTTCTCAACATTTTTCATCTTCATCCTTTATTACCAAATAAAACCTCTATTGGGAAGCCCTCCTTCATAATAGTCTCGGCATTAAGTGTTGAGGAATATGTGGTAGAAAGGTTTTCGTGTCATTATGATCCAATAAATACCACAGAAACAAGTTATAACCAAAATGAAAAATTAAGGGAGGCAAATATAATTCAAAGATATCGAAAAATGCAGGACTGGGGACATATTTCCTAGTACCATTGCAGTGGATAAATAATCAATGCAATGATATCAAAGAAATAATACATACCACTATGGAAATGCCAGTGTAGTGGTAAGGTTACCATTATAGTATTTTGTCATCTTCAACTTGCAATCCTCCCCTCCTATGGTATAATTTCAACTTTTCTACATAAACTTTTTAAAATTAAGCACAAATCAGTCTTGGGAAGTGTTAATTAATCTTTTTAACTAACATATGTGTGTGAAACTGACAGAATTAAACCCAATAAAAATATGTCATTGGAGTTGATGACCCTTTATCTTTCACCACTTCCATGATGAAAATCGATCATTAAATACGTTAATCTTACATGTAAAATGCTATAGGAGCGTTGAATTGTACGAGAACATAGAATTACAACTACTGTATTTAAAATTACCTAAAAAATCAAGTTCATAAAATTCCACCAAAAACCATTTGAAATATCCCTAAAAAAAGGGGAAAATACGTAAAGTAAGTAAGAGAGGCAAATAATTTACCTTAAATTCATTGAGAAGATTTTTGTAGAGAAATAAAATGATTTGAGATAGGGGAAAGTGAAATTTCCCCTCTCTAAAACTATGATGAACCGCTATTTTAGTTGGTTACCGCTTCATAAGTTTTTTTCCACTCAATGGTAAAATTTATTTTAAATCAATTTGGTCATGAATGTATGTGCATATAATGTCATACAATGTTAGGTAATCATAATTGAAAGTTATCCTGTTAATTAATTATATGTACCATCTCGTGGGGAGAATATGAGGATAATCATCGAACCTAATTTTGATAATGTTTTAATAGTCTCGCACTAATAGAGCATAAAAGTATAATTAGATAGCATATGTTAAGTAATCCTCCTTCTAGTTTATCTTACTTAAAATTGGTTGAGAATTTATTCAATTGTCCAAACCTCATACTTAGGGCCAATTGGTGACAAACTTTAGATAAATTAGGATCTAATATACCGATCCAAACCATTGTTACACATGAAAACACCCCAAAAGTAATTTATAATAAAATTTTGGTCAAAATATATCAAAAAAAATTTAAATCATGGAGAAAATCATAACCTAGGAAAATTGGTCCACGAGTCATAATAAAGGACTGGGCTGGACTATGCATAATTATTGCAGTGATCGGATAACCACTGTAATGGTAAAAATCATTTTTCTAGCCAAGAGATTTTAAAAAATCCTCTTTTCTTTTATTTCTGTAATTCGTCCCTTCCTGCAAAAACACTCTGAAGATTCTATCTTTCCAACCATGAGATTTCAAATGCTAAGGTTCTTGAGAATGTTTTTAAGACACACTAAGAGGGAACATAACTTAGCAATATGTCTAGCACACACAGGACAATCACTCCTTCTCAATAGCATTATGTTTCATCTAAGAGGTAAGCTAAGGTTTATTTTTTATTATCTGGAGCTGTGCAATATGAAATCATCATTAACAGTAATTTTGGAAATATCATGGATTGTGTTGTTGAGCAAAAAATTGAACGAATGGACATGTTTAAAATAAAGATAGGCTTGAATATGTTACATTATTGTGTCTAAAGATAATATTTGATTTGGGATAAGTGACAAATAATATTATAGGTAAAATATGTATAATTTATTATTTTGTAGGGTTTGGGTTTCGAGAAGGTTCAATGAGATAGTGCGAAATGATTACAAGAAGGAATTAAGATGGCTTGACTAGTACATAAATGCTTAGATGTTTGAATTACATTAGGGAAATTTGAATAATTCTATTGTCTTGTTGATCATGATTGATGCCTTTTGGAGATTAGAAGTTGAGATATTAAGTAAAAAAAAGTATTGTTATTCACTAGTTTGTAGTATTGACATTATTTTTATTTCATCGTGATCAAGTTTTTCTAGAGTTCATAAGATAACATGAAAATCTTAAGGTTGAAGGACAGTGAAAGGGAAAATAAATAATAATATAAACTTGGGTAATGACAATCCATAAGGGTTGTTGGTAAGTTGTGATTGGGATATGTATATACTTAAAGATTAAGGTTAATGATAAAGGGAGTCAAATAATTTTTGTATTACTTAAACTTTCTTGGCTCCGTGTTTGGTTTAGGGATGTGACATCTAGGTTCACCTTCTAGTATACCTTGTGACTCTCTTGTTGTATTGTATTTCATTTACATTATGTGGGCATGTTGAAATAATAGGTGCCGGGTGCCATGCAACTTCTTATATGCTTGTTGTTAGAACTGAAACTTTATTTGATGTTACGATGTTTTCTACTTATTATTGACATTAATAATTTCTAACACTGGCTGCCTAATGATGCTTATCAGTAGATGTGGTTGTACTGATGCTACACTTACAATGGATTCATTAGGTGGTACAACCATGGTGAAGGTTAGGTAGAGTTTCTATAATTGCGATACTAATAACTTACCTACAACTCTTGTCATTTTTATCCTACATAGATATTGCATCATAGTGTTCCTACTCTTGGTATAGTGATTTTGTATCGGTTTTACGTAGGTTTATGGGAGTCACTTATAGTAATTTTTTGTATTTACTTTCTATATTGATGTATTAAAGCATGTTCTAGGAAAAAATAAAATGAGTATTCTTATTTCAACTTGATTTGATTTTAGGATAGTGGACAACAGATTAACTAAGTGTATATCATAGTAAATTCCACATTTGGTTGAATTGTAGGAAATCCAGAATTCTCTTATCTGAGGTAGGTGTAGGTAGTTGCCCAACATGACTCAATGGGATGGCTCATGACAAGATGATTTCTAAACTCTCTAAATGGATATAACTAAAGTACCAGTAGTTTTGTTTAGAGATTAGATGAATAGTACTAGTGTCTTCCTCTCCTTTCTTTTAGATAAACTCTCCTAATTCAATGTTGGTTCCTATTGCATGTGATCTCTTATGCGCATTATGGTGTATGTAAGTATAGTTGAATTATAATACCAGTCTAATATCAATAGAAAGTTACTATTCCATCTTTATTACTCTTTGGTCTCATGTCATTCAGTCACTCCAATGTCATGGCATGAAGACATTAATTCTGCCTAGTCCATATTTACATTAGAAATTCAATTATCGTGTTAGTATCCATGTCTAAAAACTAACATGTTATTCAGTTACAACCATGTCATGGCATGGATCTATGAAGTCTTCCTAGTCCATGTTTACATTAGAAATTCAATTATCATGTCAGTATCTATGACTAAATACTAAGTGACAGGGATTTCCTATCCTCTCAACTTAGTTAGTCTTTACTTGAGGATAAATATTTCCAATGGAAAGACATTATAACACTTCAAAAATCTATGCTATGATTATAACATGCTTCAAGTACATGTATAACCAAACATCATATTTTTTGTAATGAAAAGTGATTTAAACATGTATTATGTCCATATGTAACCCCTATCCATAGCAATGTTAAAACCCACCTTACCAGTTGATTCCCTATAATGAATCTCACTATAGTAAACTTAAAATAAACGTAACTCCTAGATTCTGATGTATTTTTGAAATACTAACCCATCCAATGAAAGGTCGTTGAGTTTTATTTATAAAAAATCTAAGTTATTGTTAATCCAGTTTTAGATCTAACAATTATGTCCATTTTAGTAAAGAACTATCCAATAGTGAGATCCCAGGAACCATGGTCTATCATGGTTAGTTTGTAAAAATTTACCATGCTTTTATATGCATGAAAAATCCCTGAACACCTGCATGTGAACAAACATAACACCCAACCATGCAAACATCCCATAATCTTTGTTAGAACCCATGATCGTAGGTACGATCTTTGTTTCTAACGTTGAATCGACTTGGGCATCATACTACAAAGTAGGTACGATCATAGATGGGTCCCACAAGTCATATCATGTCTCATATGATGGATTAAAAATAATCCTTGAATACATCTAATAACCAATGAGCACCAACAATGATCGTAGGTGGGTCCCACAATCATGGAATTTTTTATACATCATGTTTTGCAACTTTTTCAATTATTGTTTATACGGGGCTTTCCAATATTTCCTAAATAATTAAACCCTTAAACTACATGTTTATGCTATCACAAGGCTAATTATTAATACTAAATTGCCCTAATTCTCTTATTACCTCGAAATTCATGCGACACTAAGAAAATTTAGAGCAAACAAGCAACTTTTGTTCATCAAGCAAGAAATTAGGGTTCTTCATCTCCAAGCTTCAAATTCAAAAAATTTTTGAAAGTTTTTTTCTTTCGGGTATGTTCATTTCATTAGTGGATTATCTTTCACCCATTGAGACCAAAATTACACTAATTTCCTTATTAAATTAATAATTTCAAAATTAGGATTTTCTTACGATCATGATTCTTCTTGTATCTTAGTATGCAATACCTAGTTGACTACAAATACATGTTTCTCCATGATATTTAGTAGATCTACTTATATAATTCATGAACCTTATTTTTTACGATCCTCTCATGCTTTTGGACTGGTGTCGTATATATTCGTATTTTATTGAAATTATAGAATTATCATGAGTGGTATCATTTATGAAAAATGGTGAGTTATGAACACCAAATGACTTAGGATCCCATATATTGGTAATTAAATACTTAGTCCTTCAGTTCTATATGTGTAAGTTTTTCTTAGACATAGTGTCTCTATCTCAATCTCAGATATCAAAATTACCGAACATCAGTATGATTAGTTTTTCAAACCATTAGAGTGATATTTGATAAAGTTCATTCTAAACAATATTTTCAGATAATATATATACCATTAGACTATTAGAATTTTCTTGTGTCAGGATTTAGGATTTACATTTTGCCTTATAGATTTCTTTTAAAATCTTAGTCATCATATATTTCTTTTATGCATCTTACTTCATCCATGTCTTGTCACCCATAAAATTACAAGTATTATGATTTATAATAACATGATTCATATATATTTAGTCATATGATAACTACGACCTTGGGTTTATAAGAATAAGGTACATGGCATTTATGACATCCAGATATGCCATTAACTCTTTTGAATAATTTTTCCAAAAATAAATTCTGATTAGTATGGTAATCGGAGGGCCATCAAAGATCATGGTTTGATTTTCTTAATAAAGAAGTTCAGTAGTTTTTAACGATTATTGACAAAATATTTCAAGAGATGTAAGTTGTATTCAGTAGGGAGTAATACTTAGCTCTAAGTTGGATTAGTGTTTAGCAAAACCCAAGTCCAAGAACTAAATTCCACGATAGGTTCATTATTATGTTTTCCAGTGTGGGATCATCAGTGTATTCACATCAAATTATGGTTCTCCATCCTTGGCAAGGTATTGAATTCCTGAACAATAAGAACTACAAGTTGGATTCCATGTTTGCTCAAATACGACATACCGGTTAATAATACCTCCCATGTTTAAAATTCAGATCTTGCGTTGACCTTGTATTCAGTATAATATTGATCAGTTATACATTTATTATGTTGGTCATTGCATCAGTTTAAATTCCTCGGTGTTATATTCAGCTTAGTTTTGTATGATTAGCATGTCCACATCTATATAGCATAGTACATATCTTACATACTCAATACATTCAAAGTATTGTCTGCTTACTATCTTCTACTCTATATTGTTTTATAATATAGGTTTAGATACTCAACATCCAGCTCATAATCAACAGATACTGTATAACCTCTGCATCAGATTTTAGTGTGTCCTGATATTTTGACGACAAGACTTATGTTTATTTGTATTTATTTTATTCATTTAGTTTTTAATAGTTAGAGTTAGCTGGATGCTTGTACGAATAATTCGTCTTAGTAGACGCTTTCAGACACACTTACTAATAAGTTTAACTTTTTGATTTATTTGATGAATTCTATTTTAACATAGTATTGAAATTTGTTTTATACATTATTATGTTATTCAGATTTCAACTTTGGCACAGTGAATCTTATTCCACTTAGTATTATTGGTGTCATGCCATATCATATTTTAGCTTGGGGTCATGTGTGAAACTATGCATCATGTTATAACTACGGGGTAGTCTTGTATCTTGAAAAATATCCTAACTACACTTGTGGATCCTACTCTTTGAAAGAGAATACCACCATATATTGGTTTTGGAATTGTTCGTTGGTTCACTAGGTCCTAAAATATTAAAATGACATACTGATCTAGGGCATAGTCCTCATTCTAGTCTATAAAGCTTGAGAGTATCTGCTAATCGACAATCCTGAGCCAAACTCTCCATAAATCCCAATAGCATAACCAAAGTATCTTGGATTCATAAAAAAACTTGGTGGATCTTAAACAAGACTAGTTCTCTATCTCGAACTGATCACTACAGCCTCATACTAAATCTCAGTGGACTCATCCCTAGAAATAGCCTGAGGGGCTACCTGAGCCTTGTCTCTATCGTAGCCTTGGCACCTACTACCTCCCCTTCATGTACTCATGTCTTAGAACGGGTAGTAGTTGTGTCTACTAGAATAGGCTTTTGATTGCCGTCCCTAGACGCAAAAATTATCACCATTTTTCAAAGAATAAACAAAGAAGAAAAATAAGTGATTAAATAAATACCGCTTGATTAGAAAGATGAAAATTATTTTTCCTAAAGTCTTATAGCCTCTCAAAGACAGATAAAAGATATCTCCTTACCAGTCCACAAGATTCTACTGGACATGGATTGTACTTCTATAACCAATGAATCTGGGGCTGATTCTACTGGACATGGATTGTACTTCTATAACCAATGAATCTGGGGCTCCAATACAAACATTTCATGACCAAAACTTGAGTTATGATGACACCTATCCCATCCCACCATGATATGTAATCTAAATTAATAGACAAGCTATAAAAAAATAGAGTTTCTATATGGAATACACTAATATTAAACATCTTTCAAAATCTTATAATCAAATCTAATAATGTAAGAAAGACTACAATCATCCCTATAACCCAAAAGTCACTAATTGGGCCTCTAGAAAAGTAAATATAACCCAAATATCTAAAATATCTCTATTACAAGTCAAATGAGGAAGATAGAAGATATCTAAATAAGCCATGAATCATCTTGAAATTCTAGAAATCTTCACATCGAAGGAGTCTAAATAAATGCCCTAGAATAATTGGCTCAATAAATGTATCTAAGCTTCTAAAGATAAAGCGTGAGTATAGACCATATTTTCTCAACAGCATCATCATCTAGACCTAAAAAAAGTGATGAAGAGAACCATTAAAATTAATAATATCAAACACAACCATATAAACTAGCACTTGAAAAATTCATAACTAGTGTAATATCTGAAAATGGTGTGAAAGCCAGTCCAATTAATAATGCAATTCAAGTACAAATATCTCCGTTATAATGTTTAACAAGTCACATAAAGAAAAGAATGTCATTTTAAATGTCAAATACTCACTCACAAAACTAAGTCAACAATCAATAGATGCAAAGAGTATAATACATACCATGTGGATAATAATTTATGTATATTCTATCAGTATACATTACTTGATTGATACAGACTGTTGGGACCCATGGGTGACACACAAGGTCCATATACAGATCCAACTCTACACCTAGAGTCCTCAGATAATAATAATCATAAAAAAAATACTTCATATAGATCCTCCCTTAAGGCCCTTGGATAGTACCTAAAATCATCGCGACTCAAATAAATTATAACTCCAAATCCTTCCCCTACGGTTGTTAAAGAATAACTAGTAATTTTATTATAATACTCTTTTGGGGAGGGAAATCCAAATAGTAAAATATCCATATCAGTCTAGTATGAGAGTTATCAAACATAGAATTTTTCCCTTTAAAAATTTATTATAGTAATAATCCATACCACATCATGACAATAAACGAATTAAGGCACCAAAAATTGGAATGCTAGTTAATAATTTCACATAAGTCAAGATTTCACAATATTACCCGAACAGTTAATCAATTGCTTTGCACTTTCACACTTCAATGGTAAATCTTCGTTATCTCATATATATGGGACTGTTATATTCTCATTCCTCTTCATAAATATACTTACACATAAGCACTTTGACACAAAGTCAAAGAAAGCCTCAACTTTCCTTAAGAGAAGACGTGCGATGTCCAACCAAATCCTTTTCCTTATGAATTACCTCCTATGTAGCCCAATCTTGTCAGACATGCAAATCTGTTCCCTTATGAAATGACTCTTACATAGCACAATCTAGTCAAATATAGATTCTACCTAAGAATATAAAATCAAAGACACCTATATTGCTAGACTACTAATCTTATTCCAAAAAATTCAATCCTGAGCTCATAAGAGAAAAAGTGAAATTTTGTTGAAAATTTAATTTACTCATAATTTAAGGAGTTCAAATCTAAAGTTTCATCTACAATATATTTGAAATAGACTTTGAAATCATCAATTTATCAATCATTAACTATATCAAAAAACCCAAAGTTTTAAAGTTGAGAAACAAATATTTGATACTGAAATCATAAAATAATCATTATAAAAGATAAAATATTGATCTAGAAACTTAGTCAACGATGTAATCATGAAAATCCCCTTTAAAGTATCTCAAAATCATGTTACATAGCTTCAAAAATAATGTTTTGGGGTCTTTGATTGAAAAAGAACTTTAAATCTATCCAGGTATGATCTCTTCTTCATGATCGCCAAGGGTTCATCACTTTGCACCTATACCTACCTGATGACAATCATGAATGAGTCAAGATATTCCTTGACCTGGACACAACTACTATCTAATGCGTTGTTATCGTGGTTGACCCCCATGTGATTGCGATGAAGCAACCATTCAATCTTCTTGAACATAAAATGAAGATTGTGAAACCAAAGAGGAAGGTTGTTAAACCAATTGACAACAATAACAACAAAAAATATACCCATCTAAAAATTTTTTAAACGAATCCTCAGACTCAATTAAATTAGTGAATTCAGTAGCAGAGGTTGTTATTAATGGATGTTGATCGAATTCAACTCTAGGCCATAAATTCTCACTTTTCAATCAACTACTCAAAGTCTATTTGAAAGCCTTAGAAGCAAAACCAATAGCACTACTAACTCATAAATGACAATTTTGAGCTAACAAAATAGGCGAAGTTCCCAAACAATATATAAATCTTCAAATATTGGCCAAAGTCAATTTTATCAATTTCAAAATCTCAGAAAATAAAAAGTTTACATAAAACACAGTCAACCTCCTCGAAAATAGTGTCACCCACTTCCACAGAACACAAATACTAGACTACAATTATGAAAATTGAATAAAATAATCAAAACACATAAAAATTTTAAATTTAGTATAAAGATTATTACATTTAGTCATGTTACAATGTGAATTACCTGATAAGGAGATAATTTTTTTATGATACTTTTATATTCTAATGGTTGTTAATGATGCATATGTATTGGTTGAAACAATTTAATAAAGCTAGAACATGAGAGCTCTGTGTTTTATATAAAAGTACTCACTAGGATTCCATAAGTATAGAAGGCATTTTTCCTTATAATTAAAAATATTTCCTTGGTAAATACAGTTTAAGCAGCTAAACATTAAAAAATAATTTTATCAATAAAATAATTTCCTCCATACGAAATCCTTAAAGAAAAATAAAAAAGATAGATGTATACTTTTGTTTTGACTCAAGACAAACAAAAATTAAATAGGTCAAATAAAATAAATTGTATGGTTAATTCTTGACATGTCAACTATTTGGTAAATGTACTATACAAGCACCAATCAAAAGAGTAAAGTGTTCCTCTATAAATTTATCCTTTTATATAACAAATTATTTTTTCATGTATCTCATCATTGTTATATCTGACAATTTCAATAATGTTAGAACATAAAAGTTCTATGTTTTATATAAAAGCAGATACTCCTCGGATGCCATCAGTAACAGAAGTCATTTTTCCTTATAATTAAAAATATTTCCTTGGTAAATACATTTTAAGCAGCTAAATATTGAAAACAATTTTATTAATTAAATATTTTCCTCCATACTAAACCCTAAAATAAAAATAAAAAGGACAAACGTATACTTTTGTTTTGACTCAAGACAAACAAAAATTAAATAGGTCAAATAAAAATTAATTGTATGATCAATGCTTGACATGACCACTATCTAGTACATGTAGAATACAAGAACTAATAAAAAGAGTTAAGTGTTCCTTTATAAATTTGTCCTTTAATTTTACAAACCGTTTTTCATGTATCTCCCCCTTGTTATATCAAAAGCGAAATATTTTGAAACTATTGAAAAAACCACAATCCAAAGACAACTCCTAGTTATGTTATTCTAGAAAAAAAATATGTGTTGTTTGTTGATGATGACAAAGAGGTTGTTATCAGAATGGTTGATTTACTAAAGTCTTATAACAATAAATATGGCATCTCTATAAACACTAGATGACCCACGCTTGTTCTTTGTGTGGGCATTCCCGTAACATCTTTTTGTAAATGAGCAAATCAAAGAAGTCATACCATCTAATTGAGTCAATATTAATATAATATAACTCATATTATTTTATACATATGAAACAAGGATGCATAATTACATTCTTACATTTGCTTATGAGATATATTAAAAAGGAAAGGGATAGATTGTTGGTGATTACTTTGATAAGCTAATTCCCCAATAATTAAAGCTTAGCATATGTTACAAAGGAAATTTCACTTGTGCTATAACAAAAATCCAATATTAGGATTTTCTTTTCTTCTATTTCACTCTACAACTTTCAAATCAAACTACATAAATTAATATGTTAGTTTTAATTGGAGATTCAATCTTTATATCAAGAAAAAAGATGCATAAGTGATAATCACATTCTCTAACCAAGGAAAATACTTCCAACTTAGAAACTTAATTGGTACAAATTTGACATCCTTGAAAGAGATGCACCACTTCAAAAATTATATTACAGATCCATGATAATATTTAGAGGCAAGAAGTTGAGAATCGAAGAACCTTGTCATTTTAGTTCTCTACATTTGTTAACCCTTTAAATCCACTAAAAGGGTTTAAAAAGAAATAATATGTGCAAAGATCATTCAATGTATAGGACACTAACCATATCATAGTTGGTCTTTGATAGTTGATATCTGAATATGGCACTTTATTTCTCACACAAAATAACAACGACAACAAAAAACCCAGTGTATTCTCATAAAGTGGGGTCTGGAGAAGGTAAGATGTACGTAGTCCATACCGTTACCTTCAAAGAAGTAAAAAGGCTATTTTCAATAGACCCCCAACTCAAGATAAAGAATAGTAAATAAGGAGATGGATGACATAACAAAAATAAGGAATAAGAAAGTATAAAATAGAAATCAGAGGAAATACGAAATATGAGAAATAATGGCAACACAAAATAAGAAATTAGGAACTAAGAAATAATAAATAGGACACCCACCTAGTAGTAACATGCGCTCACATACCAAAGAAACCTATGTACACAACCCTAGGATTAGAAACCCGGCTACACAAAATCTCTGTTGATTGCTTGCTACAACCCACACACTCACACTAGCCTTCTACCCTTATCCTTGCCCTCCACACCTTCCTATCTAGGGTCATGTCCTAATTACGCTGAAGCTACTCCATGTCATGTAAACTCACCTCCCTATAGTGTTTCTTTGGCCTACCTTTACCCTACCTGAATCTATCCAAAGCTAACCTTTAACACCTACGAACTGGGGCATTCCCACCCCTCCTCATCACATGCCCAAACCATCTCAGTCTTCCTTCCTGCATCTTGTCATCTACCGAATCCACTACCACCTTCTCCTAGATAATCTCATTCCTAAATCTATCCCCTCCAGTAAGCCCACACATCCAATGCAACATTCATATTTCCGCCACCTTCAATTTTTGGATGTGGGAGTGTTTGAGTGGCCAATAATCTTGTCCATACAACATGGCCAGACGGACTGCCACTCTATAGAATTTTCCTTTAAGCTTAAAGGGCACCTTTTTATCACACAAGACTCCCCAGGCTAGCCTTTACTTCATCCAACCTGCTCCAATATGTTTAGATACATCCTCTTTAATCTCACTATTCCCGTGAATCATAGAGCCAAGATACTTAAATCAATCCCTCTTATAAACCTCCTGGGAGTCCAACCTTACCACCACTTTGTCCTCTTGCATCAAGTCAATAAACTTGGATTCTAAACACTCCACCTTTGACTTACTTAACCTGAACCCTTAGACTCAAGGGTTTGCCTCCAAACCTCTAATGTGTCATTCACCCCACCCCCTTCCCCCTCCCTGTATCTCATCAATCAGTATTAAATCATCCATAAATAAAATACATCAAGGCACCTCACCTTGGACACTCCATGTTAACATATCCATCACTAATACAAATATGAATAGACTAAAATTTGATCCCTGATGCAACCCTATCTCGATCAGAAAATTCTCTAAGTCTCCTTCCACCATCCTCACCCAGGTCGTTACTCCATCGTACATGTCCTTAATAACTCTGATAAACTCCACTGGGACATCTCTCACCTCCACGCATCTCCAAAGAACCTCCCATGGGACTTTTTCATATGCTTTTTCTAAGTTGATTAACATCATGTGTAAATCCTTCTTCCATTCTCTATACTGCTCCACCAATCTTCTCACCAGGTGAATTGCCTCTGTCGTCGAGCGACAAGTCATAAAACCAAATTGATTCTCAAAAATGGACATGACCCTCCTCAATCTCCACTCAACCACTCTCTCCCAAATCTTCATAGTGTGATACAACAGCTTAATACCCCTATAGTTGTTGCAACTCTAAATATCACCCTTTTTTTATATAACAGAATCAACGTACTATATCTCCAAGCCTCAGGAATTTTTGTAGTCTTGAAAATTCCATTAAAAAAATCAGCCAACCACCTTAAACCCGCCCTACTAGTATACTTCCAAAGATCCACTGAAATCTCATCAGGCCTCATTGCCCTACCCCTCTGCATCCTATGAATAACCTCTCTGACCTACTCAACCTTAAAATACCTACAGTTGCTAAAATCATGGCTACTCTTCAAGTTCTCCAGCTTCTTTAACTCACTGCCTCTGTCCCCTTTCTCGTTCAATAGTTTTTGAAAGTACTCTTGCCATCTCTTCTCAATGTCGACATCCTCCACTAAAACATTATCATCCACCCCATAATGCAGTTTACTTGATCGAGATCACGACCTTTCCACTCCATAGACTTAGCAAGCCTATACAACCACTTTTCCCTGCCTTTCTCCTATAACCCGCCTACAAGCCCTCGAATGCTGCTAACTTAGCAGCCATAACTGCTAACTTAGCCTCATTCCTTGCTAGTTTCTAAACCTCCCTATTCACCCACATTCTCTCTTCATCTTTACTCTCAATTAACTTAACATACACCCCGTTCTTAATCTCTACTTTCTTATTCACTTCTTTATTCCACCACCAGTCCCTCTAATGACATCCTACCTAACCCCTTGAAACACCCAACACTTCTCTAGCAGTCTCCATGATGCAGTTGGTAGCCCTATCACACATAACATCCACACCCCTTACACTCCCATGCCCCTATTCCAGCCACCTTTTCCCCTATCTCCAGTGTACTAACTGGTGTTAAGCCACCCCATTTTATTATAGGTCGACCCTCCATGACCCTTCTCTTCTTGCTCTTCATGATAAATAAGTCCATCACTAGAAGCCTATGCTGGGTCAAAAGCTGCTCACTCAGAATGACTTTAAAGTCCTTACAAAAAACCCTATCCCTCTTCATAAGCAACAGAAAGTCAATCTTAGTTTTGGCTATCCTGCTTCAGAAGGTAATTAGGTTATCCTCCTTCTTTTGAAAGATTGAATTCACTACCACCAACCCAAAGGACATCACAAAATCCAACAGAGCAGCTCCCTCACCATTTCTATCACCAAAACAAAAACCGCCATGCACATCATCATAGCTTCCTGTTAAGACCCCAATGTTCCCATTCAAGTCCCTTACTATGACAATTTTCTTTGACCTAGGCATGCTTCTTACCACCTCGCCCAAATCCTCCCAAAATATCAATTTCACCTCTAATTCCAAGCCTATCTGCGGCGCATAAAAACTGCACACATGCAACGTAAAACCCCCAATGACCAACTTAATCTTCATTAGCTTATCACTGACCCTCTTAACCTCGACCACCTATCCTCTAAGCCTGTCATCCTTTAAGATGCGCACTCCATTCCGACACCTCTCACTCCTTGGGTACCATAGCTTATACCCATCCACATCCCTAGCCTTAGATTCTACCCACGTAATCTCCAGGTACACGCAATATTAATCCTCCTCTTCTTAAGAATATTTACCAACTCAACGGACTTACCCTATAGGATCCCAATGTTCCATGACCCAACCCTCAACCTATCTTCTTTTACCTCTTTCCTGCCTCTACCACTCCTCACCAAACTAGCCCTAATACCTAACCTAGACCCTACACCCACCTTTGCCCTTCCTTCTTCACTCTTTCTAATAATAGTCCTTAGCCCCAACCTACTCGGACATAACCCTATTCCACCATCAACTCCCACATCTACTATTCACAAGCCAAAATAAAGCCGCAAACCAATAAGCAAATAAACAAAGTACTAATATAAAATAGTAAGGAAATAGAGGCACACATAAAATACACTAACAGGCGTAGTAACTAGAACAACCCAAATTCAACCAGATAGTCTTTTAAAAACTCCATCCATCTACGCTGCCTCAAATTCAACTCGTTCTATTTGAAGATATACTGAAGCCTGCGATGATCAGTGTATACCTCATAATGAATTCCATACAAATAGTGTCGCCACAACTTTAATACAAACATAACTTCTAGTAACTCCAAATCATAAGTAGGATAATTCCTCTCACATGGCTTCAACTACCTCGAAGCATACTCTATCACCTTACCATCCAAGCTAATACCAGAAGTATCGCAAAACATAGTAAAACATTCACTTTTAATAGGTAGGGTAGAGATTGGAGCTGGAGTCAATAAAGTTTTGATCTTTTGAAAGCTCTCCTCACACTTATATGACCACTGAAAAGCCATATTTTTCTGAGTCAATCAAGTCATAGGAGCTGTAATAGAAGAAAAACCCTGCATAAACCTTCTATAATAGCCTACCAAACCAATTAATCTCTAGATATATAAAGGTGAAGTAGGTCGTGACAAATTCCTAACTACCTCAAACTTGGTTGGATCGAAAATAATATAACCTTTGGATGCCATGTGACCAACGAATACCATAGAACTGAAATCTTGGCATATAACCTCACATCCCTCAACCTCTGGAGTACAATCCTCAAATATTTTGCATGATCTGCCTCACTCTTAGAATACACCAAAATGTCATTGATGAACACAATCACAAAAGAATCAAGATAATGTTGAAACACCCTATTTATCAACTCCATAAATGCTGCTGGAGCATTAGTCAACCAAAAGGACATAACTAAGAACTCATAGTAGTTGTATCTAGTCTGAAAAGATGTTTTAGGAATGTTCGAAGCTCAAATCTTCAACTGATAATTCCCTAATCTCAAGTCCATCTTCAAAAACATAGAATTACCCTGATGCTAATCAAACAAGTCATTAATACGCGGTAGAGGATACTTTTTCTTGATTGTTAGTTTATTTAACTACCGATAATCAATGCATATTCTCATAGACCCATATTTCATTTTCACAAATAACATTGGATCACTATAAGGTGATACACTTGGTCGGATAAAATTCTTGCTTAACAAGTCTTGAAGCTGATCTTTCAATTATTTTAGCTCAACTTGCACCATCCAATAAAGAGGAATAGAAATAGGCTTAGTGTCTGGCTCCAGATTAATATCGAAATTAATATCTCTATCAAAAGGAACACGTGGAAGATCAGTAGGGAATAGATCTATGAACTCTCTAACCATCCCCACTGACTCTAAAAAAGAACCTCAGTAATAATATTATGAACATAAGACAAATATGAAAGACAACCCTTCTTTATTAACCACTGAGCCTAAATAAATGAAATCACTTTCATAGAATACGAACATTGAACACCGCTAAACTCTAATCTAGGGAAATCAGGTATGGCTAAAGTAAATATCTTGGCATGATAAAGAGAAAGCCAATCCATGCCTAAAATTATATCAAAGTCAACCATATCCAGGATAATAAAATCTACCCAGGTATCATATTCCAAAATAAAAACAATGTAGGATTGGTATATCTAATCCACCACTAAGCAAACACTTACTGAAGTAGAAACATGAATTGAAATAAACATAAACTCACAACTCATATCAAAGCCGAAAGTAAAGTATGCAGGCATATAAGAAAAAGTAGAACTACGATTAAATAGTACCGAAGTAGGTCGATGAAAAACAAAGACAATACCTGTAATGACTACATTAGAAGACTCTACCTCGGGCATCCCTATAAAGACATAACATTAAAATTTATCAATCGTTGGTAGAGTCACTTCTTTACCACCTCCCCTATCAACTGGTGGTGCACCTCTACCTCATCGAGATCTGCCTCTACCCTTAACTGGGGGCAATACTACTCTAATAGAGGCCTGATAATTCTGCTATAGACACCTCTGCCTATATGCTGGACAATATCTCTGAAGGTAATCCTGACTACCACACTCATAACAAGACTTAGGAGCCACCAACTGTCAAGAAGGACCTGAATATCTGGTATGGCTACCACGGCCTGAAAACTACTGATATGAACCATGTGAAGCCTGTCCCGATCAATAAGAACTCTGACCTAAATATCCACCCTCTGTGGTCTGCATCGCTGCCTGAACTAGCCTATTATGCTAAGGCAAAAATATCTTCTAAAGGAACCCCTAACTCCAGATAAGGTACCACTAAATCAACCTGAAATGGAGGACCTCTTGTCCCTCAGATCCTTATATGCCTCATAATGAATCAACTCAAACTCCTTTACCGATTCTCCCACCATCTAAAGAGAAACCCCAGATTGGGCTACAGAAAACATGACATCTCTAATCCTAATTGTCAAGCTCCTAATAAACCTACTGATCATATCGGCCTCATTTGGCAAGATCACCATAGAATAACAGGCTAAGGCATAAAATAGTCTCTCTTACTAAGACTCAAAAATGCCCTCCTACGTGAAATTCTCAAACTAGTGCCTATGCTCCTCCCTTTAGTTACAAGGAATGAATCTATCAAGGAAGGCCTATGCAAAAATAGACCAAGTCATCAGTGAAGAGGCTACTGGCCTGGTTTAAATATAAGAGCGCCACCACTGCTTGGTAGGACCACGCATCTGTAAGGAAGTATAAGTAACCCCATGGGAGTCGACCAATCCCACACTCCGAAGTCTCTCATGGTAACTGACCTGAATCTTGTAGGCATCCTTATGCAGATCAGCCTGAAACTATGGTGGGTCCATCTTCCTAAACCTCTCTAACCGCTGCTGCTCCTCATCAAACATAATTGCTATACCTCTACTGGTAGATCTAACACCTGGTAATGGAATACCATTATACCTCAGTGCTGGCTGAACCACTAGACCCTAATAGATCAGAATAGGTTATTGATCTTGGGTCTGTACCTCCACCCTAACATGTGAACCCTGCAGAGTACCAAGTGATCCGTCTCCCTGAACTATAGTCTCCAAAACACCCAACGTCTTTTCAAGCTATTCAGAATATGCTATGCAATAATAAACCCTGGTGGTGCCTAACTTGGGCCTACATCATTAGCTGGAACCTAAACACCATTATCACCTGCCTCAAACTCAGCCTCGAGAGACCCTGCTGACTCATATTGTGCAACTATGTTTAATAGTTCAACTCATAATTACTTGTAAGCAAAACTGTATGTGTCATTTCTGAAGTCCAAACTAAAATTTGAAATTGACAGAACATAAACTAAAGTGGAGGAAAATAAAATCATCTTAGAAATATCTTTTTGCTAAAATGTTGATATACCAAATGCCAAAACAATGAATAGAAAGCATGTCATAGGATACTTGGATAGTAGAATAATCTTTGGTTGTTGGCATAACATAATTTTTGTTTTGAATAGCACATTAAGCAAAAACACACTATTGCTTACTAGAACAATAGAATCACAAGTTAATAAACCATATACGGGAACCAAAGATAATTTTTTTCATTGAGCGATATGAGAAGATGGGAACTATCACTCAGAGGGCAACATCCACGTTTGCACTAGGCCGAATGATTTAAATCTAGAAGAGCATTTTCCATTTTTTTAAACTAACTAATGAAAAAATTCAACAATATTATTAGCATCATTTATGATTTAATCCATACTTAGTTATAGAACTTAACATTGGTGTGCCAGTAATTCATTTTGATTCAAGTCCTAGAAATATGATTTCATGTATTGCAGTTTTCTAATATATTTCTGGTGTAGATCAACCTTTGATTTGCCACGTATAAATCATGTGGCTACTTGTTCAACTTAATAACAATTTGTGCCTACTTATTACACCCAAAATTGAACAAGTAAATACCAACTAAGGCTAACGTAAAGGAAACATTTATCTCCTGTCAAACTACGTTACATAATTCAAAACTAAAAAACCTCTTTCTACCTAGATACTATGGAGAGCCAACAAGTAGATTTACAAAAAAATCCTGAAATTCTTTCGAGTGTACGTCACGCAACATTCAAAAAAGAATTATGTTTGAATTGCTGAACTTCTGCTCTCTTGTGTGTTTATGATAGTTTAGTTAGCTTTTTAAAAATCAGAGGGTTGAACCTAAGATATTTTAAGTACAAGTACAATTTAGTGAATACTAAATAAACATCTCAATAGAAAAGTAAGAATACTGCAAACTAATTAAATAAGGTAAAAGAACCAGCACCTACAGGGAAGGGATTTTATTTTTCTGTTGTTATTTTTAGATATTCTTTTAGCTGTGTATCCTTTCCTATACCTTTCCACTGCATAAAACTTTTAGAACTCCTGAAGAACTGGCATTCCAGTGATGCACGTCTCTTATTTTATCCTTCTTTTTAATCTTTCTAATCATCATAATTTCTAACTTATTGAGAAAATCCTCTTAATTTTAATACATTAATAGGTTTTTACAGTAGAGAGATACAAATTTTTTATTATTCTTCAAAATATAAACTTCACCAGCATAGAAATTATGGTAAACCGCTTATGAAATCTATTAGCATTAACAAGATAGTAACAATAAGTGAACCTCTCATATTACTAACCTTGGCTAAAGTTATAATAGAATGCACTGTAAGTCTTTTCTCTTTTCGATGAAAGATTATTTTCTTTTAATTGTTTTCTTCATTATGACAGTACTATCTTTTATCGCGAATTTCACAATATCTATATGTCAAAACATATTTAGTTGTATTAATAAATGAATAATGAAAAAATATTAACCATAGAATAGAAACAATACTCACATGAGCACAGGAGAAGTCATTAGTGGCTTGGTTTTCCTCCCATACATGACTTTTCAATTATTTTAATGCATGCACCAGAATCTTCTTGAATGACCTATGTAAAATAAAAATAACATGCTCTCATAAATTTTATGATGGATGAAGGTAAATACAAAAACAAAGAAAGTAAATAACACCAAATTAAAAATGAAAAAAACCTTCAAATCAAAGGTAACAACCATGGGATCACATAGATATCAATTTCTCCACTATAGCATTAAGAGGGTTAAAAGTATTCTCCAAAGTGCCACATAACAAGAGCAAAACACAAAGAATCAATAGGTAGACCAACAAAAGTAAATAAAGATAAACCATCAAAAATAGAGCTACTATAAAGGACTCAAATGTCGATGCTTCAAAACTCTAAATCCTATCTCCATTGTTCAAATAAAATTCAATGATGTTAGGAACGCTAAGTAAAAATTTCATCCCTATCCAATGTTGAATGAGCTAGCTAATGAGATCTGAAGTTGGCTGGTCATAGAGAAAAACTACATCAACTAAAATCTCTTGCTCTCTTCTCTCTTTGGTGAAAGCTCTCTCAAAAGCTCTCTTATGTGCTAATTCTCTCAAAGACAAATACCAATGACCATGAAATATTCTCTCTCTAATATTCCTATTTATAGATAATGGGTGGTACTTTTCCTAATTACAAATGAACCCATAATAAGAATTGAAATTCGAATCCTATTCCAAATAGGATTGGAAACCAAAAGAAAATAAGACTAGGCCATAGGCCTTTGGCTAGAACATAGGCCATTGGACTCTGCTTCAGCCAAGGGGCCAAATGGATCTTCAAGTGAAGGAACTCAGGAAAGGTTTACAACTTATGCTTCTCTTCAACACCTAGGTTTTTAGAATATTTGAAGGAGTGTCATTAGCGTGTATCTTCTGAACTTCAAATAATTTCTCTTCCACTGTAATTCTAATCCAATGATACTTTCTACTAATATTCTTGGACATAGAATAATAAGAACAGTGCTTTGGGAGATACATAGCACTTTTATTATCATAAAATAAGATGAACCTTGATTGGTCAAAGTCATGATCTTTCATAAATATCTTCATTCAAAGTAATTCATTAGCACCTTCAGTGATAGCAATATATTCGGCTTCTGTGGTGGTCAGAGCTATACACTTCTGTAGTTTTGATTGCTATGAAACAACTCCCCCTGCAAAAGTGATCAAATAATCAAAAGTAGATCTTGAGTTGTTAAGATTACCTCCCAAATTAGAGTTTAAGTAGCATGCAAGTTTAGGCATACCACTACCAAACCACAACTTCATACCTTTATTACCCTTCAAATATCTCAGTATCTATTTAACAACTTCCCAATTTTCCCTTTTTAGGGTAGAAAGAAATCTTCTAAAACTACCAATGGCATATGTAATATCTACTCTAGTAAAAACCATAAGATGCATCAAACAACCAGTTGTAAAGGAGTAGGGAATACAAGATATCTATTTCTTCTATTTGTTAGTAGATAGAATCTGGTTCATACTAAATTAGAATTATTTAGCAAAAGTAGTACTAACCACTTTTGCTTCTATCATATTAAACCTCTTTAATACTTTCTTAATGTACTGCTTTTGGATAATGATGACTCATTTTTATCTCTATCTATATGTATTTGGATGCCTAACATTTTCCTTGTTTCCCTCGAGTCCTTCATGACAAAATATTTGCTCAACTCCTTCTAAAGGACTGCAATTCTATATTTATTTTTGCCAACAATAAGAATATCATCAACTTAAAATAGTAAAATAATAAAATCATCATCAGTGAACTTTTAAAAGAAAACGCAGTGATCTGAGGATGTTTTCTTGTATCTTTTTCTTTTCAATAAAAAATTCAAACTTCAAGTACCATTGTCTTGGAGCTAGTTTAAAGCCGTACTAGCTTTTTCTCAATTTATAGACATAATTTTCTTTTCATTGACTACAAAACCTTCAAGATACTCTATGGACATCTCTTCATCTAAATCATCATGAAAAAAGTAGTTTTGACATTCATCTGCTCAACCTCTAAATCTAGACATACAGTTAATCCTAAAACTATAAAAATAAAAGACATTTTCATGATAGGAGAGATAATTTCATCAATCTCAACTCCGTTTCTCTTGCCAAAGCCTTTGACAACAAGTCTTGCCTTATACCTAGGCACAGACGTATGTTGTTAATTCTATAATCTAAACATTCATTTATTTATTTGATCTTTCTTAACTTTTGGTAATTGTACTAACTCATATGTTCCATTCTCATAGAGTTACTTCAACTCATCTTCTATAGATTTTACCTACTCATTTCAATGGTATCTTACATGGCTTCATCATAATCTCCACGTTCTCCATGTCTATCAAAAGTACATACTCATTTGGAGAATAATGTGTTGACTTTTTTTCCCTATAAAATATCTTCTATAAAAGGTTTCAAGAATATTTAAAGTAGTTACTTGAGCAGAATATGGCTGTTTATCAACCATAACATAATTAATCAAATCATCTATAGGCTTGATGTTAGCCAAACTATAACTTCTAAGATGATGTAATACGGTCTCTGTTAAAATGGAGTAACCCAACTAGGTTAGGGTCGATCCCATAAGGAATAGGCTGAATATGTCTCTCAAATTTGCTAAAGTAGTCGTAAGTGCAAAAAAGTAAATGGGAAGAGTTTGTAGTAATCAATGAAAAGTAACAAATATCGATGGCTTTTGGTTGTAATCAATCTAAGATGAACATTAGGATTGTGTTCCCCGGATTTCTAACTTCGTAGGTTTATCATACTCAATCCTACTATCTCACTATGAAACATGCATAATCTTATAGTCTAGGTACTATAAACCATCTTGTGAATGCTTTGATAAATATAACCCTTCACCTTATGAGTCTCAGGGTGTCTCCTTGATAATCCTTGTCTTTGATTAATGTTTAACTATAAACTTTTGTGTATCAAGTTATTAAACAAGGGTTGATAGCCTTAAATCACTATTATAATCTTCTTTTCCTAATCCTAATCTTTCTTGTGAAGGCAATCCTAAATACAAGGGGTTTTCAGCATTGGCCACCTTTAAGAAAATAATTAAACTGAAAAGACCATAAAGAAAGTTTAAAGAATGATCGATAAGAATATCACACTTCCCCTACTTCGTTATTCGACGATGCTAGTTAAGGGATTCACCGACTCATAGTTGCAAGAAATTCAATGGAACCAAGAGCACAAGAATTTAAAGATCAAAAGTTAATGTTAAAACCATTTATATTTCTGAGAATATGAGTAGGTCAACTGACTAAAAGACATCAAAAGAGTATTTATAGGTTACATAAAAATCCTGGAAATCTAAACTAAAATGTATAGGAAAAACTAAGTTGGTGGTTACTTACAGGCAATAATTGCCACCTATGCCACGTTGGTGGCCATCGTAAGCACCAAAAAATCCTTACTTCTTCAGCATTTATAAACTTCACTTCTTTGCAGCTTCTACTTGTACTTACAGTGCCGTAGGTGGTACCTATGGGATATAGGCTAAACTTTGTATCACACTAGCTCAAAATATACATACAGATCATCAGAAGTTATAATGTCTGGGACCTACGACCCCTAATTACACAACGTATGTAATGACCCTTTAGTGATTATCCCTATTCTTGCTTGCTTCCTCTGATAGAGCTTTTCCATAATTGTCCCAAGTCATTAGTGACTTACAACGACTGATAGTACGGTTACTTGATGGTTCATTTGTGTTTTATAACCCCTTTATCAATATTGAAATCTTTGTTGGTCCTAATTAACCACTAAGTCAAAACTTAGTAAAAAAACTTTGTATGCAAATTCTGTCTTTGCCAACATGTCCGGAAGATTCAAAACTTTGGGATTTATATATTATTTTTTTGAAATGGACTACGAGTGCATTTAGAGGCATGTGCTGATGCTCAGAACAAAGTTCCATCTTTAGCCAAGCATAGCATATACCGAGGTGCCGTGACTGCAACAAATGATGCATGATCATAAGGCCACAACTGTGGTGATACAAGGGCTGTGACCGCACCATCAGAGGGTTGATTGGTCCATATTTAAGTGCTCTGTTGCACGAATTTTGGCTATTTTGTTCTTCATTCTTAACATAGAAACCCTACTGGAGTGTAAAACCTTCTAAGTATGTGTTTTTTGTTGAATTGTAGCTTAAACAACTTGTGTGATTAATTCTTGCTACACTCTAAGATAAGAATTCCTCTAATTTAGTATTGAAAGTTTCTTGACTCCAAACCCCTATATTATTATGGGTAAATTATAGCCCCAAAATTAAGTGATTGACTCAAATTACTTTAGGGTTTTAACTTCCTAAAGATAGTTAGGCTATGGGTTGGTCTTAGAAACTCCTTTACAAAGGCGAAAGCTAATTGGGTTTTTAGTGTCCATTTGAAACCCATGGCACAAAGGTGACATAATAGGTATTTACATTCTTCTTGTAATATATAAATTCTATTATTGATAGCATCACTTGTAAAAGAGGAAGATTCTCAAAAAGGAAAGAAAAAGCTTGTTTGTTCGTGAGTTGCTTGGATCCAAGGTAGGTTAGTCTTACCCTTAGACTAGATTGAGCTTATTTGTATTGTAATTATTGATATCTTGCGAGATTGGATGAGGAATTTAGATGATAGTTGATTAAATTGTGAACTTGGGATTTAGTGATTGCTTTAGACTATTAATTGGTAAGGTATGATATTTGACCCTTAGTCTAGGACCTTGGTTAGCTTGTTTGTGGTCTTATAACTAGTGTGAGAACACTATTGTTATTCTAAGTAGGGATGGATGGTATGATTCTCTATCCTTATGAATTTATTATCGTATATGATGCCTAAATGGGACATAACCTTGTTGTTGGATTGACTTACAAAGGATTCTCAAATAGACTTTCCCTATAAACCTACAAAGGATTGGTAAGCCCTTATGGTGAGTCATAGATGACCTAGATTAATTCTGGGTAGAAGCAAGACTAGTGTTAGTGAGCTTGGCATTATCGGGATTTAGAAGTAGGAATTGACCCACCTTAAGATTGAACTAAATAAATTCTTAGTGACCTAAATACGTGATGACTGTCTAAACTATTTGTACATAGGAGTTGTGATAGGTGAATCCGATTATCGGATTATCTTGTGATCATTACTTGAATTGTTAGAAACTTATTGTCTATGTCTTATAAATAATCATGCTCTTGTTTATACTCACATTACATGTGAACCTTTTTAGTATGGTGAAATGGCATGTGTTATCCTACATCCCTACATCCTTATATTGTGAACCTTTGTACATGTTTATTGTTTATGCTATGCATATGGATTTATATTGTTATATTGGGAGACTTATGATGTTATGATAATGCTAGGTGAATCCGGAGGAATATGTTAATTTAATACCTAGTGAATTCAGAAAATATGTGATATTATGATTATGCCTAGTGAATCCAGAGGAATATGTGATATTATGATAATTCCTAGTGATCCGGAGGAATATGTTATATTACTATGATGCCCGGTGAATCCAAAGGAATATATTGATATTATGATGGTGCCCGGTTTATCCAGACGAAAATGTGATATATGATGATGCCCAGTGAATTTAGAGGAATATGTGATATTATGATGATGCCCAATGAATCCGAAGGATTATGTTGATATTATGCTGATGTTTGGTAAATCTGGAAGAGGTAAGAACATTATGATGCCGTGTGGGGAAAATTTACTTGTATGCATTGATATTTATAAGGTTAGGATATGTGGGTCCAACAACTAATGTGCTTGAAATATGAGGTCTCTCTTAGTAAATTGTTATTCATTCCTTGTTCCAAAAAACTAAATAACAGGTGTGACCCATGTTGATGATAAATTAGCAACTAGAGGAAATCTATGCCTAATATTGAGTTAAGACTTAATGGTATGAGTAATCTTGTGTATAATAAAGGGGTAACATAATATATATCTTTGACTTAAATAAGAGGTTAATTTATGAAATCTTTCCTAGTAAGGTGGCTTATGTGATAAGTAGTTACTTCTAAAATATATGATTACTGTTTGGAAGATAGAAACCTAGTAAACTAGCTGGTGGACTTTACTTGATTAAAATATGGAAATTAGTCCTTAAGGTTGTGACATGCTTAGTGATAATGGACCTAGTATTGCTTGATGGTTAGTTAAATTATCTTCTAATATGAGAGGTTGAGATGGCTTAATTGATAACTCATACCATGAAGATGCTAGCTAAAGAATGGCCTTATGATAGATGAATAACCAATAATATGGGTGGCTTGTAGTTTTCCCCAAATTGATGGCTAGTAATGATAATACTTGTAATATCTTAATTCATGGAACGATAAGGATAACTAGTATCAACTTCACGCGGTGTTTATCAATGAATTATAGAATTAATGACTACATGTTGATGCTATGACAATGTTTCTTTCTTTAAGTTAAATTCCGGTAATGGTATTTGGAAGTAGTTTTCGGTATTGAGCCATGGCGGGATTGAGCTACCCGTGGTTTTGGTCATCTAATGGAATAGTTGTGCTTTATTATATTATTGGTTGTATTCTTTTGGTGTACTCTCTGGTGGTATGGGACACCGTGATAAGTTCTTGTTTGATATTTTTTTGTGTATTCTTCGGTGGTATAGAACACCATGATGAGTTCTTTGTTGTGCTCTCTTTTGTGTTCTTCCCAACGGTATATGACGTCGTGGTAAGTTCTTGTGTTTATGTTCTAAAGATGGTTGTTAATAATTATGGCAAGTAGATGCTTTGCTATAGTGTATATGAATTTAAGCTTTCGAAATGGTACTCAGTTGTTATGGTGATTAAGGAGTATATTGAGATACTATGTCATGTTATTGATTTAGTAGTATAGATGTTGTTACAACTGATTCAGGTTCAATCCTATCCATTGACTTTAAGATATTTGTCTTACTTTATATCATCTTACATTATATTTGAGCTCAGTCGGCCGATGATGCCTACTGAGTACCCGTGTTTTGGAACTCATACTACACTTTTGTACCTTTATGGTGCAGACCCAGTTCTAGTTGATGCTGTTGAGCTAGTTTGTCTGAGTTGACTATTCAGAGACAGGGTGAGATCTTGGAGTTCAAGTTTCCCTCTTTCCCATCTATCCTAATTTTTCTTTTTCTTTTGAGACAAATGTATGAGATTATTTAAGACATTTTAGATTTTGAGATAGTAAATTCCTCTTGTGAAGTTTAGAAGCTCTTGTATTAATGCTATCAGGTCATGGGGTTCGTATTTGAATATCAATTATCTTATTTGTGAAATGTTGTGTTTATATTGTGTTCACAGATAGGGTCTATGTGTGATGTTTATACCAAGGTAACCCATTGCATTAGCTTCAGGTTACGGTATCGGCTTACGACCGGTGGGGTATGTTAGGTTCCATCATGACGCATAAGTCGGGTTGTGACAATGTAAGTGCAAGCTATTCCATATAGGTTGCATTGTAAGTTGCCTTATTCTACAGTCCTAACTCTTTTTATTTATTTTAAGCTCCAAAAATTGTGTTTCCTATAAAATAGATACAAAAACACGTTATATCTACAAAAATAAACCTAAGTACTTGCATATCTTTTGGTGTTAAGATTCGAAATCTCCATGAGACCATGGCTCATGAACACCCTAAAATTTTGCATGTCCTCAGGCAACAAAAACACAACACGATGCTTATCCAAGATAAACCTAAGATACCTACGTTAGTCAATTCCAATTTCAACATAAATATATAACCCCCACATACTTTTAATATTATCAAAACCAACTGTGTGAATCAATGCATACAAAACTTTGATGAAAGGGAATCAAGCTATGGTATTACATTAGCAACACATAATCAAACATATATACAAATTACACCCAAACAAATAGGCATTAACCGACACAACCCATGCAATCTCACAACAAAGAAGTCAAACCCACTAAGTAGAATAACACATGTTAATACGGAGACTATCTAGAGACACTTACACTCTAAAAAGAAGCTCCAGCTATGTCCAAAGGATACCATAGGTTTGCCCTTATTTTCTTTACCCAAGTTTTTGGATAGTTGGACTAGGATCACTATAGGAATTTACTTGGCTTATAATGTAGCCTTGATGGATAGTATGGTACATTTAGAAATTTAATGACTAATCCTCTTTGGGACTACAATTATGTTTGGAATCCATTTATCAACAAACATTTTCTTTTTTTGCCCTTATTTCTCCCTTTTACGTTTTATTTGATTATTAAGGTTGGATGTGGTTTAATTTATTCATACTTTATCTTTCTTTGATTTTCTCATAGTTTGTTTTCAATTTTCTACCACACCCAACCCTACTTTCTTTTCTCTTATTTATGCACTTATTTATACCAACTTCTAATCACACACCCTTAGGATAGCCACCCCCAAATTAGGTAATTTGCCAGAGTTGAGGTGCACAATGTTCAAGGAGGTCCAGGGCAAAAATAGGCTCATTGTAATTAAAATGGGAAGGTGAAGGGTGTGAACAAGGGAAATATCCTACACAGTCTCATAATAGGGATCAAGTGTTATTCACATTTGGGAGAACATTAAGGCTAAAAGTTGACTAATTAAAGAACGGCCTATGATCTTTTCCTAACTGAAAATCTTACAATCTAGGTAAGACTAACCGATCAAGTTCTATATTCAACACACAAAGAAAACTCAGCAAGAAACTTACACACACATGGCAGAGGGTTGCATCACAAATTATTACCTATCTAGTTCGTGTAAGTTCTAGCTAAAATTATTATGTCCCGAATCCTAATGCCATAATAAGATTCACAGTGGTAATATATATATATATAGAGACACATCACAGTTCAAAACAAATATTTTAGGGGAGCATCATTTATTTCAACACCATTTAAGCTTAATCAAAAGTGGTCACACACACATACACACATATCATACAGTTCAAAATAAATTTTTCAGAGGGTTATCATTTTTTCTCAACAAAAACTAAGAACAATCAAAACAAAATATAACAACTTCCCTTAAGTACTTAGTTTCTTCCTAGTTAAACATAAAAAAACAAAACATCACGAAAAGAAAAATGATGTGACCTAAAAGTGCTGACTCTACTAAGAACAAACTCTAGAAAAGAGACACGACAACAAAAACCCCAAGAGGACATCTAGACCAACTAGTAGACCTTCCCTATCAAGTAGAATTTCATTGTATATATTGCATTAGGCTTCTACAAAAAAAGAGTGTTAGGAACATACCCATGGAAACTTAGGTGCGTAGTTCTAACATCAATTACACTAACAGAAATTAACAAACAAAAAAATAACAAGATACCTTCGGTTGCCTCCTAAGTAGTGACTGATAGAACTTTAAGGCACTATGCAGGTACCTTGATTACTGAGAATCTATTAGGGTAGCGAAAGGGTTTGCCTCTAGGGTCATCAACACAACTTATAAGTAAAACCACCCTCTTGTTGGTTGGTTGCTTCATGATCCTACAAACATTAAATGTTACCTCCTCATCATTTAGCCTGAACTTAAGCTGCTCTTTTTTCATATCTTCCAATGCTCTATACATGGTTAAAAATAGCCTTGCAAAGATTATGTCCATCTCAAAGTAAACATCAAAATCAAAGACAACAAAGTCAGTTGGAAAAATAAAGTTATCCACCTTGAGTAAAACACCAAACGATATACCCATGGGTTTTTTCACCATATGATATGCCGTCAACAACCACATCATCATTAGTTTGATAAGTCTCAGGCCAAGTTTTTGGAACACTACTAGCAACATCAAGTTAATGCTAGCACACAAGTAACACAATTTTCTGGAAAATTGAGATATCCCAATAGTGCATGTAATCATGAAAACTCTGGAATAACCTTTTACTTTGCGCTAGAGATCACGAAGTATATTAAATACCCCAAGTATATTAAATAAAGTTCAAATTCAACAAAATATATGAGGTGAATGTTACATCCTCAGTCGGCAGTAAAGGAAACATACCTTGTAGGTGCAGTAATTATATCATAGTGCTAGTAATGCCGGACTTAACCCCTGGGCAAAGAAGGAGGAATGATTGATCCTATCTATATATTCATTACATACCTCATGTCTACATCTTGATCTTCAAATGCTGGAAATACAAAAGAATAGAGTATACTAGAGCTCTATATTTTCTACCTTTGTCGAGTTCTGCTCAGCATTCAACTTTCTTTCACCATCTTGCCTCTAGAGTTGCACATTGGGTAGCCTTAGTATCCCTCCTCAAGTTTTATTTTGATAAAAACAGCATAATAGTTTGCTCAGTTATCTCTTGAATAACATGTGAATATGGGGGAGATAAGTCTTGTGGATCATCTTAAATCCCATCATGATGAGCTTCACCATCCTAGTTTGACATCCTATAATTATATTATAGGATCATTTCTTGCACTTGATAAAATGGGATCAAGGCATTTCCTTGAGTCCTAGTAATTTGCGTACACCAATGTACGCTCTTATAAGAATAAAAAATTAAAAGCCAAAAACATCAACAACTAGAATCTACCAATCCATAATCATACTCCTCCAAAAAGACATCAAAGTTTGATGTTGCACAAACTATACCCTCTAAGAAGATAAAATGCAGTTGCTTTAAAATTATAGTAACCCAACTTGAATGAGGTTAATCCTAGAGGAAATAGGTCGAATCTGCCTCTCAAACTAGCTGAAGTAGTCAGAAGTGCAGAGAAGTAAATAGGGGGGATTTGTCGTAAATAGTAAAAAGTAATAAGTCTTAATTGCTTTCAGTTGTAATCAATCTGAGATGACACTAGAACTGTGTTCCCCCCATTTTCTAACTCCATAGGTTTATCTTGCTCAATTCAACTATCTAACTACCACACATGTAGAATTTAACAAGCGAGGCATTACCAACCATCTTATGAACGCTTTGATAAATCTCACCCTTCACCTTGTGAGTCTCAGGGTGTCGCCTTACTAACCCCTATCTTCGATCCTAGTTTAACTATTACCTTTTGGGTATCAAGTTATTAGATGAGTATTGATATCCTCAAATCACTATTGTAATAATTTTTCCCAACATCAACCTCTCCTGTTAAGATGATCTTGAATAAAGATGGCTTCTTAGCATTATCCACGCTAAGAAAATAATTAAACTGAGGAAGATCATAATGGATATGTAAATAATAATCTATATAAATCAGAAAATTCACCTATTTCATTATTCTGGGTTCCCACAGTCCTAGTTAAGGGATTTAGCCGCTCATAGTTCCAAGAAATGTCATAGAATTCAGTAAAGAAATCACAGAAGTAATCTCAAGATAATGAAAGAATACAATTCAATGTCTCAAATCAATTAATCTACCAAAAACCAAGAACACAAGATTTCCAAGATCAAAAGTCAATCTTGAAATCAATATATGTTTGTGTGTGGTATGAGTGTATAAAATAATAAAAAAATATCAAATGGGTATTTATAGGTTACATAAAAACCCTTCAAATCAAAACCAAAATGTACGGGGAAAACTAAGTCGGTGGCCACTTATGATGCCACATAGGTGGACATTGTAGGTACCAGAAACTCCTCAGTTCTAGTGCTTCTCTAGGCTTCACTTCTCTAAAATTTATACTGTTACTGACAACACCATAGGTGGTACCTATGGGTCATAGGTTACCCTTTGTAACTAACAGGCTCAATATGTACCTTTAGATCTCTTGAAGTTTTTAGTTTTGAGACCTACAACCTCCACTTATACCATGTATGTTTAACCTACACCACATAGGTTGCATCATTAGTGGCCCCTTTCTATAGTCTTAACTCATTTTCCTTATTTTAAGCACCAAGAATCTAGTTTCTTAAAAAATAGACAAAAAAACACATCATATCTACAAACATAAACTTTAGTACTTGTAAATTTTCTGATTTTAAGCATCGAAAATTCCATTAAACTATCATACATCAAGGTTCTACATGATCTTGATCATAATCTACATTATTATCTAGGGTTACTTCATATGAAATGGATGTATCAACAATAGGAACTGGATCAACACCAACTAAGATTCCATTATTCTGAGTATCTTCTTTCCCAGTTTAGTCAATATCATCAATAGTTTGGTCTTTAAAAAACACTGTATCATGACTTCTAATAAGATTCTCAGCAACTTGATCCTAAAAGTGATACTCAAACTCATCTTGAACATAACAAATAAAGATGCACTGCTTAGTTTTGACATCCACTTCTTACCTCTGATCTTTAAAAACATCCATACAAGCTTTACACCTAAAAACTTTCAACTGATCATAGGAAACATCCGTAGAAAATCAGACTCTATTTGTAACATCATCATCTAAAACAACTATAGAAGTAAAATTCATAACATAAGCAATAGGATTATGTGCTTTCGTCCAAAAGGAATTTAGAAGTTTAGCCTCTTAAAAATCTCTTAACTAGAGTTCTATTCATCCTTTTTTCCAAGACATTCAACAGAGGCATCTTGGGTGGAGTTCTTTGATGTTGTATTCAATGTGATTTGCAATAGATATCAAAAATAAATATTATATTCATTGTCATTTTTAAAATGAATACATTTTAGCTTTTTTCCTGTTCGTTTCTAAAATAAGGCTTAAAATTTCTTAAACAAATCAAGTACTTGATCTTTGGATTATATGGGATATAACTAGAGTTGGCCTTAATGATCATCAATCAAATTATCAAAGTAAAGGGCACCACCTTGTGACTTCACTTTAAAAGGGCCACATCAATAAAATTTTACTAGCTCTAATTGTTTAGGCTTTCTTGAGGAATACTTGTCGTGAAAAGAAACTCTCTTCTATTTTCTAACTATGCATTGAACAAATTATTTAAACTTTTCTTGTTTCACACCAGAAAGTAGATTTTTCTTAGCCAGACATGTGATTCCCTTTTCACACATATGCCTGAGCATCTTGTGCTACAATTCTGATAAAGTGTCACTTTTTACTAAATTCATAGAGTCATTAAGGACAGATCCTTGAGTTGCATATAAATTAGAATACTTTCTTACTCTCAAGAAAGAACAAATATGCCTTTGGTGAGCTTTCATTGGCCATTGAACAAGTCATTATGGTAGCCATCATTATTTAGTTACCCTACAGATATCAAGTTTAGAGGAACATTTTGATCATGATTGACATTCTGAAGGACGGACATTGTACCAATGTTAGTCTTCCAATAGGTCATGCAAAGACAAAGAACCTTCACTTTACCAACATTGCCAATCTTCAACACTTCATAGTTAACTGGAATATATAATGAAAAAAGTCTTTACTTGGTGTTACATGAGATGTAGATCCATAATTTGCTACACAACTAGTATCATATGATACAAAATTGATTATGTTTTTATCACAAGCAATAAGCAGATCATCTAGGACAACAATAAAAATATTGTTTTCATTATTTTCTTCTTTCTTTCTTTCTCTAGTCTCGTGCTTTAACTTGTTGAAAAACTTTTTTTGATGTCTTTTTTTACCACAATGATAGCATGAACGACTCTCAAACCCTAACTTTAACTTGCTTTTGTTTTTCCCTCTATTCCTTGTGTTTCATATTTTTTCTATCCCCAATATTATGTAAATATAACATCTGATCGTGAGGACGAGCCCTAAGATTTTCTCATAACCTCTTTATTCAAAAAACCGTTCTTGGAAAATTCCATAGTCACCTGGCCAGTAGGAGCTGAACTTGTTAAGGAATTATGCGGAGTTTTCCAAATAGCTAGTACAGTGTTAGAAGCCAATACCCGTGTATCTCATCCTCGAAATTAACACTCATCCATAAAGTTTATCAAGGACACATTGAAAATCATTTATATGGTCAAGAATAGTATTGTCCTCCTTGTATTTAAATGTCATCAATTGTTTTAGTAGGAACCACTAGTTATTACCTATTTTTGAAGCATAAAGTGTCTCAAACTTTTCCCACAATGTTCTTGCATGTGTCTCATTAACAATATGATTGCGAACATTTCTTCTAACAATAAAATTTCATATCTACATATATGTAGGTTCTCAATATCTAAAATCCCATTATTTATATTCTCTGAATTATGATTAGCAAAAACAAAAAGATGCATCTTCTTCACAAATAGAAGATCTTTCATTTTGATCTTCCATATGTTGTATTTACTCCCATTTAAATATAATATCTCTAGCAAATTTTCCTCCATCCTAAAATTCTTGATAGATAACCAAGGTTCTAATACCACTTGTTATGATAGAAGGAGGTAAATACGAAAACAAGAAAAGTAAAGAACACTAAATTTAACATGAAAAAACCGTTCACGTAGAAGGTAACAACCATATGATCACAAAGATCCAAATTTCTCTACTATTAAAATAAGGGAGTTAAAAATATTCTCCAAATGTCCACACAAAGAGAAAAAAATATGAAGAAGCAATAGTTACACCAATAAAAGTAAATCAAGAGAAACCACGCTAAATAGAGATACTGTATTTTACTCAAACTCGGATCTTAAGAACCTAAAAATATGATCTATAACATTCAAATAAGACAAAATGATGTTAGGAAAACTCAGTAAGAATTTCAGCTTGATCAAATGGTGAATAAGTTGGAAAAGAGATCTGATGTTGGCTGGTTGGAGTGAAAAACTATAACAACTAACACTCTTTCTCTATAATCTCATTGGTGGAAGCTCTATCAAAAAATATCTTATGTGATAATGTCTCTCAAAGACAAATACCAATAAGCATGAATAATTTCTATTCAAATAGTACTATTTATAGATGATAAGAGGTGCCGTTTCCAAAGCAAAACCAACTCAAAATATGAATAGAAATTCAAATCCTTTTCCAAATAGGATTGAAAATCAAAAGAGAATAGGATTAGGTCATGATACTTTGTCTAGAACATGGTCCACTACCCAACAATGGACCCCGGGCACTGAACATCAGAGAGAAAATAAATATGAAAGAAGTTAACAACATATTCCATTCAGCTTGTTTTTGCCATTATAAAAAGCTCCTCAACAACTTGCACAGTAGAAAAAGGAAATATCTTGAATTTATATCCGATATCTCTATTAATACAACAAGTAAATTATATGAAAAATAATATTTTGTACTTTGCTTAATTATATTCATGTGCACCTACTTAACCCGTAAAGAATCCATTCATCCTAAAAGCGTTGTTTTATACAGTAAGCTTAAAACTTAACACATAGTAGGATCTTGAACAGATAATCTTATTGTCATGTGTTATAGAAAACATACTTTATGTGGATCACATATAACATTATTGCCCACAATATCGTTTTATTACAACTTATCCTGTAACATCTCAAAAACAATAACGTGTGCACCATTATAAAAAGTAAGAATTCATTATGTATATCTAAAATTTATTATTCGACTTAGAGTGTAAAACCATCATAATTATATCAATCATAAGTGCAACCAAGACACATTGTTTGGACATGTTCTTTAATTATATATCACAAAAAATAATAAGTACACCATTATAAAAAAATAGAAATTCATTAATGTATATCTGAAATATATAATGGAACTTGTAATATCAAAAAATTATAATTACATCAATCATAAGTACATCCAAGACTCATTCTTTGAATATTTTCTTTAAATTTCTTTAGTTGTATATCTTTTGTTAAAAGATCCACAATCATAATATCAGTTCTAATAAACTAAAGTTACACTTTTTGGTTTTGAACTTCTACCATTATAGTAAAGTATTTTAATTCCATATGTTTGACACCTTTTGAGTATTTGTCATTCTTTAAGAAGACTATCGCATCAATATTATCACAATAAAATTTTAGTGCCTTAATTGTAACTATTGGTTCCGTCATTACTAAAAATATCTATGGTAAAGGTAAATAAATCTCATTTGTCATAATTGTTAGGATAAATTCTTTAGTATGTGATTGAATTTGATATGCACTTAGGTGATAAAATACCCCTAGCAAAATGTTTAGTTAAAATTATCCTTACTAATTTAGTTGTGGGATATGTTTAAACCAAGGTCCACTTAAAACAAGCATTTCTCCAAGAATATAGAGAGCTATAGGGTCCAATACCAATGAAATTAAAAATCTCTGAGAATTTATAGCGAAACGAATGTTTTTTTAATTTTCTTCTAATAGAAAAAGTTATGACCATGTTAATGAATACTACAATTCTAAAAAGATAAAGGCACCATAGCGGGTTCAGGTTGCTTGAAACATCCCATGTCCTGGACCCTTACAAAATTTCCTTATGTTTTGAACTTATGGACTTGGTACGACTCAAGAGAGTCAGTCGTACCTTTGTCTACAATTTTTAGGCTGCCTTGAGGGTTCAGTCGTACCCTAGTAAGTACATTGGGATATTCTACTACACAAGATACTAGTGAACTAGGCAAGAGTCATATAGGAAAATACAAGTGATTCAAGGCAAGTAATATGGAGCATATTTGAGTGACCTTGCATAATCTATCCAAGGTATGATTGATAAGGTATGATTGGAGGTATCACTTGTCCCCTTAGGAATGAGTTAAGAAAGTTTGAGTTGGATAGAAACAAGTAGGTAAGGTTTGGAATGGACTTGATTACGAGTTGGGGTACCACTCGTACCCTAGGATATAGATCGTAAGGGGGGGTTGTATCCCTGGATATGGTTTGTATTAATTTTATGTTAAGGGTAGTTTGGACATTTTCTACTCCTAAACCCTTATTTACTCATGTTATATAACCCTATATGGCCTTCCATAACACTTGTTAGAGTATTAAAACACTTCAAATACTCTCTCAAACTCACTCTAGAAAGATTGGTGCATAGGGTTTCTCAAGAATTCTTCAAAGTGCTCAAAGGGCAAGATTTCTTCTGTGAATCTTCATGTAAAAGGTAAGTACTCCTTTCATCATTTTTATTTCAAATAAAGGAATGTGTATTTTATTTTACATGTTTGTTTATGAATCATAAGTGGTGTATTCCAAAATATTGTTGAGGTTCTTGATCCATTTGGTTTGTTATTGGCTTAAACTATGTTTTTACATATTTTAGGGAATTGTATGCAAATTTGGTAGGTTGTTGGTTTTCCTTTAACAAATGCATCTTGATTAACCGTAATTATTGTGGTTTATACATTGGTTTTGGTATTGTTAAAGGTATTTCCTCAGCATGTTTGATAAAATATTTCAAACAATATTTTTACTCTATTATTGAATTTCCATTAGAATGCTTGCCTAGTTTGGTTTGGTAATGAAACTCTAAATGATTTTGGATGGTTTAAATGGTTTAAATTCTTTAAATTCTTGAAACGATTGGCATGGTATAAACTAGTTTGGAATGGTTTAAAAGGTAAAGGTTTTGGTGGTCATGATTGGTTGATTTTGAAAACCCTGTAGGATACATGGAAATTCATTAAGTGAATGGATAAATTAATTTTTTTGAATAGTTTGGAAAGTTAAATGGCTAAATGTTTATGATTGTGGGGTGCGAAATCCCCCAAATGGATTTAATATGGTAATTGGAAGGGCACCTAAGGGTCCCTTATACCTACATGTCATTGGCTATGGATAATACTTAAAAGTATGGTTGGTATGATGATACCACCACTGAATTTCCTTAGTTAGTAAATAGTAAATGTATTTCTTTAAAAGTGTTTTAATTATAAATTAATGAGGGAGGTGTAACTAAGCTGTGGAAGTTGGAGGTGTTGGGGGACCGAAACTGAAAATTCATATTTGTCGGTATAAGATTTGTTTTGGTGGACTGTGGGCATAATGTTATACCTCATATTAGGAGATATACAAGTTATCCTAATGGGGTATTTCCTTGGCCATGCGGCTACATGTACTAGGATCCTTTTACAAGTGGGAGTTGAATCTATATTTCTCGTAGGTATCCTAGAATGGCAAAGCTACACAGCCCAGATAAATACTTTAAAGGCATGCTAAGCCCAGTTTCCTTTCCCAGCACTTATATATATGTATATTATATGAATGGTTATATGCATATGGTTGGTTTTACATGGTTTTATAACTGGCATTATTTTATCCTTATCCTAATTACATGCTAGTATTAACCTACTAACCCATATACTAGTGGTTGTATACCCATTCTATGCACGAACTGACCATTTTATTCCTCTTGCTTAGTGATTGAATTCTTGATCAACAATTGGATTAAAGTGGCAAACTTTCATAGTTCGGAATGCAGCTACTTAATGTCATGGATTACTTTATGTATTTTGTCTTTTGTAGACTTGATTTATCGCTATGTTAGGGTATGTCCCAACTAGGTAGACTTTGGTTGGTTTAGAGGCTTTGTATGGACATATGCGAACTTGGGTATGGTACTAACTGGTTATGTCGTACAAATATATATATATATATATATATATGCATAAGTTGGATTATAATACATAGTTTTGGTTTATGGTTATGCATTGGTTTGGTTTGTTATTGGGTTGATAGACTTGGTTGGGCTGGTCTCAATTATAGACTTATCCCAGAGTCACCACATTGATAAATATGTTATATTGTTATATGTTCAGAATTAAACCTACTCAAGGTAAGAATTTGGTGGTTGGGTTTGATAATGGGGGTGGTTCTCGATCCTAGTTAGGTTTGGGATTGCCCATTACGTCTAGGCCCTGGTTCAGATCGTAACATTGCGATAAAAATGTAATATCTATTCATAACCTTATTATAATTTGTTTCATCCCCAAACTTCAAAATTTTATTCCTAAACCCTAGAGGGACAATTTTCTATTGGTTTAGGTCAAAATCCTTCATTGATGCACAATTTTTACTTATTTTAATATTTATAAATCCATTTATATTTTAGAATCACGAAAATGGAGAATTTATGAAAAAATTAGTGTGGTTTAGAACCTTAAATTCATGAAATTATGAAAAACCGGTGCGTATATGTATTTTTACCGAGAATTGAATTTAGTTTATGAATTAACTCTTGCTAGTCTAAAATTATGGTTTAAAATTATGAAGGTTGATAGTTGGGGACTTTGAATTAAATAAAAGTGGAAACTTTAGCCTTAAAATTCCATTAATGAATTTAGGTTGATCTTGAAGGTACTATTTGATGGTTAATTAGTCCTTAGACAATTTAGTAAATCGTAAATAAGGGAAGAACTAGTGGATTAGAATTTTAAAGACAGTTTTTTAAAGAGTAATTTATTAATTACTATTGTAATTATTGTTTGCTCTATTATTTTGCCTTTGGAAATATAAATAAGAAGGATAATCATCCATGGTATAGCTTGTTTGTTGAAGCAATTTGGGGCCCATGTGGGTTATTGTTTATGAGTAGTAGATTGTAGTTAGTAATTATATCCATAATATAGATTTGATTGGAGAAATTATACTTCAACTAGCGGGCATAGAGTTTAGATGGATAAAACATGAATTTAATGTAATAAGGGTATAATTATATGTTATTATGTGAATTTATGATTCCTTGATGGGTATTTTGTATTTGTATGACTCCATATTAGATTGTAATATGAATTGTGTTAATATAGATGATGAGAAGAACATTATGGGATATTATAATCTAATCACTCATTTTATTACCTTAAAAAGGTGAACCTGATATTATGTGTATTTCAAACATAAAATATTCTTGCAGACTATATTTATGAGAACATATTATGATAAGAGGTGCTGGATTAACTTAAGAGCTTAAAGTAAAGTTAGGTTAAGGGTTAGAACGTAAAATGTATACATGTGTATGACTAAAACTAGATTATAAGTTGAATAGAGCTGAATGATTGGTTATGGAATGAGGTCTTAAACCTAGTAATGACTTGAATATAAGGGATTTTAGATAATAGAAGAATCCGCAATTTTGGTACGAATAGAAAGGAAATTAACTTAATAAAAAATTACTAGATTTTAGATTCCATTTGGTTGAACAAGCACTCCTCGAAAGTGCTAAAATTTAATAAAATGGCTTTATAATGCTTATTTCAATTAGTTGGGGATTGATTTTTCAAAATTCTTTAATTAATGACACCAATGATTCATATCTACTTGTGAGTTAGTATATTAAAGAATGATTGTTACAAGAGTTAATTAACTTCAGTTGACCAACTTGTTGGGTGGTTTTTGATATTGCAATGAATACTTAAGCAATATAATTGTTAAATGTTATCTTAAGTGTTGATCACATATTATGAAGTTATCTTAAAATCTTCTTGATTATACAAGTATGAATGGTTATTCTCAATGTGGTTATGGTTGTTATGATGTTAGTTATTATTGTGGGATGTACCAATATTTTGACATGTTAATAAAAGTGTTTATATGATTCATTGATTGACTTGGGTACTATTTTAGGATAATACATAGATCGAAGCTTTTCCTCTACAGGTCATGACTATTGGGAGACCATAAGACTCTTATCACGTGTTTATAGATGTATTTATGTGTGTGATCATTTCTTGAGGGGATTGGATTTATTATTACTATTATTGTTTTTGTTCACATTGGTTCCATGAGTGGACTGGGTCTATGTTCTTAATTGCTAAAGGTGTTTTTTCATGTAAATGACAATGTATGTTAATTCTCATTATTGTTTATTTATGGATTCTTTAGTTGATCAGAGTTAAACTAACAAATTCTTGTCTATTTTCTATTATATGCCCATGTTTGAATTGAGGTATAAATATTGGTTGAGTCATAGATTGTTAGCTTTAATAGTGTTGTTGAGATATGGTTGTGGACTGGGTAAATTATTGATAGTCAGAGTCTTGACTTGGTTTTAATGTCTTTATTGACTGCACTTGACTGAACTGTTGGGTGGTATTTGAAAATTGTTAAATGGTATTTATAATTGTAATAATTGTTAAATATTTATGGTTTTACTTGTTACAAGGTTATGATTATTGTGCTAATCTATTATTGTCTTTAATCAAAACAAATTATCTTATAATAATTGTTGGATTAAACAAGTAAAAGTTATAATGGATGATATTTACTATGAACTGTGATGTACGATTGGCTAGATTAAGTTTGGAAGGAATAAAGGGAATGTCAATCATATTTATTGGATACTAGCAGTGGATTAGATATAACTATGTCAATAGAAATTAAACTGGAATATTCTTAGGTAACAGTAGTGAATGAATGTTATAGGGATTAAATTGTTACATAAGTTTTCATGATTAATTTCTTTGATTTTGATATTGTGTTTATGTGATTAGACCCTATTTGGCCTATGATACCTCTCAGTATGACTTATTTATACGGATAATTCACTTACTATACACTTTTTTGGGTATAGTCTGACTATAGGATCAATTGAAAATTTATAACTGAAGTGGATAGTGATTTCCACCAGTTTCTACTCCTCCCATTCTATGTTGAAAGTTGTGTACTGTATGTACATTCAATTGATTAGAATGCTCTTGTACCTATTTAGACTACGTCTTTGGAAAGGTTTTCATTTGTATTTAATTTTTTTAAATATATTGTAATAAATAAAATGTGTATTATATTACTTGATGACTTCTGCATATAATTTGAAGGGATGGTAAGTGGTTCTCCAACCTTGGTGGAGTGGTGTAGGTGCCTCCATGATCTGATAATTTAGATCATGAAATTAGTAATAGTGCCGAAAACCTAAAGTCCTGAAATAAAGTTCTGCAACCTTAATGCATGAATTGTGGCTTCAAAATATTCCATAAATTCTAATTTCATTATGGGTGTAGGAATAACTGATTGCTTCGCACTTTTCCACGATACTGCTGCTTCAGCTAAGAGAAACAATTAACGATATGTGGCCTTTCTAATATCAGCAAATCCAGCAAAATCTGAATGTGGGTATCCAGTAACTTTCATATGATTGGATATCCTATACATGAGCATATAATCCTTTGTTCTTTTCATATACCTCAAAACTTTCTTTATATCTTTCTAGTAATCAATTCTAGGTTTACATTGATATTTCAAAGCATCCCAAACAAAAATAATATCTGGTATTGTGGAAATTTAAATATGCATTAAACTTTAAATAATAGAAGAATAGGGAATTGATTTCATTTCTTTTTGTTCTACATAATAATTTGGACATTGTATGAAACTAAATTTATGTCTTTTTTTAATATGAACAATTCCTGCAGATTAGTTGTTCATATTTATTCTCTTTGGAACTCTTTCGGTATATCATTTCGGAGAAAAACCCTATAATCCTTGTGATCTATCATAAAATATTTCTATCCATATCACATAGGATGCCTGATCAATATCTTTAATTTCAAAGTTAATAGAGAGAAATTCTTTTGACTCACGTACGATGCGTAAATCAATAGAATCAAGTAAAATATCATCAACAAACAAAACTAAAAATACAAACTTGTTCCAACTAATCATTTGGTATATACACTAATCATCGGTAATTACCTTAAACCCAAAAGAAGTTATGGTGTCATTAATCTTTATATACCATTATCCATGAGGGTTGTTTGAGTCCATATATTAAATTCCTCTGTTTACAAACCATTTGACCTTTTCCTTTAACTTAGAAACCTTTACGTTGGTTGATATAAAATTTCACACCAATGGATCTACTAAGAAAGATAGTTTTCATATCCATTTTGTGTAACTCTAAATCATAATGTGATACTACAGAAAAATTAATTCTCAATGAGTCTTTCTTCGAGACTGGTGAAAATGTCTCTTTATAATCAATCCCTCTTTTTTGAGTATTACCTTTAGCAACAAGTCTGACCTTATATCTTTTAATATTTCTAGTTAAATCATGTTTGATCTTAAAGAACCATCTACACCCAATTCTTTTGTAATTTGTTTGCAATTCTACAGAATCCCAGATTTGTTTTATGGAATCAATTTGTTTATCAAATTGTGTACTCTCTATGGGCTTTGAAAATAAAATCAGATATTTATTAAGTCCAAAGTCAAAATTTGACTCTTGGAAATAAATCATATAATCATCTAAGATGGCCTATTTTCTTTCATTTGAGATATTTTTAACAACAGTATTTGTTGTTCATTTGTGTCAGATATTTGTGAGTTAGTTTCTTCCTAAATTTTTATTGGTGAAAAAGTAGGCACATTCATAGTCAATGGAACATTAACTCTTACCTTATTTATTTCAGCCTTAACACTTAAAACTCCCAATACCTTCACCATTGTTAATGAATCCTTAATTATCAATTTTAGTAATTCTCAATATATAATTTGGACAATGAAACCTGTACAATTTAGATTTCTTTGGGGAATAAATAAGGTCACCACTTACTGTTCAATAATTTAATTTCCTTTCAAGTCTATTATAAACTCTAGCTTTCACAGGACAACCCCAAACATGTAGGTGACTTAAACTAGGTTTTCTTCAAGTCCACTATTCAAAAGAGGTATTGGGAAGTGTCTTAGCAGGAAAATTGTTTAATAAATTAGGCAACAGTTTTACGAGCAACAATAACAACAACAAACTCAGTATATTCCTACAAAATGGGGTCTAGGGAGGGTAAAGTGTACGCAGTCCATACCTCTACCTCTGAAGAAGTAGAGAGGTTATTTTTGTTAGAACCTCGGTTCAAGATAAAGAATAGTAAACAAGAGCGTAATAAAACATGGAGCAGGATAAATGGCATAACACAATTAAGGAATAAGACGCAATAAAATAAAAATCAGAGCAATACGAAATAAGATAAATCAGCGAAATATGAAATAAAATATAAGAAATCGGACATTTAAAATAGGACACCCACCTAGTAGCAATATACACTCATAGAACAAAGATTTTCACTACACCCAAACCCACCTCACTAGGGGCTTCTGCCTGTGTACATAGTCCTAGGATTACTAACCCGGCTATATATGAGCTCTTCTAAGTACTTGCTATAACCCATGAACTTATTCTAGGCTTTTACCCTTATTTGGGATCTCCATACCTTCCTATCAAAGGTTATGTCCTCAGTAAGCTGAAGATGATCCATGTTATGTCTAATCACTTTTCTTCAGTACTTCTTCAGCGTACATCTCCTCATTCTGAAACCATCCAACTCTAGCCTCTCATACCTATGAACTGGGGCATCCGTTCCCCTCATCATAACATTCCCAAACCATCTCAACCTTCTCTCCCATATCTTGTCTTCCACCGAAGCCACTCACACCTTCTCCTGAATAATCTCATTCCTAACGCTATCCCCTTTAGTAAGATCACATATCCAATGCAACATTCTCATTTTTGCCACTTTCATTTTTTTAATATGGAAGTTTTTGACTGGCTAACACTCTGCTCTATACTTGCTGGATGGGCTGCCACTCTATAGAATTTACCTTTAAGCATAAGGGGCACCTTTTTATCATAAAACACACCTGAGGTGAGCCTCCACTTCATCCAAACTACTCTAATACTATTAGAGACATCCTTATTAATCTCGTCATTCCCCTGAATCACAGACTCAATATACTTAAAACTATTCCTCTTACAAATATCCAGGGAATCCAACCTTACCACCATATCGTCCTCCTACTTAAATTCACTAAAATTGCATTCCATATACTCCATATTTGACCTATTCAACCGGAACCCCTTAGATTCAAGGTTTTGCCAACAGACCTCTAATTTTTAATTCACCCCCTACCCCTGTCTCATCAATGGTTTTAAGAGCATACATCTAAAATGATTTGGGTAATGAGAAATTATTATTCATACTTTGAACCACATCCAGAAGTGTTTGATTATGCCTTTTTGCAATACCATTTTGTTAAGTTATTCCTGGTATAGTATATTATGCACGTATGCAATGTTCCTCAAGGAACTTTATAGATGAACTTGGACATTGTCGTAACTCATCATATTTTACATAATACTAATCACCCCTAGCTGAAAGAATGATTTTAAACTTTCTGTCTAATTGTCTATGAACATCATTAACATATACTTTGATAGTGTTTGACTATTGAGATTTTTCTTTCAACAAATAGATATAACCATAAAGTGAAAAGTAATTGATAAAAGAAAAATAATTGATAAAAGAAACAAAGTATGATTTCACGAAGATGAGTGCTTATTGAGCACCTTTCTTAGTATGGTTGGTTTGGTTTCCCGTAATGGAATACAAGGATATATCAAGACTATTAAAATTTAGATTGGGAGAATCTCATTCTTTACCAATCTTTACAATTTTTCTTTGGATAGATGACCCAAACATCTATGCCATTAAGTAAGTAGAACTTTCTTCTAGTAAACTATGTTTGATTGGATATACAAAAAATATCATTGAATTTCAATCTATATAAACCATCATTTAGAACACCAGAATCCTAGAAAAATAATACTCTTATAAAAAACATCCATGTCAAAATTTAAAATAGAATTCAGAAATATCAAGTCTTGAAAGAAAAATAAATTCCTAGAAATTGAAGAAACATAAAGAGTCTATAATAGATAAAGGTGATTTCTAGTATCCAAAATCAATGGGTAAGTCCTTATGCCTTTAATTTTATCCTTCATATGATTTCCTATGGTCAGGAAATATCTACTTGTATTTAAAGTTTAGATTATATTTGTAACACCCCATATTCTTGGTCCTTGAAACTTTCTTAAATTTTATCCTTACTGCCTAGACAACAACTCCCATTACGAATCATAGGAAGTCTTGACGAGCCACTTGACCCCAATCGTAGCTTGACCAGTATGTGTGGACATGTTTTATTTCTACATTATGAGTGGCTCCCAACGAGTTATATGGAGTCATTATGAGTCTTAATGTCCCAATCGTAGCCAAACTAGTGCAAGTTCCCAAGTATTGCTGTCCTAGTGACAACTAGGACCCTACGAGTTGTAGAGAACCCTAACATATTTTATGATATAAATCATAGGTTCAATAGTTTATGTGCCTAATGAAACTGTTTTGTCTACAGATCATTGTGACGAGTCGAATATGGCATTACGAGTCACAGTGTGACTCGTATTCACTGGCGACAACTTTTTAGCATTTAAGTTGAGGGGGTTATTTATCAGTCATAATGTAATAAATACCTTAAGGGGGTTATTTATCATTCATAATGTAATAAAAAGACACTTTCTTCTCTCTAAATTCTTTCAAGCAAGATACTTAGTGTTTCCAAGAAGTTCATCAATTAAAGCAATCAAGACTACTTCTCTACATAACTCTTGATATTTAAGTAATGTATCTCTTTACCAAAACTTATTTTATTAAAATCATGAGCTTAAATGGTTACCCATATGGTTTAATTATTTGTTTTTTGATCTTGGGTTGAGGGTTTTGAATAATTATTGTTTATGTGATGTTTCATGTTTACATATGCATTTGTTTAACGTTTACATATGCATTGATTACGTTTAAATTATGGTTTGGAAATGAATTTGATATGTGGGAATGGTGAATAAACTAGGGGATTGTGATTTCCCCAAATTTTGTGAAAATTAACAATTAAATTAGTTATAACCCAGAGCCAATTTTGTTAAACTGGTTTTGAGTACAAGTGAAAATTGTACTTAACTATTTTAGAATAATTTAATGATATAAAAAGGTTTATTAAAACATATAGTTTGATTTAATAAACAAAGTGAGTCATTTTCCCTAGTTGATGGAATTATGATGACATATTTATGTTACCTTGCAAGTGTAGTTGGTAAGACGATACCAATGATGTATTCCTTAATAAGTGTTATGGCTCAATGAATGGGAATGTGTTATAGATATTTTAATTATGATTAAAAGAGAATTGTGTAGTCGAGTCATCAAATTAGAGGTTCCACAGGACCAATACTGGAAATCAAAACTGCCCACATAGGGATCTAAATTACCGGGTGGTTTGAGTCCCCATTATTACATGATTGGGAGGTTCGATTCCCTCATATTATGTAACATTATTGGGTGCTTAAATCACTTTGGTACGCTTGGAGGTTCAAGTTCCTCATGCAACATATGTACATCCTTTAGTTCTTATGGCTACACACACTAGGGCCCTTCCAGTTAGGAAGTGCTAGACCCATATACCCCGTGGGTGCCTTCTTATAATGTTTAAGCTACACAAATCTAGGATAAAGTTTTAAAGCGCATGTTAAGCCTTATTCTCTTTCCCAGCATATTATTACGTATGTATATTATGATGTTCACATGGTTTTGAATTGGATTTGACTTGTCTTTATTTTATCCGTTATCCCTGAGTTACATGATAGGTGTCAAATTACTAACCATCTTTGGATATTGTATCCCCATATAATTTAGGAAGCGTATATACTTCTATATTTTTGGTTCAGTATTAGGAGGATCATCTTGATTCGTCAGTCGTTGGTGGTGAAGTGATTATCTTCTATTCTATGGTAGACTTTGAAATTTTATTAATTTTCATTCATAGATTATAATTGACAATTCACATTATCATTAATGTTTTCATTGTCATTGTTAGGGTCGAGGGCATATCTCGGTACTTAATTAATTTCAGTTTGGTTAGAAGGCTAAGTTGATTACTGACTTAGGTGATGCTAGTTGGTTGTTTTTTATCAGTACTGACTAACGGTTATAGACATGTCTTTAATTCTTAGAGTTTCTTATGCTATCTAGTTATACATTTGGAATTCATCTAACGTTAGGGGTATTATGTTCTAATTTTTTAGGAGTAGGGGGCAGTCTTCTATCTTTGATGGACTTGATATACCCATCTCGGCCAGGACCTAGTTTGGTTTGTGATAAAGTTTGTATCAGAGCCTAGGTTTGCTATATTTAGGTGTTTAAAAAGCCGTGTCAATTTGAGTCTATGGGTGTGTAGCACACCATACTTATAATAGAGAGGCTATGAGGTATTTGGGAATATTTCCCTTTCTGGTTGTTCTATTTTTAGTTATAGAGTGTATGATCTTTAAATCTCCTCTAATTCCCATATGTTTGCTTTTCAGATCTTGCCTCCTAGAAGATATGATGCTCGTGGAAACACTTTCTTCCTATTAAAGGTAAATATCAATGGATCTCATACTACTTATGGAGTTCAGATCCGTTCTAAAGCTCCATCTCACAATTGTACTGCCCCAAGTATAGTTCTCCTGGTTCCCCTTCACCTACATTAGAAATCTCAGGCTAATTTGTCTAATGCTGAGCTTTGATAGTCGATCCACTTTCTTATCTAGTTGGTAGCCTCTCTAAGACTTGGCGAGTTGCTTCTACTGCTCTATCTTCTGAGGTCACTAGAGTTGGCCAATTTATGATGTTGAGTCATTCGACTTCATTGGATCTAAAGTTGATGAAGACCTACAAAATTCATTGATAAGATTAAAAAGATATTTTATGTGATATATGCTATATATGTGGAGGGTGTGGATTTCACTTCTTATAAGTTGAAGGATGTAGAATATCAGTGCTATAAGGGGTAAGACAAGTCGATAGGTGATGATGCTAAGACTGCTTTGTGGGATGACTTCTCTAGTGATTTTATTTATTATTTCTTTCCTTAGGAGTTAAGGGAGGCGATGACTGTGGAATTCATGAATCTTAAGCAAGGATGGATGAAAATAAAGTAGTGTGACTTGAAGTTACCCAACTCTCACGATATGTATAAGAATTAGGATCTAGCATGAGGGATATAATAAGGAAGTTTATTTTAGGGTTGTCCTATGATTTGATCTTGGAAATCTAGGCAACCTAGTTGAACAAGGATATAGACATCTCTAGATTGGTGGTGTATATGCAAGAAGTGGAAGAGGAAACGAAGAAGAAAATAGAGGTAAGTGAAAGGCAGAATAAGAAGTTTTGATATTTTGATAAGGGTAGAGGTTAACACCATAATAGTAGAGATGGTTGAAAATAGTCTAAGATGAAGTAGGGTAATTAAGGTTCCTACTCTACAGCTAGTGCTCTTTATCAGAATTCATCATGTTATCATCATTTTTAGAATAGTGTTGGTCCCATGGCATAAGGTGCCCAACCTTAGGCTAGTAGGGCTTAGTTAGGGCCCTCATATCCCACTTCTAGGTTTTATGGTTAGATATATCATGGTGTTTGTGAAGAGGAGATGAACAAGTACTTTAAATATGGTCAAATTAAGATCCCTATAGGTTTTGTCCTTTTAAGGTTGCTTCTGGGGAAAATAAGATCCATGTTGCTACTTCTTCAACTCCAACACCAAAGGGCACTACTTCTTCTGGTTCTAGACTTGGTCAAAACATGGCATCCCTGATGTTGTTACTGGTACGCTTAAACTTTTATCTCATGATGTATGTTGTCTACTTAAATATGGGTCTACCCTCTCTTATGTAACCCCTTATAAGGCTATTCATTTTTGTTTTGATCTTGAGTGTCTTTCAGATCCCTTCTTTATGTCAATCTCCATGGGTGACTCCTTATGTCTAGAAGGATCTATAGAGGTTGTATGATGTCAGCTCTGGTTGGAAGACCTTGGTGGATCTAATAGAGTTGTACATATTAGACTTTGATGTGATTTTGCAGATGGATTGGTTGCATTCGTGCTTTGTGTCTCTTGATATTCAGAACCAAAGGGTCTGTTTCCACTTCCCTAATGAGCTGGGGATTAAGTGGGAAGGTAGTTCCCTAGTACCTATGGAAAGGTTCATTTATATTCATTGATACCAGAAGTTAATTTCCAAGGGGTTCATCTACTATCAAGTGGATGCTAAGGATTCTAAATTCAAAGGTCCTTCTTGGTAGTATGTCCATATGGTTTCCGAATATTTGGATGTGTTCCCCCATGATGTTTCGGGAGTTCCTCCGGATATGGTAATTGATTTTTGGATTGAACTTTTTCTAGACATTAGTCCTATTTCCATCCTTTCATATAGAATAGCTCCAGCTGAGTTAAAAGAACTCAAGGAGCAATAAGATCTTCTAGATAAGGGTTTTATCTTCCTAGTGTTTCTTCTTGGGGTGCTCCAATTATATTCATGCATAATAAGGATAGTCCTTAGGATGTGTATATAATATTTCCAGTTTCAATTGGTTATTGGAAAATATAAAGAACTGAGAGGAAACAAAAACCCCATTTCAATACTGTTCAAGTTTTTATCCATATGACTACTTAAATTGAAATAGTTCTTAAGTGAGTAAGAATTTCTAATTGAACTACTCATCTTATAATAGTAGTGTTTTCTTTTTGAGAGAGTTGCTTAGGTATAGATACCTGAGATTATAGCTGGTTAGAGTTAACAAGTTTTGAAGGGAAACTTTACAGAGATGTCAAGGTAACGCAGCTCGGACAAGGGCCTTGTCGTAATGGGCATCCCAAGTACACCTAGGATCGGGGACCACCCCCTTAACCCAACCCAACCACCTTATACAACCTTAGATGAGCTGAATTTTTAGAATATAACAAGATTGTGCAATGATTTCATGAAGACTTTGGGATAGGGTCACAACCATGACCGACCTAACCAAGTTTGTAAATTCCAAATCAACCATCCACACTATAACAACCCAAAGAGAATATCGAAAGACAATATGAAAGTTAAACCCAAAAGATAATACGATGGAAAACCATCAATATTGTCCAATGATGTAATACCCGACATTATTTTGGTTGTAAAGGCCAACACCAATACCGGTCCCACCCATTGCAACTACCATAAGTACCACAAAACCTCTATCCGAAAGAATACAAATATCCAGTTGGGACAGGCCCCCAACCATGGAAAAAACCAATATCTGAAAAGAAAGTAAAAAGTATAAGAATGTCAAACATAAAATGATGCCATATGAAAGGATGGAAGCTCACCACTTTAGTCTAATAAGATATCAATGAATCAAGTACTATGAAGGAGGAGTCAAACATTCGGTTCCTGAATAGCGTGCTTATACAAGCTCCAATAGACAAGTTAGTGGGGGAACACTAGCATGAATCTAGGGATAAGGATAAAGTAATGTCAATTATAAAAATAAAGTAAAAACAATCCAATGCAAACATCTATACATATATATAAGCATTGGGATAAGGGATAGGGTTTAGTATGCCATTTAAAAACCTTAACCGGGGTCTGTTGTTTAGCCATCCTATTACCCACGGACCATATGGGTTAAGCTCCCCCTACTGAAAAGGTACTGGTGCATGTAGCCATACGACCAGGCAATAAGCCTAGGATGACTCGTATATCTCTCCAATATAAACGTGAAACTCGCATATGGCCATCGAAGACCCCTCATAATGGCAAATATGAGTTTTTGATTTTGATCACCTCGGGATCGCCACCTTATACGGCTTAGCTTAAACTTCCCACTATTAATGTCCAATTTAAAATAAGTCCAAACTATCCAATTATTCATTTATTATCAAAGTCTATTTGATAAACCAGTGGTGTTGTCATACCACTGTACTTGTAAGCATTATCCATAGCCAAACTGTTTAGATTAAGAGGAATCTCAGTGACCTTTCCGTTTACAATATTAACCTCTTGGAAGGCTAACATGTTCTACACAAGCATTACTAGTTAGCAATTAACCTTTTTAACCCATGGAAGAACATTTAAGGTTTCATATATAAGTTGAAAACAAGCAAGAGTTCCATTAAAATAAGTCAATGCACTGGCCATATCTCTATAAGCATTTTATCAAACACCTTGAGGGCATAGTACAACTAAATCTAAATTCCATTACCATTAAACCATTACCATGCAATTCCATTATCCAAAACCATTATTAATGCATAAAAAACATAATTAAAACCATAAGAAATATATCCAAGCCTTTAGCATCAAAACCCCCAAATCAATGATTGAAAAGCAAAATCATGCAAGAGTAAAAACCATGACTTTAATTTAAAATATAAGTAGGGAAGAGATCATGACTTAAACCAAGACAGTTGATGAAAAGAATTCAGCAAGAAAAGCCCCAAAGTAATCCCTTAGTTGAAACCCTAGCTCTTTTCCCCAGAAGCTCTTGAGAGAATTATGATATGTTTTGGAAGAGATTCTAAGTGTTTAAGAATAAAATAATAGGGTAAATAACTTCATAAGTGTATAAGAAGTCATGGGTCCTTATTAGGGTAAGTAAGGAAATATGTAGAATACCCCCACTTAAATCCCATAAAAACCTGACACAGGGTCACAGAAGACATTCTTATGAGCAGTAACCTAGCTTATGATTAATACCCAACCCAATCTGTACCAATCCTTAACTATGGATTAGATACTGTCCATTATACGACTCATTAAAATAAGTTGTGACCTCAACATATGATTCGTACCCATATCTGTATCCCTGGCAGAATGTAACACTTGGAGGATCAAATACTGAACACCTTATGAGTCATTTATACTACTCGCACCCATGCCCTACAATTTATACGCTCAAGTCCTATCTATTATAGTGTAAAAAACCATCCCACCAACTAAAAATGGTCACCTTACCATAGGTCTTTACCACTTGTTCCCCAAGTTATGGTTCATACCATAAGTCATAATGGGTCTGAGGAATGAGATTCCTTGAAATTTTCTAAGGGTCCAAATCTGGTATACTTCAGTCTACCCCACTTGGAACATACCACCCAAAATGACGGATAAGGTAGGGGTAACCATACGAAGATTCATTTGGTTTATCAAACATCCATTTAACAAAGTTTTAAAACAAAGAGGGAAAGATGTTAATCTTTTCTTTAACAAACTCAGAAAATAATGATGTGTTCAAGAACACATACCTTCCGTATGAATATCAAGAGAAAAAAATAAAAGCGGATACTTGGACTTTGTGGTTCCTCCATAGAACCTTAACCAAAGACACATCCTTGATCTGCAACTAATGAACCTGCCTATCCTATATTTCAATTGGGACATCTTCACAAGACAAAGAATCCATGATATCCAACCCTTCCAAAGGCATAAACGAAGATGAATACTGGATGAACCAAACTCAAACTACATGGCAACTCCAACACATATGCAACATTGCCCGCTCTTCATAAAATCTCATAAAGACCAATGTACCAAGGAATTAGCTTTCTGTTTTTGCCAAACTGCACTATTTCCTTCATTGGAGACACCTTATTGAAAACCTTATCCACAACTATATAATCTAAGTCTCTAAGCCTATCATCTACATATGACTTTTGATGACTCTGGGTAGCCTTGAGCCTATCCCGAATAACCTTTACCTTTTCCATAGCTTTACTAACCAAATACGGACCAAACAAATTAGCCTCGCCAAGCTCAAACTAACCAAAAAGAGATCTTCCCCTCCTACCATACAAAACCTAAAAAAGAGCCATACCAATACTCCTATAAGAGCTATTGTTGTAAGTAAACTCTACTAAAGGTAGATGCTCGACCCAACTGCCACCATAATCAATAACACAGGCTCGAAGCATATCTTCCAACACCTAAATTGTTCTTTCCACCTGCCCATTCGATTGTGGGTGGAAAGCCATACTTAGACTCACCTTAATCCCCAACCCTTTCTTTAAAGAATGCCAGAAATGGGATGTAAACTATGTACCATGAGTGGAAATAATTGAAATAGGCACCCCATGAAGTTTTACAATCTCTTCAAGATATACTTCACGGGCAAGAAATGCACAAACTTCGTCATCCTATCCACAATAACCAAAATCAAATCAAATTGGTTTCGAGACCGAGGAATACCGGTAACGAAATCCATATTGATCTCCTCCCTCTTCCATTCAAGAAACTTAATCTCTTGATATAAACCACTAGGCCCCATGTGCTAAACCTTAACATCTTGACACACCAAGCACTTGGGCAAAAAAATAACCACGTCTTACTTCATGCCACTCCACAAATAGATCTCCTTGAGATCATGGTACATCTTAGTAGAACCAGCGGATACAACATAGCATTACTTATGCGCTTCAGCTAAGACACTATGTCGTAAATCATATACATACGGAACACACAGCCTCTCTTGGTACCGCAAAGTACCATCACCGCTAATTTTAAAATACACCACCTTTTGCTCACCAATGCTAGCCTTGGTTTTTATCAAGGTAGAATCCAACACTTACGTCTCCTTAATCTCCCCACAAAGACATGATCTAACCACTTCTTGAACCATCACACCATTGTCTTTGGAGTCCAAGATACGAACTTAAGTATTTTCTAAGCGGTGAATATCCATCGCCAATTCCCGCTTTCCTTCTTTTACATGATCCAAATTACCCATGTACAACCTGCTAAGAGCATCAATAACCGTGTTAGCTTTACTTGGATTGTAGTGAAGACTCATATCATAGTCCTTCGAAAGCTCAAGCCATCTACTCTGCCTGAGATTAAGCTCTTTCTACGAGAACACATACTACAAACTCTTATGATTAGCAATGATATCCACATAGACCCCAACAAATAATGCTGCCATATCTTCAAAGAAAACACAATGGCCAATAGCTCCAAATCATGAGTGGGATAGTTCCTCTTATGCACCTTGAACATCCTGGAAGCATAAACTATCACCTTTCCATGATGCATCAACACGCAACTAAGACCAACTCAAGACGCATCAAAATAAGCCATGAACCTATCATTGCTTTCCAACAAAGTCAAAACTGGAGCCAAAGTCAACTTATCCTTCAACTTCTCAAAAATCCTCTCACACATATCCGATAAAGATAACTTAACCTTTTTCTAAGTTAACCTAGTCAAATGAGCAACTATCGATAAGAAACTCTCCACAAACTATATATAATACCTGTGTATTCCCAAAAAGCTCGAAATATCATATGGAGTCATAGGTCGAGGCCACTTCTTCACCACAACCACCTTCTACGGATCCACCATGATCCGTTCACTCGAAATAATATGAACCAAGAAAGTCAAAGCACCAAAACATTCACATAGAGAACTTAACATACAACCATTTTTGCCTTAAGGTCTGCAATACCATACGAAGGTGATTAGAATACCCCTCTTTAAATATACCAGAATATAGTTAATAAACACAATGATGAAGACAACTAAATACTTTTGAAAAATCTTTGTTCATCATATCCATAAATGCTACCAGGGCATTTTTAAATCCGAATGACATCACAAAAATATTATAATGCTCATACTTAGTGCAAAAAGCCATCCTAGGGATATCTACCTCCCTAATCTTCATTTAATGGTACCTAGACTAAAGATCTATCTTAGAGAAGAACTTTTATCTTTAAACTAGTAAAAAAAATCATCTATCCGAGGTATAGGATATTTGTTCTTAATCGTTACCTTATTCAACTGCCTATAGTCGATGGATATACGAAGAGAACCATCCTTTTTGTGCACGAACAACACCGGTGCACCTGATAGGAAAACACTAGGAGGAATAAACTCTTTCTCTTGAAGATCCTTGATTTTTTTCTTGAGTTCCCTTAACTTAGACAGATCCATTCTACACGGAAGAATAAAATTAGGATGTGTCCGGAAGCAAATTTATACCAAACTTTAATTCTTTATTTGGAGAAACACCTGGAAGATCATCCAGAAAGGCCTCTGGAAACTCATTAACCACAGTGACCTAAGACAAATAAGGTTATTAAAAATTAGAAAATTTAACCCGGACCAAGTGATAAAAACAACATTTAGAGATTAATCATTGGGCTCTAAGATAAGAAATAAACTTCCCCCTAGGAGCAAAGGAACAACCTTCCCATTCTATTTCTGGCTCACCAGGGAACCTAAAGATGACCCTACGAGTTTGACAATCCAAATTTGCATAACAAAAATACAACCAATACATGCCCAAGATTACGTTGATGTCTACCATACCTAGCTCAAATAGATATCCCAAAGTCTACCTACCATTTATATATACCACACCCCCTATAGACCCGTTCAACAATGCTCGAATCTTCTATCGGGTTAGAAATAGAAAATAGATCCAAAAAAATTTTAGAATTAAAACCAAAAGACACAGCTACATGATGAGTGACAAAGGAAAGATTAGAACATAGACAAAGCAAATAATATATGTCACAAGAGAAATACTGTAACATACTTGTAATAATATTAGGTGATGCCTCAGATTCGTGCTGGGATACCAAATCATACAACCTATTTCGACCAGCACTGAAACTAAGAGTAGTACCAGAAGTAGATGCCACATTATAGGGTATAGGCATAGAAGATAAACCCACTGGGATCTTATTTGCCCCTACAAAAACCTTATTAGATAGACAATCCTTGAGCCGATGGCCTACTTAGCCATACTTGAAGAACTTATCCCTACCTTCCTCAAAGTATCCTAGATGAGGAATGATGGCGAAACCATAAAGGAGGACACAAAAAGTAGACTAACCTCTTCTTGCCTTAGAATGGGATCCCTGTGCCTGAGAATTATCACCACCATGATGACGTTTGTCTCCCAACTACTGGGGTAAGGAGCACTGGCAGTAGAAAAGGAACTAAAACTCCCCCACTACTTTTTCTACAATTTCCCACCATCTCTACCACCTTGAGACTGGGCACCCCCTGATCAGAAAACCAACCCTATTTACCCTTCCTGTCTCAATATTTTGCCATCTTTCTCTTCTTATCCTTAACCTACTGCATATAAATAGTCAGCCACCACTTCTCCATATCCTTCATGATCAAAATGGTCTTTCTCTTTAGAATCAGATCTCTGTTTAGCCCAAAAGTGAACTTCCTCATTCTTGATCTCATAGAAGCTGCCAAATCGAGAGCATACCTTGCTAATTGATGGAACATCAAATAATACTCCTTCATAGATATTCTCCCTTGCCTAAGGTTTACAAACTTCACCATCTTAGCTTCCTTAATTCTTGAGGGAAGAAATGATCCATGAAGGAATCAGAAAAGGCCACCCACAAACCATTCTCTTCTACATCACCCTTATTTTTGTTCCACTCCTCATACCATAAATAAGTAACCTCTTTGAGCTAATAAGACAGAAAGTTTACTCCCTCTATATTAGTATCCCTTGTTTCCCAAAAGATCGTCTCTATCAAATCAAGAAATCCCTGTGTGTCTTTCTCTTTCTTCACTCTCATAAAAGTCGGAGGACCCATCTCCATATATTGTCCAAGCCTAGTAGCCTCAAAAGATACAACGTTGGCCATACCCCAATCGACCTGAGTAGCAACCAGTTGGGCAATAACATTTATAGACTAACAAAACTCTACATTCAACTTATTTCCTTGAGAAAATGAGGAGCGATAGGAAGAATATGAGGAATTCTGATACAATCTGGAATAGGACCATGAGATCAAAGATGTACTCTATACGTAAGAGATACATACCGCTAAAAGGGACTCTACTCAACACGGCTTTATGGACTCCCAATTGATAATGAACCTAGGCTCTAACACCAACTTGACATAGGCTAGATCAGGGCGTTGTCCTAATGGGTATCCCAAGTCCATCTAAGACTGGGGAACAACCCTTAACCCAACCCAACCACCCTATACAACCTTTGATAAGCTAAATTTTGAACAGAAACTAAGATTACACAATGATCTCACAAAGACTTTGGGATATTGTCAGAATTATGACCTACCCAACCAAGTTTGTCCATTTAAAATATACAATCCATACCATACCAAACCAAAGAGAATATCACAACGTTATATGAAAGTCAAATCAAAAATGTAATAAGCTGGAACAACCAACAATATCGTCCAATGGTGTAAGTCTAAATATCCATCTTGATTCCAAGGAAAACACTAATATCGATCCATCCCATTCAAACTACCAAAAGTATGACAAAGCCTCTATCCAAAAGAATACAAATATCCGATTGGGACATGGCCCCAATCATGGCCAAAAATAATATTCGAAAAGAAAGTGAAAAGCCTAAGAATGTCCAACATGAAATAATGCCTTTAGAAAGGATAATAACTCACCACTTCAATCCAATAAGCTATCCCTAAACAAAGTACTATAAAGGAGAAGTCAAATGTCTGGTTCTTGTATAGCGTGGGTATAAAGCCAACCAGTACACGAGTAGGTGAACACTAGCATGAACGACATAATAAGGATAAAGTAATGCCATTTATCAAAACCAAGTAAAAACCATCAAATTCAAACATCCATACATATATATAAGTGTTCTAGGATAAGGGACGGAGTTTAGCATTCCATTTAAAAACCTTAACCTTAGCCATGTAGTTAGCTATCCAATCATCAACGGGCTATATGGTTTCATATCCTTCTGCTGAAAGTGTCCCGGTGTGTGTAGCTGCCGGACCAGGAAAAAACCCTAGGATCATTAGTACTGTAATACCCCATATTTCTATCTAGTTTTGATTCATCTTTAGAATATTAAAGATCTTGTTTCATAGATGAATACCTTTTATTACCTACGGTATATCCAAGATTTTAAATTTTTATCATGTGTGAAATTGAATAATCTTTCCATCAATACCAAATTTTCCCAAATTCGACACTCGGGTGAAGAGTTATAGCCATTTTAGTAAGATAGTGTACCACCTGGTAGTTTAGCGCGTCGCGGAGTCAGCCAGAATGGCAATTGTAAAATTCCAGTGAGCCTCTACAATTCCACCACATTGCGGTGTCTTTCTATTTTGTAACTAAGGTGACAATGCAATTTTCACCGCGTCACACCATCAAATAGTTTCCCAATAGTCCAATTTTTAGTAAGCTGGCGCAATTATTGCGCGTCGCACCAGCGTGTAAAATCAAGATTTTTTCAGTTCTAGATTTTTATTCCAAGGGCAAGACGGTCATTTTTCTATGATATATATACTTTTTAACTCGAGATTTCTCATTATTTCACTAAAGTATACTAGTCTTTTCTTAATTTCCCTCAAGAACAACCAAGGGTTTTAACCCAAAATTTCAAGAACTCAAGATTACTCCGTTAATTTTCCAATAATCAAGAAACTAAGGTAAATAGATGTTGATTATTGGGTTCCTTTAACCCTAGAAGTTCAATAATCCTTTTATAAATTCAAAGATCTTATAATTATGAGTTTTTCATGATTCATGTGAATTGAAGCTGAAGTTCATGTTATTTTTGAGTTTTAATTCATGATTTGGTTACAAAGTTTCAAGCTTTGATCCTCGTATGTTATGTTCATTTGATGTTCATGGTAAACCATTTTCAAGTTGCATGTTAAGTGATGTGTTTATGTCAATTAAGTGTAGAAATGTTGAATAACCAAAGCATGCTCCCCATATGTTTGATAAAATGCTTATGTGATGGAATTGGCCATTATAACATGTTGACTAGAAATCCTCAATTGACTAAAACTCTATATAATTAGTGAAAAAGAAAGTCTCTCGTCGAATATAAGTTTTTAGCATAAGTTAGTCTACAAAACTTGCAATTTAATTTAGCAGTTAGGCGTATAATGTTCATATGGTTGGGTTTCCTATCTTTCTATCTAGTTAAACTATCCGAAGTCTGATGAATGTAAATATTCCAATATTGAGCAACCATGTGGTTGCGAGTTTAGTTCAATTCAGGTGTCATGCCTCTGTTTCAAATCCCCGATATATAGTTACAATTTAGTTCATAGGTGCGCAGTGCATCATCTCAGTTTTCCTCAGTATCTTAGCCAAGTCAATATTCTTCAGGGGACATAATGTCCCAATAGGGAGATGCACTATAATCCCTAAGCTTTCATGACCTTAACCTTCCATCTTCTCTTCATGTAATGAATCCAGTTTGGAGTAGTGGGTACTCATAGGTGGACCCTTAAGTCCTATCTCAGTCGTATGCCATGTATTTAAGGGATCAGTTTCATTCATGATATTTAGTTCCTGTATCACATTTCAAGATCAATAATGTTCTCATGTTCCTATTTGTACATATTCAGTAAATGATCTCGAGTTGGAGATTGGTGATTTTGTATTCTTGAAAATCTCTCCTATGAAAAGAGTGAAGAGGTTTGGAAAGAAGGGGAAGCTCAGTTCCTGATATGTCGGTCCTTACCAAATTCCCAGCCATTTTGCAAAAGTAGCTTACGAACTTGAGTTACTTTCAGAAATATCTTCAGTACATCCAATATTTCACGTCCCTTGCAAAAGAAGTGCATCAGTTCCACAGTTGTAGTACCTATAGAGGGCATAGACGTTCAGAACAATATCTATTACAAAGAGGTCCCAATTGAAATCCATTACTATTAGATTTGTAGACTAAGGAACAAAGAAGTACTTCTAGTCAAACTTCTTTGGCTAAGTTAGTCCGTTGAGGGAGCTACTTGGAAACCAGAAGCAGATATGAAAACTAAGTATCCTCACCTATTCTTTATAAACTCAGACTCAGCTCAAGGTAATAGTTTTTCCTCGAACTTAATCACCTCCATTCTTAGATGTTCCTCTATAGGCTTGGTACCAATTACCATTGCATATTTAGTTAGGGATTTATGCATAAGATATGCATGTTAAGGATGAGAAACTTAGCTTATTAGCAATCCCAGTGATGCATTCATGAATTATGTTCAGCTATGTACTCATGCATCAGATATGCATGTTCACTATGAAATTTTAGTATATCACTAGTGTTAGCTATGAAATTATGTTGCAGTTGTGCATATCCAGTATCTAAGTTCAGTCTATCAGTATTACTAGCTTAATCAGTTTCATTCTAGGATGAATGATCCCAAGGGGGAATATTGTACAACCCTGAAAAATCCTAAGCTTTTTTCAGTCCTGTAAAAGCTAGTATGGGGTCCAAGACTTAGGAAAATTCACCTAAGTGTTCATACTTAGAGTTATTTTAGCCTTCATAAGTTGGAAATCCTTTTTCACGACCCTTATGACACTTAGAGTTATTTTAGTCTTCATAAGTTGGAAATCCTTTTTCATAACCCTTATGACCTTCAAATATAAATTTTAGGTTAATTCATGATCAGGAATGTCAGTAGGTATTATCGGAAAAGTTTTTAATTTTTCTGTCTTCATTTGAAACATATTTGAAAGCTTAAACCAGTGGATTAACGCGATCTCGATGGGCTGCGTCGCCTATCGTGTTGATGAATACTTTTTCCCAGTTCCTAGTGCAAATTCTAGTGAAATGATACGGACTCGGCGCGGTACATTGGCTATCACATTGATGCCCATGATACGGCGTGTCAGTCTGCGCGTTGGTAGTACAGTTTTTAGTAATTAAAACCCATATTAAGAGGGGTAAATAGGTCTTTTCCAATCCTATATCATCCCTCAAAACATGTAATTAAGCAATCAAAAATGCATAATTTACTCATTGTCTCTAGAATTTTTCACGAACAAACCCTAGTTCATCACATTCAAGAAACCAAGTTCCAAGGAAATCAATCAATCTTTTATAATTCAAGCTTTAAGGTATGAAAAGTGTTCATCCAATGTTACCTTGCACACTTGGAGTCCAGGAAACTCTTTTTAAACTTTAAGTAAATTGATTTCATGTTTTCCATGGTTTGGATTCAAGTGTATTCATGATTATAATGTTGATTGGGTTTCTATTCATTATAAAGTGCAAGATTTATGTAAAAACAATTATTATGTATGTAGTATCATGTGAATTCATGTTAAAATTGAGTATATATTCAGTTGGGAGTATGATTCAAAATTGAGAGAACGAAGGGATGCGGGCATTCCTTCGAGCAGAAGAATTGACCCTTAGTAGCAGTCCCTACATTACAGAACTACATAACCAGCATAGGTTAAGATATCTTCCTGCTAGACTAGGGTTGATACATCTCATACGAGTTTTTCTGCTAGCGAGGGTTTACGAAAATGCTTCCTACGAGAGAGGGTTAACTCACTGTTGTCTTTACCCTTGGCACGGTACTGACACCCTTCCAATTGTGGCTATAGGTTGGACCCTAATATATTTAGAAAGGGTCATATTGATTAGTTGATTTCCTCCAACAGTCTTAGTTTTAGTCTTCAGATAAGAACTTAGTTCAGTTCTACAGAAATCAAGACTATCAGACACAATCACTCAATTCAGTACAAAATTGAGAATAGTTCCATAGAATCAGGACTATTAGATATAGTCACTTTGTTAATAGTAATACAGTATCAGTGAACTCAGTTATAAGTAAATCTGTAATTCAGAACTCAGTATCCAATGTTATCATGACCTCAGTTACAGTTTACGTATTCATGTATGTACTTTCATTCAGTTATATTTATATTATTCAGTCAGTATTCTTAATACATATGAACCCATGCATCTCAACCTACCTCACTTAGCATACCAGTATATTCAAAGTACTGACGCATATATTTCTTTTGCACTATGACATCTTATATCATAGGTTCAGACGCACGGGCTCCCGATTATATTTAGTAGCCTGATCCATCAGCAGCAGACAAGTGGTGATCCTCATAGTTTGAGGACAAAATTATCACTTCAGTATCTCAATTTATTAGTTTTTAGTAGTTGGGGTTAATTGGGGGTTTGTCCTATTAATCCCTTATTCAGACAATAGAGGCTTATCAGACTAGAGTTTTTCAGATAGATGTATTAGTGTTCAGTTTTTAGTACTCAGTATTTATTTATAATTTTGAACTTTATGGAAAGTTTCCGCCTAATTTCTACATAATACAGTAGTATTATTCAGTTATTCCAGTAGGTACCAGGCATGGGTTAGCTTATGGTCCCTCAGGATCATGACCAGTGTTTAGAATCTGGGCTACACATTCGGTGCATTACACGACCCTATAGGCTATTGTACCTACTTTTGATCCAAACAACATCAGATGAAAATGTTGATGGCACTTTGAGTCAGCAATGTTGAATTTTCTAGGGTCGCATAGTTTTTTTTTACATTCACTGGATTACAACTGAATCGGAAACTTGGCACATAAACAAGTTTTTTGGCATAGTATTTCTTGGTGAAGACCAAAAATGGTATAGTGTTATTTGGATTTGCATTTGCAAAGTGTGATTCGACCCATCCAAGTTTCAATCTTCATAGTCATGATGGATCGCTGAATTTGAAAAAGGCAAACTAGGTGAAAGATTATGTTCGTGGTGTAATCCCCACGATCATGATTAAGGGAACATGGTAAACATTTAAAGCTAAGAAACCTATTTTTCCTTTATTTTTCTTATGTCCAATCACTATAAAATCCATATAAAGTTAAGAAATTATGGAGATCGTTCATGGGTGTCGGAAGGGAGTTTGAGACGTCATTGTGGTAATTTTCTCACCTTTATTTGCATAAGTATTTATTTTTTGTTTTAATAGTATGATTAACTTTAAATCCCTAGATTACTTTGTTGGCTGATTTTGGGCTTAATTGTGGTCAGATTTCACCTATTTTTTAGGGTAAATGACCCTTGAGCTTAGGGGGACATTTTGACGATTTTGATTTAATGATTTAAAAACCAAGCCCTATCTAGTATTTTAGTGTGACTTTTGACCTAGAGCATTAATATGTAATATGGCTATCATTTTTCTCATCTTAATGCGTAGATTATTACTTTGATAGCTTGGAATCTTAAAATGGTTTCTTGAAAGGGAAACTATATAAAGTAGTGGACTTTCTTAAGCTTTCAGTAACATCGAGGTATGCTAGGCTTACTTCCTTCTTAGATTAAGCTTTATTATGATACTAGTGGTGGTTGGATTTTTAAAAAGATTCCTTAAGGACTTGAGAAATTAGGTCTTAGCAAATTGGTATCAAAGTCTAGGTTCACTGATATTGTTGGTGCTAGAGTCAGTGTCTAGACCATCTCACTGATTGATAGGATGATATCTATGTCCTATTATTTGGAGCGTGTAGGATATTTCTAGGAAAGCATCATTTTCTTTTTGTATTTCAGATGTTGAACATATTTTTGTTGCTGAGTTCTCATTTGTTAATCTTTTCATAGATGGCTAAGATACGACCTACAGATGTGGCATGGAAACATGACACTTGTGATGATTAAAACTGCGAATTTCTATGTGAACTTAGGGTGTTTTGTTAGATATGATGAACATTGGTGTATGTTGCAGGTAAAATAGGTCTATCTACACTAGAGTTTGAATGAAAACAGAAGGAAAAGATCAGAATAAGAAAAAAATTGATCAAGATAAGAATTAGTTAACGAGTAATATACTCAACATACGACTCGTACGAGGAATAGTACCCATAACATAAGCAAACACAAGGATAAAATGCAAAGTGAGAGTAAGATACGACTCATGTATACGAGTTATAAGACGAGTATACGAGTTATATTAATCAATCGTAAGCATTCATGAATTAACGACCCAAATAAAAAAAAAAGTTAAGAAAAGATATGACTCATCCATATGATCCGTACACTAAGGATACAAAACATATAGAGAAGTTGCAAGCATAAGAAAACCTAAGCTTCTTAAGAGATTGAAGTGTCAGAAGTATAAAAGTCAGAAGTCCGAGTACGACTCATAAATAGATGTCGTATATAAACCAGTGTTAAAGACTTAGAAGGACAAATTTTCAAGGTAAATACGGATGGGGGACATGAGTCATATGCTTAGGTATGGCTAGTAAGACAAAGTCGTATGCTGAACAAAGAGTTAAAGTCGTGGGAAAATAAAACACTGGAATAGATACGACAAGGTAGGGTATGACTCATATAATGCTAATATGAATGAAGAATGAGTTGTACTGACTACCAACTTAACTTTAACTTTCCTATTTTTATTAGAATTTTTAGGTTATTTTAAGATACTATAAGTAACCTAGGGTTTATCTTTTATTAGGTGACGTTCTTTTTCATTCTTTTACATATTATTCAATACTTTCACAATTGTTCTTGAGATTTTTAGGGTTTATTTAATTAAAGACTTTGGAGTTTATTTACCTTATTATTGTGCAATTGATTTTATGTGTTGTTTATTGATAATCATGGTTTCTTGCACAAAAATAAGTGGCTAATCTACTTAGCTTGAGTTGTGGGAACCTTGGGAGATTAGCTATGTAGAGGAAGTATGAGATTCAATTGTTCTAGACTTTTTGCATGTATATTAATATTCCTCATGATAATTAATCTCAAGAATCTGTAGTAACTTGAGATAGCCGGTATTCGCATTCATCCCCACAAAAGAACTTGTGATTGGGAAAAGAAGATTAGGATAGTGATTTGGGATTAACCTCTACCTTTTAGTTCCTTCCATCTCATCTAATCATTTGATCCTACCCAGTGATGGTGAACTGAGGTTATAGTAAGGGGAATCAAGGTGACAACCTCAAACTTACTTAGTAAACGGTGAAATTTTTCTTTGAGCTTACCCGACAGTTGGTAATACCTATCTTGTAGAGTTTACATACAGAAAAATAGAACAATTGGGTTGACCACAAGAAATTTACGGATTTGAGAAGCCAGGGGGAATACAAACCTAGTGCTCGTTTCTTATTGATTACAACTCAAAAGTACTCAAGATTTGGTTACTACTCACAATTAATACTACATATCCCCTTATTTACTTTTCGATACTGCTCGTGGATTACATCAAGTAAAGTAACTATTAAAGTTTTCCCTGTGGGATCGACTCTAACATAGTTGGGTTATTATATTTCCAATCAACAACTTTATCCTTTAATTGGACGTGTACTTTGGGCATTACAAAATTTTGGTGTCGCTGCTGGGGATTAGGTTTGAATAATGAATTAAATTAGTCACATTCGCAGGTTTTTAGTTTTTGTTTTTGATTTGGCATACTCTAGTGTATGCCAAGTACTAGGAGTCAAGAAAATCCCTTGCTCCTCTTTGATAAAAACCTAAGATAATCCTTCGAACTCTGAAAAAAATTTCAGGACAAGTATATGAAGGGGTTCAAGATCCTCCAAAGTGGATCCGAATGCAGAACTCCCATTTTTTCCTTTAGATCCATAGAATATTGTAGTCTTATAGACACAATAACTGTTGGACCATAAACATAGAGAAGACAAAAAGGCTAGACTTACTGCAGAGGCATAAGTAGCTCAGCAAAGTGGACTAGTTAGGATTGATCATCAAATTTAGAGAGGTAGGGCTCCATTTATTTTGCCATACCAACACTTAGACCAATATGAGCAAGACAATAAAGATCTGGGTTATGTTGAGCCTACTGCGCCTGGAGCAATTGTTCTTTTCACATTAGCCAATAAAGTGAAGTTTGATATCACTAGTGCAATGATTCAATTATTGAATCTAAAGGGTGTAATTTTGGTTACACTAAGGATGACACAAATATGTACCTTGCAAATTTTCTTGGGATTTGTACATCTTAAACTATTCAAGGGTTTGATCAAGAACCATTAAGACTGAGGTTGTTTCCATTTTCTTTGAAAGAAGAAACATCATTATGGTTAGAGGAAATTTCAAGAGGATCTGTCACTACTTGTCATGAGTTAAAGAAACATTTTCTGAAAAGATTCTTCCCACCTATATGGATGATCCATTTGAAATATGAGATTTATATTTTTATACATTTACCTACAAAATCTATGTATGAGGTAAGGTTTCGATTCAAGAAAAAGCTGAGCCTGGTACCAAATAACAGAATCAGAGTATCTAAATTGTCAAAAATATTCTATAGATCATTGAATGGTATTTCAACAGCTATGGCAGATACATTTTCAAGTGAAGCATTTATGCATCTTCGCTGGGATGCTACACAAGAAATGCTAGAAGATATCGAATTATCCAATAGAGGATGGCATACTCGAGATTTTGAATGTGGTGGTGGTACATTTATTATTGGAGAAACAAATACTTATGAAGCATTAACTGACATGGTATTACTAGAGGTTGAACAGCTTCATTTCAATATTGGATTTCTTATGAAACAATTTGCATCAATGAGTGCTGAGAAGGTGCAAGAAGTTGTGGCATATGGGTCTATTTCAAAACCATTTGAGATCGAATATGAAGAATAGAAAAAGTATCTTTATCGTAGATTGGCAGATTTCCGAGCCCAAGGATAAGGGAATCAAGGTTTGAACTATTATAATGATTGATAAAGAGATAGGAGTAGAGATAAAGATGGTTATTAGCTGCATAAAGATGACTATAAGGAGAAGAGTGATAAGTATATTCCACCAGGTAGTCGAGATACATAGTCCTGAATAGAGGCCCTTTTATATAAGTTTGCCACCAGAAAAGAAAATCAATAGAACTGCCTGAAGGATATCAAAGTTGATCATTCTGGGTTGAACCACAAGTTTGAGTCACATACTACTGTAATCAGGAAGTTGGAGTGGCAATTTTGTCAGATATCAACCACAGTTAATTATAGGAACTTATCATTCTTTTGAGCAATACAGTGGTAACGTACTGACACATTTGTGCTATGGTATCTTATAACATAGATGAAGAGACATGAGCTCTAAAGCATCAGTAGATTCTAGTCTCAGCAGTTAGAGCTAGAAGTGAGTCCTCATCTTTCGAGGACATGATCATTACTTTATTATCTCATTAATTTATTAATTAGTTGGAGTTTGTTGGGGACATGTCCCATCAAATCCTTATTCAGAACATTTAGTTAGTTAGAGGCTTTCCAGACTATAATGCTCAGTTAGTTATTCAGTTGTTTTGGGTATTTCATACTCCATCCATATGTTATGATTTATTAGATTCTATGTTACAGTTTTGAACCTTATGGACTTTTAATTTATGTTTTTAGATTATACAGTATATTATGCCGTATACAGGCATAGATATCAGTCATGGGTTAGCTTATGGTCCTTCAGGGTCATGAGCACCGTCTAGCATTTGGGTAACAGATTTGGGGCGTTACATCAGGATAGACTTCAAGCAGCCTAGAATAGAAAGAAAAGTTATGTTGACTGAAGGCTTTGAAGTTTAAAGTTGGTGAGTGGGTTTTTCTTCAAGTGTTTTCCATGAAGATCATAATGAGGTTTGGGAAGAGGTTTAAGCTTAGCCCCAGGTATAAGAAGTCATTTGATATTTTTTGATAATTGGAGAGGTGGCTAATGAGTTGTCCTTAACCCTTGAATTTTCATCCATTCATCTATTTTTTTAGGTTTCAATGAGGTATAGTTACATTATGGGTAAATCTTACATGCTACGTTCGGAGTCCATTCAAATACATAAGCGATTTCCCTTTTAGGAGGAGCTACTGTCTATATTAGCCAGAAAATGTAAAACGATTGCAATCTACGATAATGCAGTAGTTAAGGTTTAGTAGAGAAACTGTACAATTGATGAGGCTACCAAGGAGATTTAGAGTGGTATGTGTGTCTAATATCCCTACATGTTCTAGCCCTCAAGTACATCTTATTCTTTTACATTTGCGGAAAAAAGTCCTTTAAGTAGTGTATATTGTAGTGACGCTCTAGTTCATTTACTTTATTTTCATTATTTTTAGATATATAGATCTTTCCCACACCTTCCCCAAGTTTGTTATGACTTCCTAAGATTGACAATGTTGTCACCAACCAGTTCATTCCGTTTTTAAAGTCAGTTCCCTGTTTTGGATCTTTTGTTGTTAAGAAATAGTTATTAGGCCTAAACTTTAGGTAAAAGTCCCACATGCCATTTCTAATGATTTTTTTGCCCTGAAATATAGATTTTAGGATAGGTTGACCCTTGTTTAGGGTCTAATGGCTTTCATACATTTAAGCAATTGGGTGGATTTTTTCTAAAACAAGTATTAAAGGCTTGAGGCCCACTTTTCATAAAAATAACCTCATACAGAACTTTTGATTGCTTCATTGAGTCTGGAATTCCAAATTTGGTAAGGTAGTATATTTTTTGTAAGTTTATAAGATTTTAAATAAATTTCGAGTGTTCAATCACAAACATGTCACTTAGACAGCTTTACTGGTGCAACTTTAGCTAGTGCGGGTGAAAAATGTCCTTTGCTTTTGCAAAGGTCAGTGTGATTGGTGTTTTTATTTGTGAGTAGTAATTCACCTTCAAAAATTTTCATCTTTTGATGGGTCTAAGCTTTATTCTTTGTGATCGCAGTAGACCAACTGAGTTCACAAAGGGTTAGATAGGTCAGAGATTCTATCCATAATGGGGTCCTAAGGTGTAATCATTTAAGGATATGTAACTTATTTTCCTTTGATTTTTATAAATTACAACTACAATAAAAAATATAGGGAGATAGGAAATGTTTTTGAACTATCATTGGATTTCGGGGGTGAATTGGAGACGTCATTGTGGTTATTTTCTCTCCATTTACTTCCATAAGTTTCTATTTAATTCCTAGTTTAATTTATACTTAACATTATATCCCTAGTTTACTTTGCATGCTCATTTGGGGCCTAATTCTACTTAGATTTCACCCATTTTTAGGGTTAATAATCATTGAGCCTAGGGAGAGGTTTTGACAATGTTGATTTTGTGATTCCATAAGCAGGCCCCTAGTGGAATTTTTAGTATTACATTTGAACCACATTATATATATATATGTGTGTGTACGTGTAATATCAGTATCATTATTCTCATTTTAATGCACACATTATTATTTTGATAGTATGACTATATTCGCTAGCTTCTTAGAAGGAAAAAACTTTGGTGTAGTAGATTTTCTCGAGCTTTTGGCTTCATCTAGGTAGGCTAGGTTTATTTCATTCTTAGATTGAGATTTATTATGATATTAGTGTAGAACTATGCTAGATTCGGGTAAGTATTTATGACTTGGTTGATAATCTTAGTAATTATTGATTATTTAGCCAATTAAAAAGCTATTTTTTGTAGATTTCGACTTGTTTTGATTCATATTAGATTATGCTGATACCCTTGTACTTGTTTTTTCTTAATTAGTACATTGGGGGATAATTATAATCTTAGTCAGGGTTTGGGTAGGTGATAGCTTTAGTATGGATTTTTAGGTCTAATAGGGAGCTATCTTTCTTTAGCTAGTATGCTTTGTTTAGCTGCTTATAAACTTAAGAAGCTATTATATTGTCAGCCTAGATTAAATATTTTTACTTGGGATATGCAGGCAATCTAAAAGACATCGGTTAGCCTTACTACTATAGATAAAGTAACCCTTCAGACTTTACATCGAGACTTGGTGGTTAACATCACTTACATATTGAATAGACTATACTGCTTAGTATTTTCTACTAAATGATGTTGAATGAGATTTATGATCATGCAGTATTATGATACTTGGTTTATTTATTATATTCTAGTTCAATTTTGGTGATTGGTATCTCTCTTGTTACCTATTTTATTAAATTTATTAATGGCATAATTTCTACATGACACTTTATTGCCAGTTCTGGAATTATGGTTCCAAGCACGTTCATGGTTCCCTTTCGTGGAATGAGGGTAAACTTTGTGAAATTATAGATGTTGGGGTTGTCTCGATCATGTGAGACCATTTAACAGTATTAAAATGTAACCACAGACATGGTTGGTCTTGTGGTATCTCACTGCACATTAGTGCTTTACTGAAAAGGCCGTAACTTCCTACTCCGATTTCGAATAAAGTCAAAAAATGATGCGCTGGCAAGTTAATTCAAATACATATATCTTGGTGGGCCTGCGACTCAAAAATATCATAATCTTAAATTTATACTCATTTAAAGTTAATTACTACAGTAGGAACCGATCAACAAGAGAGATTTTTGCTTTGTTAAAAGATAAGGGGTTCTTACAACTTTGGTACATGGAAAAATCCCCTCTTATGTTTTTAAAACATGATGATTTACCCTAATTTTACTTGAAGCGTTGTTTTAGTTTTGACTTGGATTTTGTAGGGCATTATAGTATCTTCCTCTTGGGATTATTCATCCCTAAATGGAAACAAACAGTGTAGGAAGGTTTGGGGAAAAGAGTTGTAATTCCCACATTTTCTTCACCACTTAACCTGATATTATAGGAACCCTTCTACTCCATTTATTCCTAAAATTCCTCCGTTGGGTTCCTAAGAGTTGGATACTAACACAAGACTAGATCAGTAATTTAAACATGCGCTAATTCGAACTTACGAATGTATGTTATAGCATGGGAATAACTAGGTGACATAAAATTTAAATAATTGATTAATTAAGGGAAACAATAACCTCAAGCTAGGATTCATCTCAAAGGGAAAATATTGGGGTAATTAGTCCTAATGTATGCTTCTTCCTCCCAAGTAGCTCCTTCAACTAATTGATTTCTCCAAAGAACATTTACCAAACAGAATTCTTTATTCCTCAACCTCTAAATCTGATGGTCAAGGATATCGATAAGAACTTCGTTGTAAGATAGGATATATTTCACGCCTACCCTATATAAGGGAACAACCAATGAATATTTACTAATGCACTTCTTTAAAAAAGAAACATGAAAGATTAGATGCACTACAGCTAAATCCGTCTGCAAATATAAGTCATAAGACTTCTTAAAAAAATGACCTATAATATCTTAAGGACTAATAAAGTTGGGATTGAGCTTTCCATTCTTCCCAAATATTTTCACACTTTTCATATGTTAAAGTTTCAAGTAGACCAAAACGCCAATGGAAAACCCAATTTTATACCTCATCAAATATTTATAGGATTTCTATTGACTTTGAGACATACTCAACCTTTCTAATCTGTTGAACTTTCTCGATAGCCTCATGGACCGAGTCTGGCCCCATAAATGCAGCTTCATGATCTTTGAACCTACAAATAGGAGATCAGCACCTCCTTCAATAAAGTTACTTCAATGCGGTCAATCAAATAGTAGAGTGATGACAGTTATTGTATTCAAACTCGATCAAGGGTAGACTAAAATCAATCATGCATTCTTTCAACATATCCTCTAACATTTGAATGGTCCTCTCTTCCTAGAATCTATCTGGGAGTAAAAGATTGAACTGAGATGAACTTTGATATCGATACCTTTATGAAATCCCTTTCTAAATTGGGAGGTATACTGAATACATCTATCTGAAATGACAGTCAAAGGAACTCTATTCAATCTCACCAACTACTTCAGGTAGAGGTTGGCATAGTCCTCGACTTAATCTACACTGTTAACTAGTAGAAAATGGGAAAACTTAGTTATCAAATATAGAATAACTCAAAAAGTATCAAGTTGTCGATGAATGTGAGGAAACCGTGCAAGAAAATCTATGTTCACTATCACATATTTTCAAGTAGGAAATATCGATGTCCTAAATCACACCACCAGTTTTGTGGTTCAAAACCTTAACCTGCCAATAATTCAGGAACCTAACAAAAAATTTCATTATATCCTTCTTCATACTATTCCACCAACAGACTTCTCATAAGTTATTATACGTCTTAGTGGTTCTTGGGTTAATAGAATATCAAGAGTAGTGCCCCTCCGCTAAAATCCATTGTCTCAATTCATCAATATCTTGAACACTAAGTCTACCTTAAAAGAAAAGAACACCAATAATACAATTCTCTCCATGAAGACTTGAATCTAAACATGGAAATGTAAAGATAGAGAGATAAGATATCAAAGATAGAAAGATAGAAACTAATATGATAACAAAAGGTCAATCAAAGGGTGTATCAAACACAAAAACCTCCCTCAAAGATTACCAAATAGAACCTAACTCTGACATGACCGTAAAGGGGATTAAATCTCCCTTACAACCGACGTTTCTAATCAAAGATCAGCATTGGCTTTTCTAAGCTCTTAAAACACTCCCAATGGATTTTCATGAATTCATCATTTTCAATCAACAAAATATTAGTAAGTAAGCCTAGCTACCAAGTATTTATAGTTTGGCTAAATATTATATAATTAGGGCCCAAAAGTTACCCAAATGTAAGAAAAGGCCAAGTAGGCGCCGTTTTGACCCGCTCTTGACATGCTAGAGCGGATCAAAAGTAAATTCAAAGCTTCGTCGGCACATTACCTTTCCTAGGAGATTTCAAGCCCCGTACTCCTTTGACATCATCAAAGTCTTTTTACCATATTTAATTGAAATCTAATTGTTGTGGCTTTTTTTGATACCATTAAGGAGCCAATAAGAACCTCAAGCATCATACATATCTCATCCAATGGTCCGGAGGCAATTCATCTTGTATCATCCTTACCTTCTTGATAAGGATTCGACCCCAAATCTAAATCTTGCAAACCGAAAGGAAGGACAAAAAAATACAACATCCTCTTGACATAAGGGTTAGGCTTAGCACAGATAATTATAGCATTAAGACAATATGGCACACACTTAAGATATAACCATAGATCTTTTGTGGTAAACTTTAGAAACTTGTTGAGAAATGCACAGAGGAGTTAGCAAGGGGAATCACCAAGAGGTAAGGAGACTACAGAGGTATTAATGTCATCACAAAATCAAAAAGGTTAGGCTACCTTCACCGTATGATCCATAAGGCATAATTTTTTCATCACCTAATTATGAGACCACATGAATAGTAGTGCCTCAATTGGTTTTAAAGTGAACAAGATCAATATAGAATTGTTATTCAAACAATTGGACCAACCAACATGAGGTGGACCAACCAACATGTTCCCTACCTCTAAATTAAGCAAATCCAAAACCAGCATGGATATCATCTATAACGCCCCGAAAAATGGGTCCCGGAGCGTCACATGGTGCTTGAGGCTACGAGTAGCCCCAAGCTAACCCTTTGAGCCATTTTTATTCAATTCAACACAAATGAATGGGGTTTCCATAAATAACCCTTAAATATCAACAGAGTAATCATCATCCAAGAATAAAAGAATTTCAGAAAGATAACAAAATACGACTTATTAGTCAACTCCCAACTTCTATACTAGTCTGACAAGCCTCTAAGAAAATTATATAAGACCAGCGAGCCATTGAGACATGCCCCAAATGACTCATACTCAGTTATCAAATATAAACAATTCTATGAAACCAACATCAGACATCACGTCCTCAAAACATGAGGACTCACCACAACAGAGGATGTAGAACAGCGTACCCAAAGAATCATTGTCGAACCTGGAACTGAGCACTTAAACCTATATTTTGAGAAAATGCAGCCCACATCCGAAGATGTGGGTTAGTACCATGGAAAGGAACCGAGTATATGGGGTGTATGCAGTTGTATGAACATCATCATCATAAATATTTATAAAAATATGCAGGATGTATGAAAGACTCACATAGCCCAAAGAAAATCATCATAATTATGAGAGGATGAAATAAGTACAATAACACATGTGAGTCATCATATAATTTGTCAATCACTTGCAGTTCACCAAGAATATCAATTCTCATAATATAAATATCATTTAAATCTTTCAAAAGAATAACTTTCACTATTCCACTTTCAAATTACTTCACCATTCACCATAGACACAAGGAAACACACACACGCTGGGAGATCCAATAGCCGACATAAACCATGTGAGCTACATGGAGTCCAACGTACAACCCACGTTGGGGAGAGTCGTTCTATCCTTGCCATCAAAGTAGTTCTATCGATATCAAATCCACACAAACTAGTGATCACTATATAAATCAGCCTCAGGCTCACTCCTACGGGGACACGTAGTTCTAGGAAAGTAAGGTCGCTTTATACCTCCCACTTGGTGCTAAAGATTTCTCTCGAACTTAGCTCAGATCATTTCAAAGACAATCCACAACAAAACAATTTGAGTAATATATAAATAGACATCCGCAGCCATCATGCTTCCCATCTATCAAAATCAACCAAGTTATGGATTTCATTCATACTCGAGTTCAAAACAACTCCATTAAGACCAAAAGGTCAAATCATTCAAATTATCTCAAATATTCAACATCAATGAGCTTATAACACACACTGTCTAAAAAATAATTTTCAATGGGGATTTACGACCCAAATATCAAAATTATGATAAATATCGTTCAAGATTCATACTTTATATCTCCATACATGTAAATTCATCTTTCAAAATCATAAACATCAAGATTTCATAATAATCATCATAAGATATGGGTTCATGCTTCAAATTCATAAAAATCAAATAAAAATCATGCCTTTTGTAAAGAAAATTACTTTTGGGCACAAGAACGAAAGAGAGTTCTTATTGAAAAACCCCACATACCTTGAATGATGAACTTTAGATCGATACTCATTTTTGAGAGGTTAATCGTGCCTTTGAATGATGGTTCTTGGAGTTCTTAAACTAGGAACTTGGAATCTTGAATAAATTTGCAGAATTAATGGTGAACTTTGGAGGTTCTTGAAGTTGGATGTACGAGCTTAGGATTTTCTTTTTGAGGGAATTTGATGAAATATAACATATAATGCTTCTAATAGTATTTAATATAGGGTTTGGATGGATTTTGGGTGAGGGAAACTGACCAAAACACCCCTAAAAATCAAATAATTCATGAATCTGTCCTTTGATGGACTGTTTTGATAGTTTGAAGTTGATCAATCATAACATTTTACTCCAATATCCAAATTGGATGAAACCAATTTCATTAGAAACAGGACTCTCATATTTTTCCATTGATATATAGTATCTCACCCAGATCATAGGGTACGAGGAGTTATGATTATTTGAAGTTGCCCCAAACTTTTTGCTACGATAGACAAATTGGATGAAACCAATTTCATTAGAAATAGGACTCGCAGAGCATTCCATTGATATATAGTAGATCACCCAAATCATTATGTACGAGGAGTTATGATCACTTAAAGTTTGAGCAAAAATACGCCAGGCCTCAATACTTTTGCTGCACGTTTTACTATTCACTACTATTCACAGTTCGATCGGAATGTTCATAACTCATCGCTCGGGTGTCCGTTTTGGATGATCCACACATCGTTGGAAAGATTATTCGATACTCTACGCAATGGTGGGTGAAAATATAAGACATTACGCATGGAAAATTTATAATTCATTCTAGAGTATAGAACCCAACACATTTACGCACAAAATTTCAACAAAAAATTTCCCGAGGTATTACATCATCCCCCCCTGGAAACATTCCTCCTCAAATGATGCTAGACATGCCAAGATTAGATAGGGAATAGAGCATACAGCTGAAACCAATCGTTACACTCACCACCAAATTGTTTCTCACTCCGAATGCAACATAGAATGCATAAATTCAAGAAACTTCAGCTGTCATTTATTATG